>NC_089586.1:34465897-34815657 GCF_019320115.1 Miscanthus floridulus | reverse complement strand
AACATTGACAATGTAGCTGTCTCAAATTGCTACAATGGCCTCATCCTATGCTGGTGCCTTGGGGCTGATGGATACCGCTATGTTGTCTGCAATCCAATGACCCAGAAGTTTAATATACTGTCGCCTAGCACCCATGATGTTGGCCATTCTATTGGTGAGGCTCGCTTGGGGTTTGATCTGACAGCGTCCTCGCACTTCCATGTGATTGAATATGTGGATGTCGACGCTGTGTGTGCAGGTGTAAAGATCTACTCATCTGAACTACAGCATGGATCTATAAGGAATCTGAATGGGGTGAACATACTGATGTGATATTTTATAGATCACCAAGTGTGTTTCTTAACGGTTGTCTGCACATAATGGGACGCTCTGGGCAGTACTCTATGATACTTGTTGTGGATATGAAGGAAAACAGATGGAGGAAAATTGATAGGCCTAGTGGTCTTCAACACTCCATGCATCAAGCTCAGGCTCACTTGTGTGTATGTACTGTTGCTGGTCTCAATAATTCCAAGCTTTCAATTTGGATCCTTGAAGACTATGATACTAATAATTGGACATTGAAGCATACGGTCAGCACATGGATCTTGTTTGGAAGGATTAATATTAGATTTGGTTACGTGGATTGTGTTGACGAGTACATAGTGATTACAGTTCACCGAGAATAGAATTTGATTCTTTTGCTGGGGAGGATGGAACAATCATCGTATATGACATGGACCATATAAAAGTTCATGTCACCCTGCCCGTGTCTTTCGGTATGGTAGACGTAGCATTAAAAAGAGTTCATCTGCAGACCATTCTATCTTCCTTATGTTCCCTTATTCTTGGATTCATTAGCAGAGCAGTAAATATAGCTGCATTTGATGTATCTCTCTGTCATGCATTTTAAATGGACCAATGTTGTTTGCTTGTCTATGGATATATTAATTTCCTCAATCATAGATGTTGTCATTATTTTAGCTAAACTAGTGTGGCATCTTTGTTTTGTTTGTAAATTGAATTATTTTTTGTAAACGACAATTACTACAATGCACCTGCCATGTTGTACTATTAGGCTATGCTACTATTAAGTTAGCCAAACTTAAAATTGTAAATGACACAGTAACAAGCATCACAGGAAAACGAGGAAAACTACGGAGGATACTGTCAGACGCGTTTAAATGTACAGAGGTCGGACTTTCTTATGTGTGCAATAATATTTCAACACCAATGGCTCTTCTGCTTTGTATTAGACTGAGGCAAGACTTGCGGTCGGAATTTCTTACGTGTGCAATAACATTTCAACACCAATAGCTCCTCTGCTCTGCATTAGACTAAGGTGAGACTTGCTCCTCACTGCAGGGTTCTTGCAAGTTCAACAAAGATTGACAAAGACACTAAGGCAACAAAAAACAAACAAAAACCAAACGACCTGAGCTACACCATGCTCAATAGATTGTAAGTGCGAGGCTTGCTCCTGGTGCTAAAATTGTAATGGTTGTCACATGTACCTTCTTTAGATTTGTTTCCTTTAGGGAGCCATATAGCTATTCAAATTTATTGTGCACGCAAGAAAGTCCAAGCATTGTAAATCTGATCGGGCTAGATCACGTTATACAAGGAAACCTATTTCGTACGAGTACTTTTGTTGAATCCCTAAAGGAAACAAATAAAATTGAAACAAAACAAAACAAAAGCAAAAGCAAAAACAATATTCTAGACTTGTTCAGATGAACTCCTCGCTACATGGTTCTTTTAAGTTCAACAAATTTTATCAAAGACACGAGTTGGCTTCAATAGAGATCAAAGGCACTCATGGATGTTTAGCATATTATAGATCAGATCACATGCAACTAGAAAGAAATATGTAGTGAAAAGAAACAAACAGGGGCTACAAACCAGCTACAAAATGAGCAAAGGACCTGAGCTACACCACGCTCAATAGAGTTTAACCCACCTAAGGCCTTGTTTGGATGCGCATGTATTCATCTCAATCCACATGTGTTGAAGTGGATTCGAGTGGAATTAAACTAAATTCCATTCCAATCCACTCCAAGACATGTGGATTGATGTGGATACACATGCATCCAAACAAGGCCTGATACAAAGTTCAACAAAAGTTAACACCAACATGCAAATAAGAGTTCACATATTTTGCAAGGGCGTCCCACAGATCAAACTTATTCATGACTACTAATACTACTGATATGTCCCACAGATCAAGGGTCGAGGTTGGCATGAAGGATCTCATCCACGTCTACCTTCGGTAAGATGATGTTGGTGGCTGGCTCAAAACTCTCGATTAGATAAGCGATGTCATAATCCGTTGAACGCAGCGGAAAACCCTGCTTTGCTACTCTGAGGTTCACCACTGTGCCAATATGAAGCTGGGCACCAACCATCATTGTGGTAGCCCCCTGATGAACGGCTTCGGTTACCATGGCTCGAAGGTGGGCTGGTAGGGCTCGGAGGTGCTCCTCTCTGGCAAACAGATTATCCACTTCTCCAACGGGGAAGGCCGCGTTACAGGCGGCTAGCATGGACTGTTGCAGGGTTCATCATGTGTTGGGCCTGCTCATTGGCGATCGCCAATTCGCCTCACGCCTAGGAGGCAAGATTCTTGGAAGCTTGAAGTGCGTCACACGCAGCGTCTAGCTCATTACGCAGCATCTCAGCTTTTAGCCTGGTCAATGACAAAACCGCTTGGACCTCGCGGTAATCCTTCAATAATTGATGGTAGGCGAGATCGTCTGAGGATTCACGCTCTTCTAAGGATGAAAGGTCCTATTGGCTAGAGGAGGGTGAATAGCCTATTTAAAAATTTATACAACAACACTAAAACAAGTGATTAGTAAATAAGACGGCGAAGCAAATTTTGCGCTACCACTACACTTGTGCTATAAGCCACCTACCCAATTCTAACTTCTATAATCTCTAGTATATCACACAAGAGCTATGTCACTAATTTACACCTAGGTGAATAAAACTACCTAGAGAACTACAACTAAAGAGCTACACTAGCTACAAGTGCTACACAAGGCAAATACAAAGTAATGCAGGAAGAGGTAGATGTAATATACCATTGTGGCAAGTGATCAATCAATGAATAATAATGAATACCAAGGAGAGAATCAAGATACAATGATTTTTCCTCCGAGGTTCACTTGCTTGCCGGCAAGCTAGTCCCCGTTGTGGCGATTCACTCACTTGGAGCTTCACACGCTTATAGGCATCACACGCCTAACCCGCAACCGGATGCCGCACAACCAACACAAGATGAGGATCCACAAGCCATGTGTAATTCACTAGAGTTGCCTTTGGCTCTATACCAGGGAAGGCACAAGAACCCCTCACAATCACAATGATCGGAGCCAGAGACAATCACCTTCCTCCACTCGACGATCCACCAATCACTGGGCCATCTAGGTGTTGGCAAACACCAAGAGTAACAAGATCTCCACTAGCCCAAATTGCCCAACTAGTGCCATAAGATGCTAGACCACTAAGCAATGCACTAGAGGATATCCAATCTCAGTCAAGATGATGAAATCAAGTGTGCAAGTGTGTGGAGTGGTGTGCTCAGCTCTCAAAGGGTGTATGCAGCTGTTAGTAGTGCTAAGAGAGTGGCCAAGGCCAGCCACTAGCTCTATTTATAAGCCCACAAGAAAATAGAGCCATTACCCCTTTGGAGCAGCTTTCTACGAGGTCACCAGACACGGTGGTGCGATCACCGGACATGGAGTGGTGGTGCCCCCAATGGTCGAATCCAACGGTTAGTTTGACTAGCCATGGTCACCGGATAGGTGGCGGTGGCACCGAACGGGGGGTGGCAGTAACACGCCGGCCAACACCCAAAAAACCCTTCTCTCTGGAAAATTAGGGCGGTGCACTGCCAAGGGTGGTGGTGCTCACCCCCGTTTTCCCCGCCTCTAGAAGAACGTGGCCGTGGCACCGGACACACACCGGCGGTGCATCGTCGCGCAGGGGGCGGTGTACACAGCTAGTGGTGGTGCTAGCTCCCACTCAGCTTGCTCTCGGCCAAGTCTAGGTGGGCACTGCCCTAGGGGTGGTGGTGCCACCAGACAGGGGGTGACGGTGCCCCTAGGGAAACCCGCTGCTCTTGGCCTCCCAGCCGGTCACCGCCATAGGGGTGGTGGTGCACCGAACAAGGGGTGGTGGTGCCCTCATGGCAACACCCCAAGCCAAGTTTCACCTCCTTTTCTTCACCTTTCTCACCACCTTTGCAAATGTACTAACACTCCAAGTGTTTCACCATCACATGCAAGTGTGTTAGCATTTTCACAATCATTTTTCAAAGGTTAATCACTTCTCACCAATTGTGCACTAGGCCTAAAATGCATATGCAAGTTTTCCAACACCTAGTGGCACTAGATGATCGAGTTGTCCGATAAGAGCTCCCCTCTTAATAGTACAACCATCTATTCTAAATGTGATCATACTCTCTATAGTGTCTTGATCACCGAAAATAAAATAGCCCTGTAATTATACCTTTGCCCTAAGCACATTATGTTTTTCTCTTTCTTCTATTTCAAGCCTGAGCACTTGATCATCTCCATGAACTCCACCATCACCATGATCTTCTCCATTTGCTCCATCACTTGGAATGTGATACCTATTTCATAATCACTAGAGTAATAGGTTAACACTTTTAGGGTTTCATCAATTCACCAAAACCAAACTAGAGCTTTCAATCTCCCCTTTTTGGTGATTGATGACAACCCTTTCACAAATATATGAATTGAAATTTAATTGAATCCATGTTGCTTGCCCAAGCATATTTACCACGTGTAAAAGGATTTGGACAAGTTTCATGAACCCCCATTGGTAGCATTTGCTCCCCTTATATATGTGCTAAGAGTTTGGATTGAAGCTTGCACATATACACGGATTTGAGTTGTGGGAAAGTAATGCCTACCAAATGATGCTAAGGTATAAGAGATGGACCTTTGAAGCATGATACCAATCGGAGTGCACCAAATATATCATCCTTAGCACCATTGTTAGTTAGATGCTACATGGAATTACTTGCAAAACACAAACACTAGATACCTCGTGAGATCAACATCATAAGCAAGGTTCTAGCACCACTTGTGAAAACAAAGCAAGTAAACAAGGCATATCTAACTATCACCTATGCATGCTAGTTTTTCATTTCATCATTCAAACCTACAACTAGCATACACCACATAGGCATGGAATTTTAATTTAAAACTTGAGCCATGCAAGCAAACATATGAAATGCACATTCAAATACATCAATCAAGTTTATGAGCTTGCTCCCCCTACTTGTGTGCTCAAATTTTAATTGATCCCCTTACTTTCATATTTCTTCATATTTCTCCCCCTTTGTCATCTTTTCACTATCTTTGTGCATTACTTTATCTTTGTGCATTACTTCTCCCCCTTTGTCATCAATGACCACAAAGGTTCACTTTAGATAGGTTAAGATTATCAATGTCAATCAATGGGGTGAGGATCATTTTCCTAAATTTGGTCCAATCTAGAACACTTGCCAAAGATATTTAACTCAGTTTGATCCAAGGACAAGCTTGTTCATACCTCTTTTCAAGGGTTATCTTGTACCATGTTGAGTTAAACACTTATAGCTCATTTTCTAGATCAAACACTTGGTTCACAAGCCCACAAACATGTCATATGCAACCACTAGACTAAGTCAAGCATAGAAGTAATAGTGGTACCATACAATCATCAAATTCATTTGATTTTCATGAATGAGCCTATAAGACATGAGGAATGACTAGATGCACTAAACAAGTCCTTAGCAATGAATGTATGCATGCCAATCAACTTTTACCTTGGATTTCTCGAAGGAGAGGCATGTCATATAGGTGGGGGGTGCATCAACACATATTTGAGAAGTCCAATATGTTCAACTCATTCCTTAGCTTGCAAAACCTCTTCTCATCTAGTGGCTTGGTGAATATTTGGCAAGTTGATCTTCGGTGCCCACACTCTCAATACAAATGTCCCCTTTTTGTTGATGATCTCTTATGAAATGGTGGCGGACATCAATGTTCTTTGTTCTTGCATGTTGAACCGGATTGTTGGTTAACTTCATTGCACTCTCATTATCACATAGCAATGGCCCTTTCTTGAATTTGATTCCAAACTCATTCAAGGTAGCCTTCATCCTAAGAATTTATACACAACAACTACCAGCGGATATGTATTCGGCTTCGGTGGTTGATAATGCAACACTATTTTGCTTCTTTGATGACCATAAAACAAATGATCTTCCCAATAATTAACAAGTGCCGGAAGTGCTATTCCTTTGAACCTTCCATCCCTCATAATCTGAGTCAGAATATCCAACTAGCTCAAACTTTGCTCCTTTGGGATACCACAAACCAACATTTGTGTATGCTTCAAGTACCTGAATATCCTCTTTGCGGCCTTCAAATGACTTTCTCTTGGTGAGGCTTGGAATCTTGCACACATGCACACACTAAACATGACATCCGGCCTTGATGTGGTCACATAGAGTAGGCTTTCAATCATAGACCAATACAAATTTTGATCCACCATGTTGCCACTTGCATCACTATCCAAATTGTCATTTGTTTCCATTGGTGTACTAATGGCCTTTGCTTCATTCATGCCAAACTTCTTCATCATGTCTTTGGCTTGAGCCCATTTTGTTTTTCTCTTTCTTCTTTTCCAAGCCCGAGAACTTATCATCTCCATGAACTCCACGATCACCATGATCTTCTCCATTTGCTCCATCACTTGGAATGTGCTACCTATTTCATAATCACTAGAGTAATAGGTTAGCACTTTTAGGGTTTCGTCAATTCACCAAAACCAAACTAGAGCTTTCAAAGGATTCGCCCCACAACCGGGGATGGCACCGCCATGGAGGAAGCGCTGCACAATGCAAGCCAAGTTCAAGCCCATATAGGATAAGGGGGAGAGTGATCTGATTGAGAAGGCAAATGACTTTTACTGAACTGACTGGCACAGCATGTCATGGAATTGCGGGTGGCTGCTGTTGACGGTCACTAACACTTGTTTTGACCATCAACATTCCACCTAAAAGCATGGTAAAGTGAGGTAAATCATCATCACATGTATAGAATTTTGTTTATAATTCACCTAGTTTTACTTATGCTTGTAGAATTATTTGTATGCTGGAAATATATCAAAGTTTGGCCAAAAAGGTGACAAATATGGACATATGGAGCAAGTGGAATCACATTTGTTTACCCTTAGTTATTAGAAAGATATATCGCTCGCTCTCCCACCTAGCTATCTCTAGTTAGCTTTTAGTAGTAGTTAGTTTAGGTAGTTCACACTCATCCTTCACTATCATTCACCTACCTAGGATCAACTTAAGACCTACGTATAACAAATCCTAGTCCTATATAAATTCTACCCTTCCGCCTTCCTGTGGGATAAATTATAAATTCGACACTAGGTACTCACCGAGCAAAGTGCTACGCGATAGTTATGTGTGCTTGCGGAATCCTCCAATAGTCATTAAGAAATATCAATAGCTGCCTCCATTAAGGGATACCTCGTGGGGCCGCTTCTAAGCGCGACCGTGGACGAAGAACCCAACAAGGCTCGGGACGCCGTCATGCCAACGATCACCTATTGAGATAGTAGGCAAATTTCAAATACTAGTTAAATTAAACGGCATGAACACAAATACTAGTGTGAGCTTTGCTCGCACACTCTGGTTTAATGAACATAAACAACATGAAGAGTAGTGATGATCCACCTCCAAAGAGGGAACTGGTGGGTTAGAGAGTAGGCCGATGAGAGATCCATCTATTGGTGGAGGATTGCCGGCATTGAAGGCCTCTAGGGACTCCACATCGATAGACGACCTCATCCGCTCCACCGTGGTCCTAGCAGGAGGTGTCGTCGGCGCAGTAGGGTGGAAGACAAAAGCTTTGGGATGGAATCAGGAGCTCAGGAGAGAGAAGGCAGCAGGTATAACCTTCCCAATCGCCTGTTATCTTTGCTGTTATAGTTTGGGGGCTATTGACCACCCCACGACTGAGGCATTTGTGTGGGTGGGCACCAAGGCATTGCCCCGTCATGTCAATGTGATGGGCCGGGAGGCGACATCCCCTGCTGCAATAGGCTGCTGATGCCACCCATGCACGTGCGTCTATGCAGGAATGTAGGAGCACATCATCCGGGTAGTCAAGATTTCAAACGGCTAGACCTTATGTGCTCCTGTAAAGTATAAAATTTCTAAATAAAAATAATCCTTGATGCATGGTTCTTGCAAGTTCAACAAATCTTATCAAATACACAAAAATAAGACGAGTTGGGTTCAACATAGATCAAAGCCACTCATGACTACTAGTACTACTGATACAAATGTTGTGACCGAGTGCACTCCATAGGCAATAGTTTTACTCATAGCTCTATACTGTATAGTGTCTGACGAGATCAAATGTGTCGTATTTCAAACTTTTTTGTGAGCGCAGTAAAATATGAGAGTGAAGCGAAAGTGTCAGGAAGGCTGGACACAAGAAGTGATTCAAGAAAAGGAGCTTTTGACACGCTTGAGACTTGAATGCCTAGTGTGGTTGTGATAGGTCTTTTTTGTACTTATTTGATTTCAATCCAAGCAGTCACAATAGTTGAGGGGTAGGGGTAGATTGAAGGCGTTTTTGGCTTGGTCAGATTTATAATGCTCGGACCATCATAGGGACTCTAGGGCAAGGCAAGATAAAGATTTTTTTCAACCGGTGTGCTTCGCCTCGGGTACCATCGTGCTCCCTAGGGAATCGCAACCTGTCATACCATAGAAGCCGTGTTCGACCAGAGATGCAAGAGCATTGATGTTCCCAACCGTACACCGATCAAAACAGAGCACGTCTCCTCCATTTATACCGATGAGACGGCGTGAGCCTCCGCGCTAGTTTTTACTACATGTTAGCTCCTCCATTGATGCCCCATCAGTGCGTGCACTCTTTGTGTTTGTGACAACACCAAAAACATAGAAAAAGGAAGCCCCCCATGAGAGGAGAACGAGAATAGAGATATATCAGCAAGGATTCCTAAGATTGTCAAGTTCCCTAGTTGGTACGGCAGGGCTACAAGAAGACATGGCAGGACCGAGCCAGAGCGACCTAGAGTGCTTGAAGATCCTTTGTCCTGGAATGTATCCAAAAAAATTGGTAAGTGCCCATTTTCTGTTTGTTGAATCCGATCTGATAGGGTTTGCCATTGGGAATGAATTTGTCCCTCTATCTGGCTATGTCGATCTTTGTGAACACAAAAGCCACCGGCTATGAAAACTCGAGCTTTGTTTGGACGATGAGCAGAGCCTAGCCTAGTGGAAGGTGGAGGTGTTCCTCAACGTCACTGACGGCGGCCACTTGTACCTCCGCCGGGGATGGAGTCACTTTGCCCGCACCCTCGACCTACACGATGGGTACTCTCTTGTATTGCGGTACGACAACCGGTCACACATTAAGGTCAAGGTCTTCGACATTACCAACTGTCGCAAGCAGTACCCACATGACTTCAAGGCTGGTGGTAATCAGCTCTCCCTGCCCATCGTGGAGCCAAGGAGTTTTGCAGTGATCCTGAAGAAGTACCACCTCAAAGCGAAGTATCTAGTGAGCACTCACGCGAGACACAGAACATACCGACGATATTGCAAGTTACCGTTGTCCTCTTTGTCATCAGTCTTTTTTTTGTGCGAGGCAAAGAACGTGCTAGTGGACTTCGAGCTAGTACACGACTACAAGCAGTGGCGCATCATCGAGCTGTAGATGGCTAGGTAGTCTTGGTTCATGGGCTTGGAGAGGACCTTCACGAACAAAGTCTTGCGAGTGTCGTTCAAGTACGGGTAGGGTGCCTTCTGCGCTGACAGCAACCTCAATGTCGGCGACACCTGCTTCTAAGTCTCGGTCTATCTTAGGCCCTGTTTGGATGGACTGCGACTAGTTAGCCATGGCTAAAAATTAGCTAATTAGTTGTTTTATTAGTCCATACCTGTTTGTATCCTAAACTAATTGTTGGGTTCTATGGAGTACTTGGATGGCCCCTGATAGTTGCCATCACTATATTTCATTGTTCATCGACTCGCAGTGATCTGGATCGTCTATATTTCCTAGGGTTAAACTATCTTAGGCTCTAGAAAATTTCAACATCTATATGCCCACATCCTCCGATCAGAAAGGATGAACACCGTTAGTATACTATAGATCAGAAAGAGAACTAGAAAGAGAACTGCAGGTAAAAGCTACCAACAGGGGCTAGACAGAGTTTAACCCACCCAATACAAAGTTCAACAAAAGTTAACGCAGACATAGCAATTGTGTGGGTTAAACTCTGTCGAGCGTGGTGTAGATCAGGTCCTTTGGTCATTTGGTAGCTGTTTTCTAGCCCCTATTGGTTGGTTTTGCCTGCTGGTTTCTTCTGGTTCTCTTTCTGATCTATAATATAATAACAATGTTCGCCCTTTCTGATCGGTTCTACATCCATTCTGCATTAGATCGAGCCAAGACTTGTTCAGATGAACTCCTCGCTGCATGGTTCTTTGAAGTTCAACAAATTTTATCAAAGAAAATTTCATCATCTATGCACCCACATCCTCCGATCAGAAAGGGCGAACACTGTTATTATATTACAGATAAGAAAGAGAACCATTAAGAAATCTGTAGGCAAAAGCAACCAACAGGGGCTAGAAAACCAGTTACCAAATGTCCAAAGGACCTTAGCTACACCACGCTCAACAAAGTTTAACCGAACTAATACAAAATTCAACAAAAGTTAACACAGACATGCATGCAAATAATTAAGACTCCACATACGGTCGTCCCATAGACCAAACCTAGTCATGACTTGTACTACTAAAACATCCCACATAGATCAACAATCGAGGCGGGCGTGCAGGATCTCGTCCACATTCACCTTTGCTAAGACGACATTGGCGGCCGGCTCGACGCCCTCGAACAGATCATCCATATAATCTTCATCATTCGATGGTGGTGGAAAAGCCTGCTGCACCACCAGGACTTTCACCGTTATGCCAAACTAAAGCTGGGCAATGACCAGCACCGTGGCAACCCCTTGATGGACAGCTTCGAACACACAGGCCGAATGTAGGTCGACAGGGCTCGTAGGCACTCCTCTGGTGTAGTGGTCGTATCATCCGCTGTCTGCATGGGGAAGACGGCATCAGAAGCGGTAGTAGCATCAAAAAGCAGGTTTTGGACCTCTGCCTCAACGGTTGCCTTCCCATCTCGTGCCTAGGCAGCTTCTTGTTGGGTGACGCAAGTGTGGCGCGCGTGGCCTCCAGCTCATCGCACAGCTTGTCGGCGTCCAGACTAGCCCTTGAGTACAATTGTGTGGCCTTGTGGTAAGACTCCTTTAACTTAAAGTATTCTTTATCGTCTAACGATTCAGCAATAGAAGACTGTCCGGGGTCAGACAGGATCAGCGACGGCGTGTGGTGATGATAGGATGTCTCTCTGCACAATGTAAGCCAAGTTCAAGACAACATGATAAGAGGAAGAGTGATCTAATTGAGAAGGCAAACAACTCACAAAACTGTTTGGTTTAGAAGGGGATGGAATCATCGCTGGTGGCTGCCCCCACCAGGGGATGGTTCCCGAGGCCACTTTCTGAGCATGACCGTGGATAAAGAACCCGGCTCCAGGGCCAACGATCCTCGGGACACCATCACGCACACGTCCACCTATTGAGAGAGTGGGAAATTTCCAAATACTAGTTAAATTAAGCAGCATGAACACAGATACTAGTGTGAGCATTGCTTGCATACTCTAGTTAATTTAATGAAGAAAAACAACATGAACAGTGGTATACGAAAAAAATCACCTCATCAGTAGAAACTGGGGCGGGTGTGAGACCATGCCGATGAGAGGTCCGTCTATCGGTGGAGAATGGTCGGCGCTGAAGGCCTCCGGGGACTCCCCCTGCCATGATCTAGTGTGTACTCTTTCATAACCTTCATCACCCATTGGTCTAGGTCATCCTCATGGATGGTGACCCTCGGTTCGATTGTAGGGTCCGTCGGGCCTCAGAACTCCCACTGGGGGTGGTGCCTCATCTTCAAAGGGAGGACCCAACGCTGATGTAGGTATGGATCACCCTCATCCTTGTCAGGCCCCAGCCCTTTAGGTCCATGATCGCATCCAACAAGTAGGGCACATCCTGCATGTCCTCCTAGGGTGGTAGTTCCTCCCACAACCCCGAGAGGTCACCATGCAGCCGATCAGGAGAATAAGATGGCAGCAGCGGCCTCTCATTCGGGACGTAGAGCCACAACTTTTCCCACCCCAAGTCCATAGAAGGGTAGCGGTCAAGGCTCAGGTACCTGTCCTCCATTCTGGGATGAAGTTGGATGAAGGCGCCCCCCATCCGAGAAAGATGGACCCCCCGGGCACTGAGCGAACCACCCAGACTAAAGACCACCATAGCTCATAGTGGGTAGGGACTCCTAGGAAGCCCTCGCATAGCATGATGAAGACAAAGAGGTGGAGGATCCCCTATGGGGTCAAGTCATGGAGGCGGAGCCCGTAGTAGTACAACAACCACCGGAGTAAGGGGTGCGCCGGCACCCCGAACCCAAAAGAGTGGAAATAGGAGAAAGAGACAACCTCATTCTCCTCCGGCCTCGGCTCCACTTCAGTTCTTGGTGGGACTCTCCACCTGATCATGTTGGTAGCCTCTAGGATCTCCGCGTTCAGTCGTAGCTCGTTAAATGCCTTGCGATCGATGGACGACTTCATCCACTGCATGGTCATGGTCCTCACAGGGGGCGGCGGCGGCACAAAGGTCGCAGTAGGGTAGAGGGCAAAGGCTTTGGGATGGAAGGAGATCTGGGAGGGAAGGTAGATGATCGCAGAAGGCAGCAGATAACCTTCCCTGTCGTGCCCTTGTGTCTTCTATAGTTTGGGGGCCGTGGAACCACACCACGCCCCACAACCACCGACATGTTTGCATGGACAGGCGGTTTGGCTTCGCCCCGTCACTTCAACGCGATAGGCCACGAGGCGACATCCCTGTTGGAATTGCCTGCTGACGCCACCCACGCGCGCGTGCCTGCATGGGAATCTAGGAGCCTACAAGACGAAATGGACGCCGCACGCTGTTCATCAATACTATCTGGGTAGTCATGATTTCAAACCGTCGGACCTTCTGTGATAAACCTTATCGCTCCACTAGTGTCTGGCTAGTGAAAATTATAAAGGATTGTTCTGTCTATAGGGTGCAGAAACATTTCAATTGCTGTGCATCCATCCTTTAATGGTTGCAATCAGCCCAAATCTAAATTCAACTACTCCCTCCATCCCAAATCGACGAGTTAGAATTGTCAAATTTGACAAAATAAAGAAACATCAATGTAATAAGAATGAATCAAAGTATATGAAGTATGAAAGAAATAAAGGAAGATAAATATAGTTAGGCCAACATAAAAACTTCATTCCATTATATACAAAAGTACATTACATAGTATTTCTCTAATCTCTAATCTCTAAAAAACTCATCTCCCTAAGGGGACTTATGTCAGACGCTTGACAAATTGCATTCAGTCGATCAACATGAGTGAAGATGACAGAGTCTCCTCCCACAAACATAGTAACACTACCAAGTCTTTTCATTTGCTCAAAATTCCTAACACGGACAAAAATATCGCCACTATCATAGTCTTCGACAACTATAACAAAGCAATATTTACCAAGCATGTAACGAACTACAGCTTCAACAATGATCCGTTGGGGCTGTTGATGAACATGACGTCCCAAAGCAACAAGCACCCCTTTACGATACCTAGCGACACTCCTAGCTGCCAAAGCACATGCTTGCTGATGGAGTAAATGTGGGTGTTGTGGTACGATGACATCTCTCTGTATACATACTAAAAACACAGGGAAAAAATCATTAGAAAAAAACACATATGTAACACTACACCTTGAACAAGCAAGAATCCGCACAAAGCAACAGAATATTGCCTACTCCTGACTAGAATAAAATGACAAACAAACTAGAACTCACCTCAACAAGGAAGATCACTGTTGTTCTATGGGCAACAGCTGCTAACAAAGTTGTAACACTGCCTCCTTTCCTTGGCTAGCAACTTGCAAGTGAAAAGTAAAAGAGACTAGGAAGGATATTTATACTCGACGCAGACGCTAACAAACGTTAGAAGACATGAGTCCCCGTAGTGTTACTAATTACTAATAAAATAGATTCAGAATACGAGCAGTTGGAGTAGTAGTTGAGGGGTTGGCGCGTTTTCTAGCTCTGATTACGAGAAAGTCTGGCGCATTAAATACATAGAGTTGCGGACTTTCTCGTTATCAGAGTAGGAAAACACGTAAACCCCTCGACTACTACACTAGCGATTTGAGTAGTAACGGCGATGAGTAATGGGAATGTACTCGAGCGATGGCATGTACAACACCGACTGAGACTCCAGCGAGGAGGAGGATGATCTAGAGTACTGCGACTCGTTTAGCGATGAGTCTAGTGAGTTGGCGAATCGCTAGAGCACTAGCGAGGAGGAGGATACTTTTTTTTCTTTCTCTGGAAACTCAAATCCCTTAGAATTCATGACTTTGTCTAGGTTGGGAAATCCATGGGGATATCAATAACCTATTTAGTTATTTATTGAGGGTTTTCTAGCCCTGTGCCTGCCTTCCCCTTGCTTCCAAATTATAGGCCTTAGTTCAAACAGCCGCACATGCAGTCACACAAATAAAAAAAATCAGCAGATGCAGCGCAACAAACTACAGCGAGTAGGTTTATTTTATATTTTTTTGGTAATTTTTAGGTGTCGAATTCATGCATCTTTTATTTATTTATTTATTGTCATCCTCTATTAGTTTTTTGTTTATTTATATTATTATGAAAAAACCAAAAAGGCAACAACTAACTCATCGGATATATAAACAGGTGCACAGGAGAAAAACAATGAAAAGACGGATATTAGGTAAGTAACATTTTGTCGTAATCATTTTCTATTAAAACACGGAATAAATTCCGGTCTCTACTGAGCACCGCGCCAAGCAGTCCCGCCAACACGCCCCAAAAATTTGATTTCACATCGCGCCGAGCAGTCCCGCCAACACGCACTAAAAATTAGATGTCTCTGTTCTGCCCTCTACGTGGAAAATAGGTTTACCACGCCATCGATTTCAGATAAGGGCATTTGTGGTAATGTGGTGGCCACATAAAAGTGCGAAGAGTCACCGTCTTTGCCTCCATCTCCATTCTCTAGCCGCACCATCTCTCCTCCAGCTCCAAATCCTAGTCCCATGGCCTCCCTCTCCACTCTCTAGCCGCCCCCTCTGCCACCCCACTCCGGGCCCTAGGCGCCATCAGCACAACAGCTCGACTCCCTCTCCACTCCCTAGCCACACTCTCTCTCATACATTTCCAAACCCTAGCCTTGACGATGGTACAAGCCAGATCTAGATCCCCTACCTCGGCACCTACCACGACCAACTGAATCTAAAACCTAGCCGAAGCCAGATCTGTTACCCCTTCATCAATGCCGGCCACACCAGCTCTGCGACCATGATGACAAGATCGGATCTGAACACGGACACAGAGGAAGAGGTAGCCAAATTCCTTTTATGATGTGTGCTCTACCTTAGAGGCTGAACCAAGGATATGGAGATAGCGATGGGGTTACATATTTCCTATAGTTGAGTGTAGCTGACATGTGCTTTATTGGATTAATGTCTTCCGTATAAGCTATAGTTACTAGTTAGGTGCTTATTTTCATACTCTTGCTCTGTTGTGTTGACATTTCTTAGAAACTTTAGTTAATAAATGTCGTTGTAATCTAGAAAGATGGAAGAACGTGGAATATGTGTGGGCCTAAAACCTGTGTCTCCAAAGGCAAAAAAGTCAAGCACAAAGGGTAGACACGGTAGCAATGCAATGCTTTATTGTTTGAATAGCAATGCAATTTGTACATGCTTGCTGCTTAAGTTTGTATCTCCAATTTCAGTGTCCCAATCGAAGGAGCCATAGAGTAGGCTCTGCCAACAGGACAAAAGGAAGCGCTACCATGAGTCCTAGGCGAAGGCACTCCAAGCGATTGAATTCAACATGACCAGGAGAGTTTGCTCATAGAGTTCGTACTTGGAGGGCTGCCGCTGGCAAAAGGGTGGAGGTATCAGTAGTAGGTGAACATAATTCTCCATCACCATGGACACCTGTACCCAAGAATCAATTTAAACTTCATGAATTGGCTAGAGACATTTGTCAGGACAACACCCTACCCAGCCCTATGAGTGACTGCCCACGGCCAAATGATGATAGTCATGCCGAAGAGGAGCCCTTTGAGCTACCTAGCCCTGTGAGAGACTGCCCACGGCCAGATGATGATAGCCATACCAAGAGGAGCCCTCTGAGCAAACTCCCGTCTCCACCCACCCGCAGAACAATGAAAGTTGCCTAGGTTGGTATTACCTTATAGATGTCTATCAATCAATTCGCACTAGCTATTTGATATCCATGTTACTTTTCTAATAATTTGAATGTATGAACACTTTGTAGTACCATTGTGAAGAAGTGCAAGGAAGCCGAGGCCTCAAACTCATTGAATTTTGCTTGATCAAATGAGCAAATCAATGGGAGGATTGAGAATGCCCATCTCTATTGTCGAGGGGAATAGAAGGCCACATGATCTAGTGTAAGCTGCCAAGTTTGCCTCAGAGGTAGGTGTAGTAGTCAGGCATCAAATACCAATTTTAACGCATTGTAAACATTACAAGAAGCCCTCCGGTGTCATCCATTACAAAAATTTTGTGGAGAGGCTAACTGTATGTATGGGTATCCTCTCTTGACATTCAACTTTGCTTTGAGCAACTTTAACAAATTTACTTTTCATTCACACTACTGTGTGCAGTCAAGGATGGACATTGATAAGGCTCACCCACCAACACAAGAAGCTTGTTGGAATGTATTGTAGTGTGGGGTACGGCAAGCATGCTACAGGTTGAAGCATACCTACTTCAATGGCGTCTCTGCTGATCAGATCCTTACAACCTCTCTTGTCCCGTCCATGAGTGATGCATAGTGGTGTAAACTTATCAAGACTTGATCTAGTGCTAAAAACAGGGTGTGCGTGAACCCATCAATTTTCTGTCTAGTCTTGCTATGGCTACTTGTGCTGCAGTCTAACACAAATGAAGCTATAGGAAACATCTGAGATGAACAAGCGAAACCATACAAAAGTGAAGTACCACCAGTCTATAGGATCATGCTCCTATGTTGTCTAGCTACAAACATTTGTAAGTGATGGTTGTATTTTATTGTTAGTTTTGCCTTTGTATAAATATAAATAGAAACTCATGTGCAATGCGAACAGAAGGAGAACAAGAGGAAGGCTGCAAAACACGATCAAGGACTTGATGAACAACATGATGATCCAGGAATTGAACAACATGGTCGACTTGATGAAGATGTTAATGTTGTGGAAGTCTTCAAGGACTTCCATACTAGTATGAAAAAGGGCCTGAGCGATGCTATAAGAGCAGCAGTTATTAGTACCTTCATTTGCTTTCCTTGAAATCTACTGAACCCATTGCCATAAAAGAAGCAACCACAACAGGAGCCTAATGTGGCAACATCATTTAATTTTGTAGTTGTAATTTACACCAATCAATATGGTACCTGTACATTGTGCTTATGTAATGTCTATCGACAGTAGGCTGTAAAAGACCTATGCATTGTGCTTATATAATCTCTATCAACAGTATGATGAGGAAGTCCTATGCATTACTTGTTATGAATTAATCTCTTGGGTTTTCAATTGAAGTCCTCTTCCACTATCTGTAACCTAATGTTTTACTGATTGAATTTCACATGAAGCTATGGAAGTTATGCAAGCAGAACCGGTTGCTAATGGGCAACAACCAATGACTAGTGCTAATGTTGTTTCCAAGGTCCTCTGTCTCTACCAGGGCAAGCCCCCTTCCAGGCAAGCAGGAAAAACCTTTTTTTGAAGAATACTGGTATCTTGAGAAGCTCCACTAGAGCAGAGACATCAACGGAGATGACACTTTAGGAGCAGCTTGCTGGTAAACAGGAAAGTACAGCTAGCCTCATCGAACTAGTGGATGAACTGAAGAGGAAGACAAAAGAGTCTGAAAGGGAGTTTGAGGAATTCAAGAAACGGCAATAGGAAGAGTACAATAGGCTTTGTGAGTAAGTCATACGCTTAAGCTCTCCTAGTAATTAACTCTCAGTCTTCAACTCCTGTGGCTTGATGCGGTGAGCATTTTTGGTCTGTTGTGTGGACTCATGTGATGGTTTATTATGATGATACTCTGTCAGAGGCTTGCTGCTGACGTGTGAAATGTTAATTGCTGGTATTTGATTGCCAGCTTGAATAATTATGTTGTCAATTTGTGTAGTAGTGACAATCTCGAATTACCTTTCTGATGTAATTAGTCCTACATGCGGTAGAACCAAGATAGGCCATGTGATCAAATAAAAACACGACACATGGACCAACCAGTGCATGACATGTGAATTGGCCAGGACACGACACATGGGCTATTAAAACTCTGACACGTGGAAGGAAATCGTCAAGCCACGTGGACGTATAAAATACGACACGTGGACAGACAGCATCGTGACACGTGGTCAAATAAGAAACGAACACATGGACCAATAATAATACGACACGTGGTCCAATGAAGAAGTGACACGTGATCCAATGGTAGCATGACACATGTGCCAGTAGAAAACTAACATGTGGTACACAGGGAACCAACACATGGCCCAGTAATAACCTGAAACGTGCAAGAACCAGAGATGGCCACATTGTGCAATAAGAAGGTGACACATACCCGAACCATCTTCAATGCAATTGGCTATAGCATGTACACGTGGAAAGCATCTCCAACGGAAGCACCCACCAGCGTGGCAGCCCCCTGCCACACATGCCAAAACAGTTCTATGACATTTTATTTTTCATCACAGATCAAGCCACTTCTATGACGATTTGCGAAAACCATCATAGAAGTTCAAGTATGACACGACTTCTATGACGAACCGGTTTCCGTCATAAATTCATCATAGAACTGAAATTATGACGAATTTGGCTACTTCTATGATGAAAGCTGATCATCATAGAAGTGGATATTCCTAGTAGTGACTAAACCTAGGTTTCAAGACAAATTTGAATTAGAGAGGTGGTCAGTGACAGAGGGAGAAAGTGAGATTTTAGAAGGGTATCATACTTCCTATGTTTGAAGATTTGGGGCAGTTGTCGAGTTAAAACTAGCCGATGTCCTTGGCGTTGAGTGGACACTTGTTCTCAAGTGAGCCACAAATCGCCGTGACCAACACGCAGATGCCCCCCATCATGTGCTGCAGATTCTACGGCTGAGCCTCTCTGTCCTTTTTTTAGGGAAGCCATCTGACGCACTTTATTGATTTGAAAATAGTATTACATCGTTCACCAAGGCTTCAAGAATGAAGCTAGGGGGTTCATTGACCCAAATACAAGCATGCTTTGACTGAACAACTAAACTTGCCATATTATGCGCTACTCTATTACAATGCTCAATATAGAATAAAAATCTTGCCAAAGCATCATGCATTCGTCATATATTGGAATGCCAGCAGTTGCTGAAAATCCATCCTGCTTCATCCATGTACTCTCTGTCCTTAATAAATATGCTTACCACTTCTATGTATCTGGCGTTGTCCCTCTTGGTTTACTCCTCCATCCTCCATTCCATATATATTATGCAATATGAAGTGGACAACGCACTCATCAATAATGCACGCCCGTGATTCCAACGGCAGGCTACCACCTCATACAAACCTTGTGATAAATCTTCCCATGTGAATCTCAGTCGAGCACCAGACCTTCGAGCAGGACTGGAAGCCATGAACTACTTCGCTTTGTGACTTCGCCTTGTTCACCGTTGACCATCTTCTATTGCAATTTCGGTATTGCCTTACTCTTGCTCGGCCTGGGTTTGTTACATTTTTCTTTCCTAAAAGTTTCGTTCATAAAAGAGTGTTAAGGCTCTTTGCAATGCTATTGATCCGGTTACACTAACTCCAGGTCTTTATTTCCTCGGACATCCCCTGTTGGCTTCTTCCAAAGCAGAGCTAAAGATGGACGAAAAGAAGCCGAACAAGCTCGTCATCAAGAATGAAAGCAACATCTACCACACGGTGGATGCTTTGCTGACGTTTATGAAGGAGAAAAATGAGGGATCATTAAAATCAGATAAGGAGATGAGAGGGGAGCAGAATCGTGGCATAGAAAAAGGTTTTGAGGAGAAGATGATGAAGAAGAAGAAGGACTAGAATGGGCGTGGTTGCATCAGTTCAATCTTATCAGAGTCAAATCTGGATGGGAAAAGAAGAAGATTGACTAGGTAGTGGCTAATTACTGCATTTCTTGATGTTCTTGTATTACTATTTAATTTTATTATTAGTTGGGGCAGATCAGACTGACTGGCTAATGGTTCATTTATCATGTGCTAGTGCTAAATATGCATATGCGTTAGTATTTAGACATTTGCAGTACACGGGTAGGGTGTTGCATGTTGATCATCATGCATGATTGTAATCTGAAGTGTGCGTGTCTCTCTCTATTATGTTGATCGCTTTCAGTAAATTTTTTTATAACATATAATTGTATGTTAACAAAACAGCAATGTGACTTTGCAACTCCCATGATAAGTGGATGTCATTGTGCTTCTTGTTAACATGGAATCAGTGCCAGGGTAAATCGATCTCGTAATCTACTTTCAATCAAATCTGAATAGCCGAGGGGCTACAGTTGGCGGTGTATTATATGTTGAGAACCCCCACTATCATATCCAAGGCCCAATTATATAGCCTTGCTCACAAATAATACTTGAGGACCATTTGTAGCATTTAGTGGCATTTTTATTCATACAAGCCCCACCAAAAGGGTCTATTTATAACCCCTTATGGCATTTTTGTAAATACGAGCCCTGCCAGGGGCATAAAGAGAATCTCCTCCCCACCTCCCATATAAAAGGGGGAGAGGGGGGCTGAATGGATCACTCTTGTTTGTCTCTCCTCTTTCTTCTCCCTTTCACCCTCTCATTTTGTTGGCTAAACCAACACACATTTACCTCAAATACATTAAAAAATGTGAAAAAACAGAAATTTAGACACCAGAAATGAGACAAACTCTTGTTGTTTTAGATCCGAGGCAATGTTCAACTCCATGACAGTTATATAACATTATCACATTATCAACATCGGTACAACCATTGAGAGGAATAATTAAGAAGACTAAGGATTCGAGGATCACAAACCAACGTCCACCTTCAAATCTGAACAGAGGCTATCATCTGCTCGGTGCTCCTGACTTGTTGAAAAAGGATGCAAAGGATGACCATCTTGCAACAGTGAGCTAAGTGATGCATGTCCGAAAATTAAGATCAAATCTTACTCACCGAAGCTAGAATCTTAAGCCACTCCTTAAGTACTCTGATTACTGTCTCATTGGAACGCGCATACTTCATCTGAGTTCTACTTTTGAAATATGCTCCAATAGCTTTTCCATCATAGATAAGGGGACCACCTGAGCATCCACCTTGCGAGCGACATGAGTACACCATATACGTCAACTAAGGATTTACAGAACATTTGTCTAGGGGAGCACTTTTAGAAGACAAGTAAATGTTATCAGCATTAGCAAACACATTGACAAAGTAGATATAGATGAAGTAATGAAGGGAAAATACCATATTTTTCTATGATGTACAGCACTATACACACAAATCCCACACAACATGTCAAGGTTGATGTACTCAGCCAAAGGAACAATATTCCCAACTGTTACATCCTTAGATTTTTCACGGAATCTTAATTCCGGACAGACATCTTCTTAACCTTGAGGATCACAATGTTTGCCTCTTTGTCACCATACTCTATAGTAGCACTGATCGAGTTCCTTTAATCGAGTTCCTTTAATGTTCTAGCCAATCTTATCCTCACATTCTTACCTGCTTCGATGACGTGATGACATGTCATCACAAGAGCACTTTTCTTTGTGGACTTCACAATAAAACCGCTTCCCTATGCAATCCCCTCTTAAGTATTCTTTAACACAAACACTAGGTTGTTGTGATGTTCATCGTGTACCTTTACCATATCTTTTAAGAGTTGCAAGGCTTCTCTCTCCATAATCAATGCTAACCTGAAAAAAAGTAGAAGCAAAGTAGAATAAGAAATAGAGACGTCATAGTAGGACCAAAAAGACTAGCAATTAATCCTGTGTTATGTAATATGCAGAAATGATATGCGCCATGTTGGTAAGAAGGGGAAAAATGAATTCTTAATGGTGTATCCCAATAATTATACCAGTTATGACAACAAATTCCCTGTTGTATGTTAAGTTCAGGCCATCCCTATGTGCAACGCTAAAGGTGAACATGTTAAGCGAAAACAATCAAAACAAAAGACCATCCTTCCTGATTATGTTGAAGTAGTCCGGGGTGCGCGCGTACGGCCTGTCCAGGTCCTGTATTGCACGGAGAACAGGTGTATCAAATTTCAAATGGCAGGTGACAAATCCATCACACTTTTAGCAAGGATAGTGGCTTGTTCACGTACCTGCAACTTGGTTTAAGGCCGACAATGATGGTGGCCGGGATGAGGCTGCGGATGCGGCCGCCATCGATGCTCAGCACCGTGACGAGCCTCCCCTCTGATGGCGAAGCGGCAAGCTCGGCAGATGACACTGCAGCCAGGACAAGTCGGACTGGGCAAGCGAAGCGTTGGCGGCGGCCTGGGAGCCTCAAGTCAATTGGGGGGAAATGGATCTGTTGGAGGGATTTTGTTTTTTTTTCTTTCCACTGGACCATTGGATATGAACGGGATAGGAAACTGCTAGTTAAAATTTGGTGGGAAGAACTTTCGGAAAAACTTTCGGTCATAATTTTAGGAGGGAAGCTAATAATGTTCCTGTTTTAGTAGCTTGCGACACGCCTTCTATTAATCCATTTACATTTATATCGGCCAAAATTTGCAATCCCACTATTTTTTCAATCGATGTCGCGCTCTAGATTCGTGTGCTTAGCTCGCACGGAGCTAAAACATGTACTACATTTCAATTTTTTTTTAACGTACGTATCAAATTAGCTTGGCTTACGCAAAAAAAGAAATGCAAGATAAATTCAAGAGTGTCTCATATTCTAGCATAATTTTAAGAAAAATGAACTCTTTTAATTTTTTGCATACTAGATGGATTTATCCGAATGGATTTTCCATTATCTTACATTATCTGATTCTAGATTAGTATTAAAGAAAATGAATGGATATCCAATACCATTCATATCCGTGAGGAATATAGTACTAAATTTATAATGTATTATATAACTAATAGATTAAACTACTCCTTCTATTTCAAATTATAAATTATATTATATAACTTTTGCTAAGATCCAAAATCAATTTATTTGTAATGAAATTCAATTTTGTCTTAGTCCCCCTCTTCGAATTAGTAACTTTCAAAGTGACTATTAGTTAACTTAATTATATTTGACATAGAAGTTTAACATAGCCTTGATTTTTGTATGCCTGTTTCCTATAAATAAATAAATTTTGACGGTAACATATAGAGGTTCTTCCTTTTCGGCCTTCTTGCATACTAATAATCCATTCTCAATAATTATTGCCAAACATATGTACTCTCTCTGTCCCAAAGTATAAAAAGTTTTGACATTTCTAGATCCTTTGCTTTTGCTATGCACTTGATATGCATTATGTTTAGATATATAGTAAAAATAATATATTTAAAAAAACCAATACATCTTATAATTTTGGAACATAGGAAGCTTACATACAAATGTAAATAATTAATGTGATAAGTATTTACTCCCTCTGTCCCTAAATAAATAGATTCTTAGAGTTGTCTTAAGTCAAACTTTTAAACTTTGACCGAATTTCTAGAAAAAATCAGTCAAGATTTATGACAACAAATTAGTATCATTAGATATACCAAAGAATATATTTTCATAATGTGCTCATTTTATGTCAAAGATGTTGTTACTCTTTCCTATAAAATTAGTCAAACTTAAGATAGTTTGACTTGCACGGATTCTAGGATTGATTTATTTGGGGGGCGGAGGGAGTACATTTAAAATTTTTGACCACATATATTAACTAATGTGCCAAAGTATTTATATGTAGAATGTTTTAGAATTGATCATGTTCTAAGAAACCACAATTTGTTATATAAACTTACCAAAATCTATATGCCACAATTTAACAATTAATAATTATTATAATTGTGCGAATCCATAATAAAATAAAATCATATAGATGAGGATCTTTTATTAATAATTCATTCAAATTTGACCCAAGATTTCTAACAGGGGGTGTTTGGATCTAGTCCCTGTCACATCGAATGTTTGCATAATTAGGTGGACTAAACATTAGCTAATTATAAAACTAATTGCACATATGGAGACTAATTTGGGAGATGAATCTATTAATCCTAATTAATCCATCATTAACACATGTTTACTGTAGCATCACATTGTCAAACCATGGCCTAACTAGGCATAAAAGATTTGTCTCGCAAATTAGTCTCAATCTGTGCAATTATTTTTATAATTAGTCTATGTTTAATACTCAAAATTAGTGTCCAAATATCCGATGTGATAGGGACTAAACTTTAGTCCTGGGAACCAAATAGGCCCTCAATTGAGGAGGCGAAGGATTCGTGTAGGAATCTGGTGACGGCCCAGTTCTTGTACGCACCAATGTGGCAGCAGCGGGAGGCGTGTGTTGACACGGCTACGGCCGCCATGTCCGAGGACATTCGCTGCGCCGCCATCGAGGTTGCCGAGGCGTCGTCCCAGCACGCCACCGCCAGGGCCTATGCTTTGTGCCAGCCTAGTGGCCTGCGGCCTTTTTGTACATCTATACCTAAATTGGAAGATTCACGTGTATATGTTTGTTTGTAACACTTTATTTGTATCATTATTTTTGTGTTACTATAGGATATATATTTGTCACACTATTTACGTGTTCCATTTATGCGTTTTTTTACTATAGGGTATATATTTGTCACTTTTGGCGTGTTCCATTTATGTGTTACAATATAATACCACCTTTGTAACACTTCACTTATAACATTAGCTTTGTGTTACTAAAATCGTTGTTAGTAACACATTTTCATAAAACAAGTGCTTCTGTTACAATCCTGTTTTGTAACACATAGTTTTGTGTTACTATAAAATTTTATTGTAACACATTAATGAATGTGTTAGAAATATCTATGTTTTGTAGTAGTGTTGGTAGTCATCATGCCAAGACAATCTGGAGGACTGTCTATATAACTACTAGGTTAACCTCTCCCATGTCTGTATCCCACATGTTAGGAAATTGGCTATCAAATTTTAACTTAAAAGAGAAGAAATATATTTCGGTTGGGGTAGTTGCATTATGTTGGACAAATTGGAGTGTTGTATGATATAATCTTTGAAAATTGCAAATATACATATTTTATGCAAGCTATTTTATGGGAAACATACTGGCTACGGTTTGGGCACTGCTGCGGCATAGTCTTTCCGGTTAGTGACCGGAAAATTAGATACCACTGCGTTGGAGTTGTTTGCCTCTCATGGGAGGAAATTTAATAATAGACCCCGTCATGTATAATTTTTGTATTTCTTGTTTTCTTGATTCATTAGCAGTGTGTCAAAACGTGGAGGCAGGAAGTCTCTTCTATTTTCTAAAAAAACCCCATTAATTACCTCTATTGCATCCACTAAATATTTATATTAAATTAAACCCTCTGAGTACAATGATACTCCCCCACATCTAAAACTGTTCATATGGCCCAGCTCCGCACGTGGAGTGGGCCTGCATACGTGTACCACCTCTCTTATATACTTTTGTTCTCGCTTCGTGTAAAAGGGTTAATCCGGACATGATATGTTTAGAGCAACAAAGGTGGTACTAAACCCCACCAACCACAGCCACACATGAGCCACTTGGGCCACATGGGTCTACTTCACAACTACTACAGGCTAATGGGCTGGGGTGTTACATTCACCCCCTTAAGGGCTAACGCCCTCGGTAGCTCACCACATATATGTGGCAGATGTCCAGGACCACCCCTTGGTACACCCTCTCCATGGTCTCGTGCAACAAGAGTTGAGGTGGTATTAAACCCACCAACCACAACCACATATGAGCCACATGGGCCAACTTCACAACTACTACAACTTAATGGGCTGGGGTGTTACAGCATCCCCCGGAAGCTGCATTTAACTCTGATGAATTGAATGTAATGCAAGTAGACCTTAATTAGTAATTTGTGATATGTACTGCTAGTGCAATCCGATTGATAAAATCTGTATTTTTGTTAATTAATTCTTCATCTTACATTGTAAAGGCTTTAAGCATTGTTGAGTGCTATTCTTGTGTTTGGCAATTCTTGATGGTTGGTTTCGTGGTGTGTACCTCTACAACTTGATCCTGGAGTTTAATTGTGCTAGTGGAGATCGTGGATGGTGACTCCATGGACATTTCTATAACCCTCAAGTTAGTGCTACGTGTGGTACTAGCTGGATGGTCAGAGTGAAGTCGTGGCAATCAACAATGTCATCTCATCAAGTTTCTCGTGAATAATGT
The DNA here is from genome assembly GCF_019320115.1 of Miscanthus floridulus. NCBI lineage: Eukaryota > Viridiplantae > Streptophyta > Magnoliopsida > Poales > Poaceae > Miscanthus > Miscanthus floridulus. The sequence continues at coordinate 34,789,032 of NC_089586.1, read as the reverse complement.
CGATGACAATTTCTCTAGTAGTGTGCCAGTAGAAATTTTGAAGTTCGTTATAGCCATACATGTCTCTGTATTGTGATGCATTATTTGATTACACCTAAATAATGAACCTTTTGGTTTGGGGTGCACAAATCTAATAATAATGACTAAATCCGTAACAAAAATGAACTACGGAAAAGCAGCTGCTTCTGAAAAGCACCCTCCAAAGCAGCCTATTTGGTTGGGCTTTTGGCTTTTGGGACCAAAAGCCAAAGCCAAAAGCCCAACCAAACAGGGCCTAAATCCGTAACAATAAATGAAGGGTGTCTAAAGCGTACCATATATAAGCAAGGAAATAATGAGTAATTGTATTAGTACTATGGAATTCTTATGTAGCCGATCTGCATGTAGGCTGAAACTGTATTGCTGGTCTATAAATTTCGTACGGCTTAAACATATTTGGCTATATCGGTCAAAACTAAGAAGAAATCGGCGGCCACAGATGGATGCCAAGGTGACGGTAATTCTCCTCGCCGTGTTCATGGCACGCTTCCTTTCCCCTGCAATGTGTAAGTGTATACATTCATCCTATAATATATTTCTATATCTGAAAGAAAAGTTTGGGCACCATGATGTGATGTGGCGTACATACTGAATGTTTGCAGGCGAAGGTGATGTCGCAGAGAGATCGACAGGCAGCGGTCACCAGTGGCCGCCAGCAGACGGTGAAGTGATAACTGAGAGAAGCAAGATCAAATTGAGACTATGCTTCAGAAACGTGTGTGGCGCTCACTGGAAACCCTGCTACTGCTGCGGAGTGCTGCCCAAAACCCCTTGCTACTACGGACAGCAAACATGCTGGAACAACTGCCCCGGTGCTGCACAGCCCCTGCAACCCCTGGCCGCTGCGCCGAAGGCACTGTCTCCTGGCGATTTTTATTGACTGTAGAGGGATTTCAATCGAACATGCAAATTTGAAGGGTTACTCAATAAAGGATTCCGTTGTTCAGTTTTAGTTCCGTACTGGTTGATTTCAATAAAATTTCGAAGGCTGATCAGCTTACCAAAACATTTAAAATTAGCCAGCAAAATGTATCCAACACAATATCATGTAGGGTTCATCTACACTTAACTGTAAAGTGTAAACCATAAAACTTTGGCACAACAACAAACCACGAATATCCAAGACAATAATAGCTACAAAGTTTTCGATGACCAAAAGGCTAAGGGAGTAAAGCCATGGTTACACTACTAGAATATGAATATTTGGCGGCAATTTTGGGCTTACAGAGATGGACAACCCGACTACTGTCTAATAAATAGTCTCTGTTGATTTACCATTTGCTAACCGTACCCACCTCTACTAATGTCATTATAGACGGGTTAAGACATCCATCTTTGTTAATAACATTTTTATAGAATAAAAAATAGTCAAAACATAGCAACATAATTTTTTGAAATCCTGAGACAAAGTCTAGTTAGGCATAATTGTCGCGCGCATCCCAACCTATAAGTTACTTGATTTATGCACGAAATACGCGACAAGCTCTTCCTAGGATTTGAACATGTGAGCTCTTGCCTGGCGTGTCCCCTCTTACTAAACACTAACTTTTAGTAGGAATAGGATGTTATATCCTGTATATTCACTTTTATTTAGAAGTTTTCGGTTGCATTGAATATTTTGGCTCCTAAACGATCTCAAATGGAAAAAAGTTTTAACTATAAAGTTTTAGAACTTGTTGGGAATCCTAGTGAATTCAACTACAAATTTTATGTCCACACCAACTTCCTAGTGCGTATATATAGCAACCATGTATTTATGCATATATTCAAAAATATTTGTTATATATATATGACATTAATGTTTCACAACTTTTTCCCTAGTGTGATAGGAAGCAATAATCAGGAATCGAATTATGTGGTATGCAGAACATACGTAATTGGCAAGTGCATCATATGCCTACTTTCTCTACATGTTCAAGAATCCATCCATAGTTTCTCAAAAAAAGAATCCATCCATAGTTTTGTTCACTTCTTCTAATAATAGCACACAGTAAGACTTAGAAGGAATACTCTGCGACGGAACAAATCAAGCGTTTCAACTCATCAGCTTCATCTTTGATAAAATAATCCATGAAAAAAACAAGTTCTGCATAAACAAGCGGTTCTTATTATTCCTCATTGCAGTAGTTCAAGTAAACAGACGACTTCAACTAGGGGATACCTAGCTTATATGAATTTTATATTACTACGCATACCAAGTGAGTTACCAAGATTCATGTCAATTGTACCCAGCCCTTCACCTAAATTCAGGGGCGGACACAGCGGTGGGGGGAGGGGGGGGGGGGGGGGGGGGGGGGGGGGGGGGCGCTCAAGCCCTCCCTACCCAGACCGGACCAGTGGAACCCCTGTGAGCAGTGGAGCCCCCATTAATTTTTAGGCAAAGTTCTATAGTGTAGGGGGGCTGAGACTTAAGATCGAACAGCGGTGTTGTTCAGCCCTCCCTAAAATATTTCCTGGGTCCGCCGTTGCCTAAATTAATTTATTTCGAAAGCTGCATCTAACATACATGATTATAATCTGGATGCAATTCAATTTCGGAATAATATTAGCTAATAATAGCTGCTAATTATTAAGAGAGGCTTAATAATTAAACCTCTCCTATTAGCGGGTTCTAATAAACTTCTACAGATGGCAGCTAATAGTTTTTTTAGTAGCATTTTTCATTATATATCTCTTTTAGTAGCTAATAGTTCCCTGCCTATTTGGATCCGTATAAATAATAGCTATCTACTAATAATTATATATCTCTTTTAGATTCAACAGGTGGCAGCTAATAAAATAGCTAATTGTTAGTTGGACATCTAGATAGTAACTATCTCACTAGTTTGACCAAATCAGATAATAGCAGCTAATAGTTTTTTTAGTAGCATTTTTCATTAGCTATGCATGCTAAACACCCTCTAACTAATATGTTGCTATAATAGTTAGCTAGCTAATACTAGATATGAACTATTAGCCAGCTAACTATTAGCAAATAATGAATCCAACCGGAGCCTTATTTACTATTCAACCTTCTATTGGTAGGTTGGACCAAACGACCTTCTTCTAATACTGCTGCGGAACACAGTAATTAGCTAGCAGTAATATTTAGCAGCTATTATTAGATAGCTAACTATTAACAGTAGTGGATCCAAACAAGCATGATATAATTATACTACCGTGAGATTCATCAGGTGGCGGCCTGTTTGTAGCTTCGACTCTATATATAAATTAAATCGCCTCAGGCTCCAGCATATTTGTCATTGGCTGTGTACTGTAGACAGGATATCTGTCAAAACTAACAACCCACCCCCCCCCCCCCCCCCCCCCCCCCCCCCCCACCACCACGACACACACACACACCCACACAAACAAAAAAAAGGCTTGTGTGCTGGTTCACTGACTGTAGGTTGTTCAGCGGCCAGATGCATCATGTGAAGTTGAGGGCAGTTGTCTTCCTCGTGTTCTTGGCATGCCTCCAGTCCTCATCCTGGTGTAAGTGTAAGCTTACGCATCCATCCTGTAATTCCATATATATCTGATGAAGGAAAAGCTTTTTAGGCATCATGTGATGTGATGTGGTGCATTGAACGCTTGCCGCAGGTGAAAGTGATTACTCAGATCAGAGATTGACTGGTGGCGAGATCACCCGGAGAAGCAGATTTACCGTGGTTCTCTGCTTAAAAAACTTTGTAATCACTTGAAGCTTTGCTACTGCTGCCAAACACTGCCCGATAAGCCATGCTACTTGGAGCAGAAAGGATGCGTGGACATCTGCCCCTCCGCCAGTGCACAATCGCCTCAGCCCCTGCTCGCTCCAGCTCCACACATAGGCCCGCTGATGGTTCGCTAGCTAGTTAGAAACTCACTCATCATTGCCGTCTCCGAGCAATTATTCGCCGTGTTCCACAATAAAGGATTCTTCCATCTATCGTTTTGAGTTTGAATTCCATACATGTTGATTTTAATTTCCAAGGTTTATCAAATAACCAAAACTTTCAAAATCAGCCAAGCAAGAAACGTGGGCGACGGTGGGGGATCTCGCGGCCTGTAGAAAGAAGAAGGCTGCTAGCTAACTGCGCCGATGAATTACTACTGAGGCACCATCTCATTTTAGCAATGTACTTAATAAACAAGTACGGCTAGGGCAAGTTTTCAATGAATTAATGATTTTCTATAAATTATTAAAGAAATTTTTTACCTAAAAGACGCAAATATCAATTAGAAGTGACTCTCACTGAAACTTGAAAATAACAATGAAAAGACAAGAATAGGAAGGCACCCTCGCCATATGTGGCTTTTATGATGACTGTAAAAGTGACTCGCTGTTGGCAATGATATCTAGTTAACTAAATAATTTACCTTTTCTTTTGCGACGCATTGTCATACTATATATACTCATACACAGATCTTATATTGCACTGGGAGAAAATTTTCTCCACATGCAATTTTTTCAGTTGATGGACGAATGCCACATGACTTTTTCTTCCCTCTGTCAGCAAGCTCCAATGACTACGTAGCTAGAGCGATGCATAGAAGTGTTCAAAAAAATATTTTTCCTTTATTAGGATGATTTGGACATGATGAAGATATGTTATGTGTATATATGAAATATAGGTAGGGTACAAGAGACAAGCGTATATGAATTTTATATTACTACGTATATGAATGAGTTACCAAGATTCATGTCAATACTCAATACCCGGCCCTTCTCTTAATTTAATTTAATTCGAAAGCTTCATCTTACATACATGATTAATTTGGATGCAATTAAATTTTGGAATAATATTAGCAAATAATAGCTGCTAATTATTAGGAGAGGCTTAATAATTCAACCTCATATTAGGATGTTCTAATAGCTCCTAATGATTAAATGATTTATTTATATGCACATTTAACCAACTATATATATTCAAAATCCTATTAGTAGGTGGGACCAAACGACCTTCTTCTAATACTGCTGCGGAACACAGTAATTAGCTAGCTACTATTTAGCAGCTACAATTAGATAGCTAACTAAAACACTAGTAGATCCAAACAAAACGAAAGCATGGAATAATTATACTACTATGAGATTGTGAGACATAGTCCAAGAAAGTCGCCGAGAAGAGGGCGTTGGAGGTGCCGGAGATGGCCGCCGCTGCTCAGATCTGGCCGGCGTCGGTCACGAAGCCGAAACATCTCTTGAAGCTCCATGAACAGGGCTATCTGCCGGAGCAGAAACATGGGGAATGGAAGGCACCTAGAGAGCACCTTATTCCCAACCTTGAGCCGGGTGAGATTGTTCTTTTTGTGCCGTTCATCCAGCATGGGTTGGGGTTGCCTGCTTTTCCCCTTTTGCACGGGTTTTGCACTATTATGGCATAACCCTAAATCATCTGAACCATAACTCCATTCTGCATCTTTCGATTTTTGTTCATCTCTGTGAAACTTTTCTTGGCATCCCCCCGTCCGTCACCTTTTTCCGCTATTTTTTCAAACTGAAACCACACCCGGACGCCACAAGTCCATGTGTTTTGGGGGATGCTGGTATTCAATTCCGTGTGGGGAGGAAGAACGAGTATGTCCACTATACCCTGGTGTATTCTGTAAAGAACTGGAGGGTCGAATAGTTTTATGCGGGGAACATGTGGCCCCCCTAGAGGTCCATACACTAGTAGAGAACAGACCTTTGATCCTCGGCCAAAATGGGCTCTAGTCCCGGAATTTTTTGCCCCCGGGACTAGAAATACCTTTAGTCCCGGTTGGTGGATCCAACCGGGACTAAAGGTCCCTGCCCAACGGCTACTGCGCCAGACAGAGGTGGCAGGGACCTTTAGTCCCGGTTGGAGCCACCAACCGGGACTAAAGGTATACTTTTACTCCCGGTTGGTGGCTCCAACCGGGAGTAAAGGTCTACTCCCGGGCCGTGGCTGCGCCCGGGGTTGGAAAGTTACCTTTAGTCCCGGTTGGATCTATCAACCGGGACTAAATGTTCTTCCTTTATAAATCGGCCGTCTCCTCCTTCCTCCCCGAGCCCGAGCTCAGCACATTTTGAAGCTCACTGCAGTAGTGTTCTTGCTTCCTCCCTCCCTCCATTGTTCCTCCATCCATTATTCGATTCCTCCGTCGATTCTTCAGTTGTAAAGGTTACCAATCTCATACTCTCATTTTTTACCATTTTCTTATGCCATTTTATTCACTATATATATTTATGGTTCTTTATTGTGGTTTTTTTTTCATTTGTAAGCAATTTGAACTCAAAATCACTTTAAGCTTGCATATTTACATGAAAGAAGGTTAAAGTATATATAAATATAAAGTTAGAAAATAGTTAGAAAATTATAGCAAATCCTTACTAGTTGAACTTACACGTCCCGATATCGTCGTAGTAGTCTGTTATGTGTGTACATTCCCATTCTTCTGTTAATTTGCGGAAATATCATATGAATTACTTACCTGCCGCAGTAAAAGACGAGAACACAATGACCATTAAAAATATCATTGTTTAGAGATCTAGATAATTTTATAGTTTGTTAATTTTATTTGTTTATAAAAGAAGAAATTTATAGTGTATTAAAAAATGAGTATAGAGAGTAGATGGCAACTGCTTCCGGGTCATCGGCCTCTCATGGGTTTCCAAAGCGACTTAGGCCGGGCCTTCCTCTCATTCCATGCGGCAAGTGTCGTGATGAGACGAAGATTGTGATGGAGTACCGAGTGAAGAAGGAGGGTCCCAACAAGGATCGTATCTTCTACAAGTGTCCGGATCGCAATGTGAGTTATTTTATCGTATTTAATGATTATGGTTAGTTTATACCTATTTTCATGATGGTTGTGATTAAAGTTCTAATTTTTTGTTTTAATTTCAGTGGGATGGCAGTGGACGATGTTCAGGCTTCTACTGGGAGGAAGAGTATGTTGAACTCGTGCAAAAATATCTTGCACAACAGGCAGATACGGCGGCTAATGAGGCAGTGATCCAGCCGAAGAAGCCCAAAGATGTTGCACAATCGGGGGATCTGTCTGTTTTAGTTGAGATTGGTCGCGAAATCCTTGTGCTCCTGAAATGTATTTTAGCTTTAGTTCTTTTAGTGGTAGTTGGGATTGTCTACATTGTAGCGATGCTTTCATAAATTTGTATATTTTGTGGTGGCACGCATGTTGTATAAATAATTAATTATGATCTAGGTTTTAATATGATATTTATGTCATGTAATGCAGATGAGCCGTCATTGGATGTATAATGCTGATCGCCGCTCACAAGAGTTCATTGACGGCGTGCATTCTTTATTACGTGCGGCCGAGACAAACAAACGCGACGGTTTCATGTGCTGCCCATGTGCCATATGTAAGAATACGGTGGAATATCCTTGCTCAAGGACTCTTCATTCACACTTGTTCAAGTCGGGTTTCATGCCAAACTATATTTGTTGGACAAAGCACGGAGAAACCGGTGTTGTAATGGAAGAAGATGAAGAAGAACAATGGGACGACAATGATATTATTCCTGATGGTGCGTGCTTCAATGATACTGCAATGGGAGAAGCTGAAGAAGAGGTAGCCGCAGAAGATGAGCCGGCTGATGATCTTTGTCAGGTCATTCGTGATGCACAAAGAGAATGTGAAAGTGAAAAGGAGAAGATCAAGTTCGAGCGGATGCTAGAAGATCACAAGAAATTGTTGTACCCAACTTGTGATGCAGGGCAGAAAAAGTTGGGAACCACACTAGAATTGCTGCAATGGAAGGCAAAGAATGGTGTATCTGACAAGGGATTTGGAGAGTTACTAAAAATCCAAAAGAAGATGCTTCCGAAGTACAATGAATTGCCCGCCACTACCTACGAAGCAAAACAAGTTGTCTATCCTATGGGGCTAGAAATAGAGAAGATACATGCATGTCCTAATGACTGCATCCTATACCGTGGCAAAGAGTACGAGAAATTGGATGCATGCCCGGTATGCCATGCGTCGCGGTATAAGATCAGGCGAGATGACCCTGGTGATGTTGAGGGCGAACGTCCACGTAAGAAAATCCCTGCCAAGGTTATGTGGTATGCTCCTATAATACCACGCTTGAAATGTCTGTTCAGAAACAAAGAACATGCAAAATTGTTACGATGGCACAAAGAAGACCGTAAGGTAGACAATATGTTGAGACACCCTGCTGATGGGTCCCAGTGGAGAGCAATCGACAGAGAATTCCCGGAGTTTGCAAATGACGCAAGAAACTTAAGGTTTGCTTTAAGTACAGATGGTATCAATCCTTTTGGAGAGCAGAACAGTAGTCATAGCACTTGGCCTATTACTCTAAGTATCTACAACATTCCTCCTTGGTTATGCATGAAGCGGAAGTTCATTATGATGCCTGTGCTCATCCAAGGCCCAAAGCAACCTGGCAATGACATCGATGTGTACCTGAGACCACTTATTGATGAACTTCTCATTTTGTGGAATAAAGAAGGTGTACGTGTGTGGGATGAGTACAAACAGGAACACTTTGATCTGTGAGCATTGTTGTTCGTAACAATCAATGATTGGCCTGCTCTAAGTAATCTTTCAGGACAGTCAAACAAGGGATATAATGCATGCACACACTGCTTCGGTGATATTAGAGGTGTATTCTTGAAAAAATGTCGAAAGGTCGTGTACCTTGGCCATCGTCGATTTCTTCCTGCAAATCACCCCGTAAGAAAGAAAGGTAAGCATTTTAAAGGGAAAGCAGACCACCTGACCAAGCCTCGCAACCGAACCGGTGAGGATGTACTCGATATGGTCAATGATGTGAAAGTCGTCTTTGGAAAAGGACATGGAGGCCAACCTATTCCGAAAGACGCTAACGGTCACGCACCCATGTGGAAGAAAAAGTCCATATTTTGGGACCTACCCTATTGGCAAGTCCTGGAGGTCCGTAGCTCGATCGACGTGATGCACCTGACGAAGAATCTTTGTGTGAACCTGCTAGGCTTTATGGGTGTGTATGGAAAGCCTAAGGACACATTTGAAGCACGACAGGACCTGCGTTGTTTGAGAGAAAGAGACAACCTACATCCAGAGAAGACAGATGATGGACGCCATTACTTACGTCCTGCTAGCTACACTCTAAGCAAAGAGGAGAAGGAAATCATGTTTGAATGCTTAAACAACATCAAGGTACCATCTGGATTCTCCTCGAATATAAAGGGTATTATAAATGTGCCAGAGAAGAAATTCTGTAACTTAAAGTCCCATGACTGTCACGTTCTCATGACGTAATTACTTCCAGTTGCATTAAGAGGAATTCTACCTCCAAATGTACGTCTAGCCACCGTAAAGCTATGTGCATTCCTCAATGCAATTTCTCAGAAGGCAATTGATCCAACTGATCTAGCTAAACTACAGAATGATGTGGTTCAATGTCTCGTCAGCTTTGAGTTAGTGTTCCCTCCTTCCTTCTTTGATATTATGACACACCTCCTAGTTCACCTAGTCAAGGAGATTTTCACTCTCGGTCCTGTGTTCCTACACAACATGTTCCCCTTAGAGAGATTCATGGGAGTCCTGAAGAAATATGTTCACAACCGTGCTCGCCCAGAAGGAAGCATCGCCAAGGGCTATGGAACAGAAGAGGTCATTGAGTTCTGTGTTGACTTTATTCCCGACCTTGACTCGATTGGTGTTCCTGAATCGAGACATGAGGGGAGACTAAGCGGAAAGGGGACACTAGGGAGGAAAACATATATTGGTACGGATGATGATTATTTCAATAAAGCGCACTACACAGTTCTACAGAACTCCTCTTTGGTAGATCCGTATATTGAGACACACAAGGATCTCTTACGATCCGAGTTTCCAGGGAAGATTGAAGCTTGGATTACGCATAAGCACATGGAAACTTTCGGCGGTTGGTTGCGAAAAAAATGTCAAGGTGATGAGAGCATCCATGAGCAACTGTATTTATTGGCTATGCAACCATCATGGCATATCGTCACATACAAAGGGTACGAGATAAATGGGAACATATTCTACACAGTAGCCCAAGATAAAAGGAGTACCAACCAAAACAGTGGTGTCCGCATAGATGCCACAGACCCGAATGGGAATAAGCAGACATATTATGGACGCATAGATGAAATATGGGAACTAGAATATGCACCTACTTTGAAGATCCCATTGTTCAAGTGCCAATGGGTCAAGGTGACCGGAGGCGGGGTAACAGTAGACAACGAGTATGGAATGACAACAGTAGACCTTAGTAATATTGGGTACAAAGACGAACCATTCGTCCTTGCCAAGGATGTGAATCAGGTGTTCTATGTCAATGATATGTCTACCAAACCAAAAAGAGGGAAAAACGATAATGACTCAACCAAAGAGCCAAAGCGCCACATAGTTCTTTCAGGGAAAAGAGTCATCGTGGGAATTGAGGACAAGTCGGACATGTCAGAAGAATATGAAAAGGATGACCGAATTCCGCCCTTCAAAGTGAACAAAGACCCTAGCATCTTGGTAAATGATGAGGACACTCCATGGTTACGAAGCGATCATAACCAAGGGACATACGTAAAGAAGAAGTTCACTGCTGTGCCCACTTGATGATATAGTGATTTAATATAGTGTGTGTTTGAGATATTATGTAATAATTGTGAATTCAGATGTTTATTATGTCATGTTTCAAATTAAATCAATGTTTGATTTGGTGGGATTTCTCTCTCAAAAAGGTAAATTAGGATACTGAGTGATGAAATATTAAAATATTAACGTTAAAATGATGTGAAAACAAATTTCTTGTCCAAAACCAATAATTTTAATAATTTTAATTAAACACTACATTTTTGCATTAACAAAATAATAAATATTAGTTACATTATGTTTTATAATTCTAACAAAAAATAAAAAAAGTTAGGTTATCGATTTTTCCTATGTGCAATAAACAAAAATAAAATTCATATTTTTAACAAAATAATTTTATGCCTTTTATTTAATTTACTATGTATTTAATAAAAACTATTGCATTTCTATTGTATTTAACAAGCCTATTGCTTAAAACAGGCGGGAAACGAAACTGCAGGCCACCTTTACTCCCGGGTGGGAAGCCCACCCGGGAGTAAAGGTGGGCTGCAGTTTCGTGGCCCGCCAAAAAAAAGCCTTTACTCCCGGTGCGTGTTACCAACCGGGAGTAAAGGTATACCTTTACTCCCGGTTGGTAACACGCACCGGGAGTAAAGGTACCTTTACTCCCGGTTGGTAATACGCACCGGGAGTAAAGGGTTTTTACTCCCGGTTGGTGGCTGGCACCGGGAGTAATTCTCCTCTGCTATATAACCTCCAGCGCCTGGCAGATCGATCCGCTCGTCTTCTTCCTCGTTGAACACCGCCGCCCTCTTCTTCCTCGCGCCGCGTCCGTTCGCCTTCCGTGACACCGGCGCCGCCGTCTTCTTCCTCGTGCGGCCTCCACCGCGCGCGCCCGTGCCCCTCCTCCGCGCTTGCCCGTGGCTCTCCACCGCGCCCTCCTCCGCGCCCGAGGCCCTCCACCGCGCGTTGCCCCACCGCGCTGGCCCGAGGCCCTCCAGTACGTATACTGCCGAGCTTCGAGGTGATATATTCGTCGATCTCTTTGTACATTCGTCCGAGCCCTCCACTGCCGAGTTATAGATCACGTCGAAAACTACAACTTTGGTGTAAGCCATGTCAACGGTCGAGGTCGATTGAAAATTCCAAATTTTGAATCACAAAATCTAGAAACTAAAAATGAATATTTGGAACTCTAAATGATTTTAAATAAAAACTTATCTTAAGGCAAGTTTTGAATATTTAGAACTCTAAATGACAAGTATAATTTAGGATCACCAATGAAATTACTTTAGAAATTAATTAGATCGATGTAAATCCATGGCTTGTATAATAAACACGCTATATATTATTTGGAAACAACGCTACGAACTATCCGCTAATGATCCAGCCCATCAACCGCCATATATTCATCACTATATGATATGCCATTATTTCAAGATGCAGTTTCAATAGAAGAATTTTTTCTATCTTCATAGATCAATGTTTGTTAACGAAATTTTATCCAAATATATTCATGTAGGGTCTTTTTTTTGAAGGATTTGTTGTAGGATATATAATGGTCAAATAGGAACTCAATTTTGATACCCAGTTTGTAAACTAAGCGTTTTTTAGTTTATCAAAAATATCACATGTTTCTTCATTTGTGAACTTTGAATATACAGATATAATATATTAATGTTGCTAAAGTAATATGAGCATTACATATTTTTTTCCGGGAAGACTATCTTCAAACTTTATATCATAGCATCAGAGATCGCCTGTAGAAGAAGAAAATAAATTCTTATCATTTCGGAAATAGTAATGGTTATATGAGCAATAAGACACATATACTTACATTTCATAATGACTTATACTTATATTATTAACATAGAATTTTCTCATATGATGAATGACTACATGGTTGATCACATGGTACATAGGATCACAACATCACGCACCGACACCGCCCCGGCCCGCCTCACGTCGTCGTCGTCGTCAGCACGCCGGCCCGCCTCACGTCATCGTCGTCAGCACACCGGCCACCGCGTCGACACGTATATATACGTCATTTGTATTCATATGCATTTCGTCCATGCGTTTCTATGTATACGGCAGAGCACCGCCGCCCTCGTTCACCCATGTGTACAGACATATATACGGCGGAGTGGAGCACCGCCACTCTTGTCACACCGCCCTTTCTCGTGCCCTAATTCGCCCTAGTACCGACGTAGTTCGTCCTAGTGTGGCGAATTGCGTCCGTGATCGAGGGGCAAGATTTAATAATGCATATTGTTTGTAGATTTTACGCATGTAATAAGCAAAGATTTGACGTACTATATATTGGTTTTGTTTTTTGAAGCTAGATGGCCGACCCGAGAAATATGGATGAGGAGGAGTTGATGATGAATTTGATCAACACTGGCACTCAAGTTGCCGGCGATGATGGTGCTAAAAATAACGTGCAAGAGGATGTAGATGACGGGAGTCAGTACTTAGCTCTTGAATAAAATGAGCAACAACATATTGGCCAAGTATATATTTTTTATTATTAGCTATATATATATATATTATCATATGTCTTATGTGTGCTCATGACATTAAAAATAATGTTTATGTTTTGTAGCCCTCTGGATCGACATCAACAACTACAACGAAGAGTAAAAATGTTCGAGGTCCCAAAAAGCCATTGGAGGGTCGCTTCATCATCTCGGTGTTCAATGTGGATACAGGAGAACCGGGGGGGCCGAATAAAATGAAATTTGTGCACCACTATGGTTACCTTGTACGGGACCGGCTCCCGATTAGTACCCGTGAATGGAAGAAGAAGACCAATGCTCCTCATATCAGTTTTGTCTCCGATCGTGACAAGGCGTTAATTTGGAATGATGTCTTGGTACATTTCACGCTCCAAACAGATGATTATGATGATATAATAGATGGTGATGAATTGAAGGAGCGAGTTAGGGATTGGGCAATGAAGAAGATGGCCACCCAGTTTCAGACTTGGAAGAAACACCTATACACGACGTATGTCAAGAAGAACATAGCACCAGATTTTACTGTCCCAGGCCCGATCTCAAAGCAGAGGCCCTATTGGGATGAGTTTGTACAGTACAAGACTTCGGAAGAGGGTGTGAGTCGGGTGATAAAGAACCAACGTAATGCCCAATAGAAGACATACCACCATACCTTGGGATCAGGTGGCTACCCGACTGCCATTAAGAAGTGGAACAAAATGGAAGCAGACCTTCTTGCCAAGGGTATCAGACCAGAATCACTCGAGTGGGGAGAACGTGCAAAGAATTGGTTTTTCGCTCATGGGGGAACACTAGACCAGGAGACAGGGAAGTGCGTTTATGGCGCAAGACTGCAAGAAGCAGCAGAAAGATTGTTTTATGCTCAGAGAGCTACTGCTAGTGGTGCGTTCAGGCCCAACAGAGATAAGGATGAGCTGACATACGCCATCGGGACTATTGAACATGGTGGCCAAACTAGAGGCAAAGGAAGTGTCTCATGGGAGCATGGATTCCCTCAGGACAGACCTTCCTACAGAAGTCGCCAGAGAAAGAAGGAAGAAGAGGCACAACGGCTCCAGAGGTTGGAGGAAGCGGTGCGTGAAGCACAGGAGCGGGAAAAAAACCTTGAAGCGAGAATGCAGGAGGAAATCAAAAGGCAAGTGCAAATAGCAGTGAGTGCAAGCAAGCAGGCATCAGAGCCAGGAATCAACATTAGCCAATCTGTTCAGTTGAAAAGCAGCTGCGCTTCCACGGAGATACCAAATCAAGGGGACACAGGACTGCGCTTCCCTGTGGATGACGTCACTGAACCTTGTACAACGTGTGAGCTACACATTCCGAAGGAGAATTCCACAATCAAGGTGGCTATCGGTCTTGTTAATCCTATCGACCGAACCAAGACACCAAGGATTCATGGGAATATAATCCAAGAAGGATATGCCACCATCTCGGTAGATAAAGCTGAAAAAGGTTTTAGTGATTTGCCTCTTGACATTCCTGGAGGTGATGGTGAGAAGACTCTAGGAGAAGCGGAGAAGACATTCATTCTATGGCGCAAGCGCTACATCATCATTCCAGGGATGTCGGCTCCACCTCCTCCTGAACTACCTCACCATAGGTACGTGCGGATAAAAACACTACATCATTAATTTGTATTGGCTTAAATAATTAACAATCTGCTCATAATAATATGTCATTCCTTTTTTTGTAGCAGATCCTCCCCCAACCTAAATCCAATTGTTCAATCGCCAGATCATCATAGTGATCTGTACGATGACATTGTGTTGGAAGACGAGGCTGCATCCACACTGAAAGGTCCTAATGGCTAGAGGGGGGGTGAATAGCCTAATAAAATTTCTACAACAACACTTAACAAAGTGGTTAGACAATTATGAGGCGAAGCGAGTGTTGCGCTAGCCTACTTAAAATGCAAGCCACCTATCACAATTCTAGTTTAGATAGTGTCTATTCACACAATAGCAAAGACACTATTCTATGTTAGTGTGCTCTCAAAGACTAACTAAAGAGCCACACCAACCAAGCAAGCAAGCTCTCACAACTAGCTACACTAAAGAGCTTGTCAACTAGTTTGCGGTAAAGTAAAGAGAGTGATTAGGATAGTTATACCGCCGTGTAGATGAAGTATCAATCAATCACAAAGATGAATAACAATGGAGACCAATCACCTCGGAATCAAAGGATGAACACAATGATTTTTACCGAGGTTCACTTGCTTGCCGGCAAGCTAGTCCTCGTTGTGGCGATTCACTCACTTGGAGGTTCACGCACTGATTGGCATCACTCGCCAAACCCTCAATAGGGTGCCGCACAACCAACACAAGATGAGGATCACACAAGCCACAAGCAATTTACTAGAGTACCTTTTGGCGCTCCGCCGGGGAAAGGTCAAGAACCCCTCACAATCACCACGATCGGAGCCGGAGCCAATCACCACCTCCGCTCAACGATCCTCGCTGCTCCAAGCCGTCTAGGTGGCGGCAACCACCAAGAGTAACAAGAGAAATCCGCAGCGAAACACAATCACCAAGTGCCTCTAGATGCAATCACTCAAGCAATGCACTTGGATTCACTCCCAATCTCACTATGATGATGAATCAATGATCTAGATGAGTGGGAGGGCTTTGGCTAAGCTCACAAGTATGCTATGTCAATAGAAATGGCCAAGAGTTAGAGCTTGAGCCGGCCATGGGGCTATAAATAGAGCCCCAAACAAATAGAGCCGTTATACCCCTTCACTGGGCAAAACGCGTTCTGACCGGACGCTCCGGTCAGACTGACCGGACGCTGGCCCTCAGCGTCCGGTCGCTCGATGTCAGCCACGCGTCCAGACTCAACGGTCATCAGCCTCGACCGGACGCTGCTTCTTCAAACTGACCGGACGCTGAAGCACCTGCGTCCGGTCGTTTACAGTAAGCTCCCGAGCATGACCGGACACGTCCGATAAAACTGACCGGACGCTGAAGCCCCAGCGTCCGGTCGTTTCCAGTAAGCTCCCCGAGACATGTTTTTTCGACCGGACGCGTCCGGTCCACCTTGACCGGACGCAGACCAGCGTCCGGTGCTCAACCCTTCTCACTGTGCCGTCTGACAGCTCGACCGGACGCAGCCTTTCAGCGTCCGGTCGCTGAGTGACCCAGCGTCCGGTCAGTAGACCGACGCCAGCATCATTTCGATCAACTCCATTTCAACTCTTACTTCTTCACCCTTGCTCAAGTGTGCCAATCACCAAGAATTTTGCATCCGGCGCAATAGAAAATAGACATTTCATTTTCCCAAAAGCGCCGAATCCCGCCTCGCAAGCTCGGCGGGAGGGAGAGAGGGACCCAAACCCATCTCAACCCTGCACACACCTTGTGCACAAGTGTTAGCATATTTTCACAAATATTATCAAGGGTGTTAGCACTCCACTAGATCTTAAATGCATATGCAATGAGTTAGAGCATCTAGTGGCACTCTGATAACCGCATTCCGATACGAGTTTCACCCCTCTTAATAGTACGGCTATCAAACCTAAATGTGATCACACTCTCTAAGTGTCTTGATCACCAAAACAAAATAGCTCCTACAAGTTATACCTTTGCCTTGAGCTTTTTGTTTTTCTCTTTCTTCTCTTCAAGTTTAAGCCCTTGATCATCTCCATGCTATCACCATTGTCATGTTATGATCTTCATTTGCTTCTCTACTTGAAGTGTGCTACCTATCTCATGGTCACTTGATGAACTAGGTTAGCACTTAGGGTTTCATCAATTCACCAAAACCAAACTAGAGCTTTCACACACCCTCTCCAAGGAGGTCTCCAACGCCGCAGCCGCCACCTCCAAGGAGGTCTCCAACACCGCTGCCAACACCTCCAAGGAGGTCTCCAACGCCTCCCCCGCCCCCGCCTACCAAGAAGCCTAGCAAGAGGCCAGCCCCTCAAACGAAGAACCAGTCCCCGCCTGCAAAGAAAGCCACCGTGAAACCAAGGGCTATTCCCAAAATAATATCTGAAGAGAAGGAAGAAGGAACTGATGCATATAAAAAAGACATGTCTAGATTCTATGACAAACTTAAAATGAATCAAGAAGCAAGGAGAAACCCAGAGAAACCGTACTTCTTCGTAGCTCCGGATATTTTAAGAAAAAAAGTGACTTCTTACCAGCATCAACAGCGGGAATCTCGTAAGCCGTCCAAATCAACGTTATCAGACTATGACCGCACTCTCACCAAGTCAATTGAGGCGGCACAGAAAAAGAAGCGGGCAGGGAAAGGAGTTGCCCAACTCGGACAACAAGCGCACCAATCAATCCCCCCGCTAGTTATTGGTAATGAATATGGTTCGAATTTAGGATTAATGCATCAGGCAAACATACCTCCGGATGTCGATTTGGATCACCTTGGTGAATTTCTTGATGAGACTGGTCTCGACCTTTACCAGATGTTTGGTGATGGAAACATTGAGAGTGCGGCGGAGGTTGATATTTGGAAGAAAAAATTTGTACTAGGCCAGAGTCTATACAACCCTCAAGCCTTATCTGATCTGGGGACGCAAATGTACCTGCTAAACAAGTGGTACATGCAGGCGTCTACCAGTGGAGACTTCTGCGTTGGTGTCAGAATTAGAGACGAACATTGGTTCTGTGGCGATGATGTTATGTATGTTGACTTTGCAGAATTTCATCAACTATGCCACCTAACCTCTCTGGACAAAGTTATCATTAGCTGCTATTGCCTGTAAGTAATAATTCTTTCGATCTATTATTAAACTCATCATATGTGTGTATATGCATATAAATTATCCTAACAAGTACTATATATATGCAGATTTACAATGACAGAGCTCAGAAAGGAAGGATGCAATGAAATTGGTTTTGTTGATCCCCATATAGTATTCAAAGACCCAATTACTCCAATGACTAATTGGAAGTCTGAGTCAGAGAGTAACCTCATGAACTTCTTAGTGAACCAACGCCACAAGAAGGATATACTCTTTCCCTATAACTTCAAGTGAGTGTTAATCATGTCGATCATAGCCTTAATGGCTCATATGTTGATTCTAGTTAATTAATGAGTGTTATGCGTTATATCCTATAAACACATGCAGCAATCACTGGATATTGATGGACATCGATTTGGTGAAAAGTCACTTGATAATCTATGACTCGATGAGAAAACCACAACAAGACTACCAAGATATGATAGATATTATCCAGAGGTAATTTCGGGATCTCTAGCAACTATATATACACACAAACACGATGATTAACTATATCTGATGACGTGGCAAATTTTTTATTGGGCAGTGTTTGGAAAACCTTTATTGAGAAGCAACACATGGAAAAATGCAAAGCGCCACTGAATGTAATCCCATTGAAAGTAAGTCCCCTGAATCGCATCATCTTTATTAATTAAACATATAGCTTTCACTGGATCACCAGATTGGATGACAAATCTTTTTCTCGTAAAGTGGTGTCTGAGGCAGGAACAGGGGAACAACTACTGTGGTTACTATGTTTGCAAGTTTATCAAGGTGGTCTCCCAAAGAACTCCTACAGAGAGACTCAAAGTACGTTAAAAATACACTATATATTCATTTAATTATTATTATTGATTGTGTTACTATGTCTTTATATATATATATGTACATATATTAATTTATTTTCCTTTAATTCAAACCTGTAGACTCGATGGTTGGAGGAAAAGGTCATACGGCAAGACCAAATCAAAGCAATTCAAGAGTCTATAGCCGGATTTTTTAATGAGCAGGTCATCGATTCCAAGGGCGAGTTCTACTTCGACCCAACACTGCCATTGAAGCCAAGCTAGAGGATGAGAAGAAACTTGTTATGTCACAACAACTATAATGCAATCTTTTGTAATATATGCACATGAAATAATATAATGTAAAATACACATATGCATGCATGCATGTAAATATATACATGATGCATGCATGCATATATATATATATATATATATATATATATATATATATATTTCTATGCTTGAATTGTGTGATTTAATACGTTCATTGTGCTTGAACCGAAACATACTATATGCGCGTATAAATGTATAATTAGCAGCGTACAATACGACTTCGAAAACCTATTTTGAAAAGAAAACAAAAAAATGAAAAGAAAAGAAAAAAGAAAAAAACCTTTAGTCCCGGTTCGTATTACCAACCGGGACTAAAGGTGCCGGCCATCGTGGCATGTCAGGAGGCACCTTTAGTCCCGGTTGGTGTTACCCACCGGGACTAAAGGTCCTCCTTTAGTCCCGGTTCCTGACCCGGGACTAAAGGACCCCCCCTTTAGTCCCGGATGCTTGCTCCCGGGTGGGGAACCGGGACTAGAGGGGGTTCCCCACCGGGAGTAAAGCCCGTCTCTGTACTAGTGATAGCAACACCGCACCAGTGCCCAACAACCGTTGGGATAAGGAGACGCTGAGTGCGACGGAACTTAAGGGTATTCGTCCTTTCCTCAAGCAAATCTGAGCCAAGAAGGACCAAGGCCTCAGTGGAGTCAGAGTAGTTGCTAGCTTCATTAGACGCCAAGTATAGCCTCGGTAGGAGAGAATCCACTATGGGTTCGAGTACACTGGGCCAGAGGACCCTGCCTAGGTAACCACTGATGAACTGACGGAGGGTGAATTTCTAGAGAGAATTCAGAGCATGCTTGCGTCGGTACAGGTGATACCATACCAGTACCCAGAGCATGTTCATCAAAATCCACCAACTGTTGTAAGTATATTGACATTGTAATCTGTAAATATCTAAATATTATGAAGAACCGACTCCTGTGTGTTGATGTAGGAGTTGGGGAGTAATTTTAATGATTTGCCTGCATGTCCTCCGTGTCTTGACTCTAGAGGAGTTGGAGATAGCGGAGCGGCGTCCGGTGGAGCAGCCAGAGGGAGCGCCGCCTCCACCGTCCCTATGGACCAGGAAGCTAAGGGCGAGTTTGAAGAGGGCCCGGATGTTATCATAGTCTAGGCAAACCTGAGTGCTAGGCAGGTAGCCGCTGGCGGGAAACGGTCATTAGAGGCTAATGTTACCGTCGGGAGCGGGACAGTGCCGAAGAGGCCCCATCGAGCCTGCACACTAAGACCAGGTAAAAGATGTCTGAACTATCTCCATGTAGTCTAAATTTTACACTGTGCTAAATCCAACTCATGAACAACTACTGCACATGAGGCTATGGAGGAACAGCCGGAAGAGGTGGAGGAAGACACCACATTTTCTGTCAGGCAGTAAGTATTCTTTCTGAGTAAAATTTTGTTACTAAATTCTTGACATAGGTATACTTGGTGACGGTTGATGGTCACTAACACCAATTACAAACCATCAACATAACCTATATTTATATTTAATTCCATCATCAAACATAGGTATAGGGGTTTAAACTAATGAATTCTATGAGCTTTGGTAAATATTTGTATGCAGGAGGATTTATCTAGAAAATAGCTCTCGGGACCACTATCATATACTCCAAACAAGCAAACCAATGACAACAACTGATTCAACCCACGAAAACTGCTAAAGACAACTCTAGAAGGTTCTAGAAGACACCACGCCAAAGTTTGGGCCAAACGGCCATGCAAGTGGGCTGGCCGACCCAATCCCTAAGATGGCCGGCATGCTTCGGAGTCCGTTTGCCCTCCGCCACCTCGTATGCATTTCCAAGGTCTACACCGTTAATTTAAGGTGGTTTATAGTTGGTGCATCCAACGGTGATCGAGGAAATTGACACAGATTGATGACATGGCGATTCCTTACCCCTACTCCACCTCGATTGCTTGCCCCCTACTCCACCTCAACATATATATAGCAGCCCCTAACCCCCTCCCTAGAGGCAATCCTGAAACCCTAATTCATATCCTCCTCGTCACGATCAAAGCCAGCTATCAAGAGAAGATTAGTCCTCCATAGGATCTAATCTTGTAAATAATAGTGAGATGGAGAGTGAGGGAAGAGTTTGGAGGAGATGTCGGCCTATTGATACTCTCTCTATGGCTTGTACCTTGGCAGATTCAAGTTCTATCTAAGCTTGCCTCTGAGATTTCTCTGGTAATCAACTTTTGATTCAAGTAAGCTTCTTGTTTGTATTATTCATCAGGTTCACAACTCATCAGGTTCACAACTCTTTCTTAGATTCAAATCTATTTTCGTCTGCAATGGCGACCAGCAACCACGTCCCTAAGGTATGCTTTCAAGTTCCTGTTCTCCAAGTATTAGCCGCTGCCCTACATTTCCTTTCTTCTCAAATTTATTTTATCTGGTTTCTAGGAAATAAGGAACGAAATCTTGATTCCATCGGCTATTGCTCCCAATGTCTATTTTCTTGGGCCTATGGGTGACCCTGATCCATCTGACTTTATCCATCAACAAACCAACCGAATTCCCTTCAAACAATCTATAGTGGATTTGTCCTCCTGGAACACCAAAACTCCCTTCAGAAACTGGCCCAAATGCCTAGGGGATGGAGAGACTAGTTTCATAGGGTATCCAGGAAAATGGCTAGAGATTGGGAGATTTATGACTTAAATCAATGCTTGACACTCTCGTTGTCTGGAATGGAGAAGAATGATTCACTCCTAATTTCTGCATCTTATTTCTAGTCTAACACCCTAAATGCTTTAGTTTTTTGTCATGGCCTAATGACCATCACTTTGGCCGATGTTTATATGTTGACCGGCCTTAGAATAACTGGATCAATGCAGCCTTATGACTATTTAAGTGTTGGTTCCAAGAAATTAGCCAAAATATCAGACTGCACAAGATGGGCAAGCTACATTCTCAACCATTTTGGAGATGGATCAACTGTTAGTGAAAGAGAATATGTGGCTTTTCTGAATATGTGGCTAAAAAGATTCATCTTCTGTGGGTCGTCTTGTGGTCCAACTTACAATCATAAACTCATGGCAAAGCATCTGGCAGTAGGCGTTGAGATTCCTCTTGGCAAATATCTGTTGGGATCAGCTTACCATTTGATGCATTAGGTGGCCGCTCAGCTGCTAAAGAATGAAGCGGTGCACACCATTAGCGGCCCTTGGTGGCTAATACAAATGTGGTTAAACTTGTATATGCATAAGATTGTAAGGCCAAATCTTCAGAATTTGAGTTTTCCCTCCTCCAACTTTGATGAAGAATACAGAGGCAAAGAAGGAAGAACCCATCAGGGCATGAATTATGGTGAAGCCGCATCGGCCATAACAATTGCTATCGATGTTGGCCATCTCTTCAAGAAGTTTTATAAAGGATTTGATGCAGATATCCTGACTTAGCTACCCTATGATGAGGATGAGAACAATGAGTTGGTCTTCTCATTCAAATTTCGATTTGAATCAGGCTGCTTAGACAAAACGGTGGCTGCAATCTTTAATTCCTTCATCAAACCTTGTGTTCTTCCATTCGAATTTTGTCATGGCCACGGTAAAATGTCTACAGGTTCCTTCCTTCTAGGCAACCTTCCGACCTATGAGTTTTACAAACCTTCTTTTGTAGCTTGTCAGTTTGGTATTGGTCAATTGCCGCTTCAACTGTTCTTCGAGAATATTCTGAAGCCAAGAGAAGGTATTAGTGAAGTAATGGAAGCCTCTAGAGTCTTTCAACTAGGATCAGATCTTCCTTCCTTTTGCTTGCATGACTGGACAAGAGTCAACTTCTCTTCCAACCTTTTTGACTCTTGGTGGCAAGAATGGCACTCCCATCTCTTCTGTGGGTCGGTCCATCACAGATGCATAGCTGTGGATGGAGAGTTTGCTTCCGATAGTGAGGTAACTTACCATTCCTTTTTTAGGAAAATTATTCGATAAATTCCCCTACCAACTATTCTAACGGACCTTTTTAGGACACCAAATTCGATCCCCCAAGCTTGGACAGGAAGGGGCACCCTATAGATTATCAGCCACCATGTCTAGCCTCAAGAATAGGATAAACTGCACCTCCACTGAAGAAGCTAATGAAAACTCATGCTGCCTCTACAATTGTAACATATCAATCTTCAAAACAAAAGGCGGCCCAAGGGACAACCCAGAAAACCGTTACTGAGAAAAGACTTCGTAGAACAAAACCATCAACTGCCCAGGTAAAACAATTCCTCCTCTTCTCAAAATGATATTCAACTTCTAATCTTGTTCTTTTCTTCATAGTTATCAACCATTGCATCCCAATCTTGGTACTGAACTGCTGTCCCAAGCATTTAAATCAACACCAACCAAACCTTCATCGGTCGATCCTCAAAAGGAACCAATTTTGGTTGAAAGAACCGATGCTTCCAAGGCAGCGGAAGATGTGAGTCCTTCCATTTCACCCCCTGATGCTGCCAAGGTATTTTTTCTCAAAATTCCTGATTTTTATTCAGTTTTCACCCTTCTCTGATCATTTACCATGCCAGATACTCCTTGAGGAAACATTCAAGCAAGGGTAGGTGATCCTGTTGATGTTGTCACCTAGACTGTCGAATCTCTAGTCTAGCAAACAATTGATGGTAAGAAAACCATATGCTTAGTTTATCTTTCTGCAACAAATATGAACTAAAAATTTTTCCTTGATGTTTGCAGATACCAATGTTAAGAGTTTAGAGCCGATTCAACCAGACACCATTGGTGTATCATCAGCTTTTCCTTCTCCTCAGATAGAGACTACCATAGAAAAGGTATTGTATTTACTTCACTGTTTATCTTATTATAAACTGATTCAATCCTCCAAACAAGATTCTTTTGTTTATAGATACTTAATGCCCTAGCTCCAAGCTACTGTTTTAATATTGAAGAGTATATAGATGAAGATAAAATCAACTCATCAGCCACCTCTTCTAAAGAAGCTTTATCAGAAGAGATCATAAATCAGCTAAGGGACATATTGCCAATGCTTGAGAAGAATATAGCTGATTTGTTCCAAGATGTAGATTCAATGTAAAGAGTCTTCTTAGCCATTAAGGGTAATTTATCCCTAGATCTCATCAAAGTCATGTAACATTTATCCATCATTGAAGATCAAGCCCTAAAGGTGAAAAAGGCTCAGAGGAATCTGTCTAATCGTGAAGCTTTATTGGCCAAGAAGAATCCAACAGACGAGAGGCCAAAGAGCTAGCGCAGCTAATCAACAATTTGAAGAAGTCCCCCCCTTAGGATCGAGCCAGAGCTGAACCAATTAGAAACCAAGCGTGCAGAACTTGAGAAGGAGCTAGGAGAATGTGAAGGCTGCCATTGATCGCCACAAGTCCAATCTGGCCCAAGTACCCAATGCCATTAAGCAGAAGAAATAGGAACTACTGACCAAGGTCAGAGAAGGTAGGGCCATCTGTAGCAGCCTTGAGGATATTCCTGGATCAGCCGAAGAAGACAAGCAACAAATCACAGAAGTCGATGCTATCCAGCTAGAAGCATTGAAAGCCATCTAGGATGTTTAAAACTTGTAATCTGCATACTAACATGTATCTTGTGTGGAATCGATGAGAACCATATTTTTCTATCGATCTATTGTATTCCTTGTCTCAGCTAAAGAGCCAATTTGAAAATAGCTGATTCTAGATCTCTTACCTTAATCCAATTAAGTCTGAAAACATGACCTCATTCTCCTCCAGCCTCGGCTCCACTTCGGTTCTCGGTGGGACTCTCCACCCGATCATGTTGGTGGCCTCCAAGATCACCGTGTTCAGTCGTAGCTTGTCAAATGCCTTGCGATCGATGGATAGATTCATCCACTATGTGGTCATGGTCCTCATAGGAGGCGACAGCGGTGCAAAGGGCGTAGTAGGGTGGAGGGCAAAGGCTTTGGGATGGAAGGAGGAGATCTAGGAGGGAAGGTAGATGATCGCAGAAGGCAGCAGATAACCTTCCCTCTTGCGCCCTTGTGTCTTCTATAGTTTGGGGGCCGTGGAACCACCCCATGCCCCATGACCACTAACACGTTTGTGTGGACGAGTAGTTCGGCTTCACCCCAGTTACATCATTGCGATGGGCCACGAGGCGACGTCCCTGCTGGAATTGCCTACTGATGCCACCCACGCACGCGCACCTACATGGGAATCCAGGAGCCAACAAGACGAAATGGATGTCGCACGTCGTTCATCAATACTATCTGGGTAGTCATGATTTCAACCTGCTGGACCTTCTATGATAAACCTTATCGCTCCACTAGTGTCCGGCTAGTGAAAATTTTAAAGAATCATTCCGTCTATAGGGTGTAGAAACATTTCAACAGTTGTGCATCCATCCTTTGACAGTTGCGATCAGCCCAAATCTGAATTCAACTATTCCCTCCATCCCAAATCGACGAGTCAGAATTGTCAAATTTGACAAAATAAAAAAAACTCAATGTAATAAGAATGAGCCAAAGTATATGAAGTATGAAAGAAAGAAAGGAAGATAAATATAGTTAGACCAACATAAAAACTTCATTCCATTATATACAAAAGTACATTACGTAGTATTTCTCTAATCTCTAATGTCTAAAAGAACTCATCTCCGTAAGGGGACTTATGTCAGACGCTTGGCAAATTGCATTCAGTCGATCAACATGAGTGAAGATGATAGTCTCCTCCCACAAACACAGTAACACTACCAAGTCTTTTCATTTGCTCAAAATTCCTAACACGGACAAAAATATCGCCACTATCATAGTCTTTGACAATTTTAACAAAGCAATATTTACCAAGCATATAACGAACTACAATGTCAATAATGATCCATCGGGGCTGTTGATGAACATGACGTCCCCAAGCAACAAGCACCCCTTTACGATACCTAGCGACACTCCTAGCTACCAAAGCACAAGCTTGCTGATGGAGTAAACATGGGTGTTGTGGTACGATGACATCTCTCTATATACATACAGAAAAAAACATAGGGAAAAATCATTAGAAAAAACCACATATGTAACACTACACCTTGAACAAGCAAGAACCAGCACAAAGCAACAGAATATTGCCTACTCCTGACTAGAATAAAATGACAAACAAACTAGAACTCACCTCAACAAGGAAGATCACTGTTGTTCTATGGGCAACAACCGCTAACGAAGTTGTAACACTGCCTCCATTCCTTGGCTAGCAACTTGCAAGTGAAAAGAAAAAGAGACTAGGAAGGATATTTATACTCGACGCAGACACTAACAAACGTTAGAAGACATGAGTCCCCATAGTGTTACTAATTACTAATAAAATAGATTTAGAATACGAGCAGTCAGAGTAGTAGTCGAGGGGTTGACATATTTTCCTACTCCGATTATGAGAAAGTCTGGCGCGTTAATTACATAGAGCTATGGACTTTCTCGTTATTAGAGCAGGAAAACGTGTCAACCCCTCAACTACTACACTAGCGATTTGAGTAGTAACGACGATGAGCAATGAGAACGTACTCGAGTGTTGACATGTACAACATGGACTACGATTCCAGCGAGGAGAGCGAGGAGGAGGATGATCGCCAGAGCACTAGCGAGGAGGAGGATTCTTTTTTCTCTTTCTCTAGAAACTCAAATCCCCTTAGAATTCATGACTTTTTCTTGGTTGGGAAATCCATGAGAATATCAATAACCCATTCAGTTATTTATGGAGGGTTTTCCAGCCCTGTGCCTGCCTTCCCCTTGCTTCCAAATTATAGGCCTTAGTTCAAACAACCATAGATGCAGTCACACAAATAAAAAAAATCGGCAGATGCAGTGCAACAAGCTATAGTGAGTAGGTTTATTTTATCTTTTTTGATAATTTTTAGGTGTCGAATTCATGCATATTTTATTTATTTATTTATTATCATCCTCTATTAGTTTTTTTGTTTATTTATATTATTATGAAAAAAACAAAAAAGGCAACAACTAACTCATTGGATATATAAACAGGTGCACAGGAGAAAAAAAAATGAAAAAACAGATATTAGGTAAGTAACATTTTGTCGTAATCATTTTCTATTAAAACACGGAATAAATTCCGGTCTCTACTAAGCACCGTGACAAGCTATCCTGCCAACATGGCCTGAAAATTTGATTTCGCACCGCGCCGAGCAGTCCCGCCAACACGCACCAAAAATTAGATGTCTCTATTTTGCCCTCTGCATGAAAAATAGGTTTTCCACGCCATCGATTTCAGATAAGAGCATTTGTGGTAATGTGATGGCCACATAAAAGTGGAAAGGGTCACCGTCTCCCCCTCCATCTCCATTCTCTAGCCGCACTGTCTCTCCTCCAGCTCCAAATCCTAGTCCCATGGCCTCCCTCTCCACTCTCTAGCCTTCCCCTCTGCCACCCGCTCTAGACCCTAGGTGCCATCAGCATAGCAGCTTGACTCCTTCTCCACTCTCTAGCCGCACCCTCTCTCATACATTTCTGAACCCTAGCCTCAACGACGGTACAAGCCAGATCTAGATCCCCTACCTCTGCACCTACCACGACCAACCGGATCTGAACCCTAGCTGGAGCCAGATCTATTACCCCTTCGTCAATGCTGGCCACACTAGCTCCGTGACCACGATGACAAGATCGGATCTTAACACGAACATGGAGGAAGAGGTGCCCAAATTCCTTTTATGATATGTGCTCTACCATAGAGACTGAACCAAGGATATGTAGATAGCAATGGGGTTACATATTTCCTACAGTTGAGTATAGCTGACATATGCTTTATTGGATTAATGACTTCCGTATAAGCTGTAGTTACTAGTTAGGCGCTTATTTGCATACTCTTGCTCTGTTGTGTTGACATTTCTTAGAAGCTTTAGTTAATAAATGTCTTTGTAATATAGAAAGATGGAAGAACGTGGAATACGTGTGGGCCCAAAATCTATGTCTCCAAAGGCAAAAAAGTCAAGCATAAAGGGTAGACACGGTAGCAATGCAATGCTTTATTGTTTGGATAGCAATGCAATTTGTACATGCTTGCTGCTTAAGTTTGTATCTCCAATTTTAGTGTCCCGATCGAAGGAGCAATAGAGGAGGCTCTGCCAGCAGGACAAAAGGAAGCGCTACCATGAGTCCTAGGTGAAGGCACTCCAAGCGAGTGAATTCAACATGACTATAAGAGTTTGCTCATGGAGTTCGTACTCGGAGGGCTGCCACTGGCAAAAGGGTGGATGTATCAGCAGTAGGTGAACATAATTCTCCATCACCAAGGACACCTGTACCTAGGGATCAATTTAAACTTCATGAATTGACTAGAGACATTTGTCGGGATGGCACCCTACCTAGCCCTATGAGAGACTGCCAACGGCCAAATGATGATAGTCATACCGAAGAGGAGCCCTTTGAGCTACCTAGCCCTATGAGAGACTACCCACGGCCAGATGATGATAGCCATACCAAAGAGGAGCCCTCTGAGCTATCTAGCCCTATGAGAGATAGCCCATGGCCAGATGATGATAGCCATGCCAAAGAGGAGTCCTCTGAGCAAAGTCCCATCTCCACCCACCCGCAAAACAATGAAAGTTGCCTAGGTTGGTATTACCTTACAGAGGTCTATCAATCAATTTGAACTAGCTATTTGGTATCCATGTTACTTTTCTAATAATCTGAATGTATGAAAACTTTATAGTACCATTGTCAAGAAGTGCGAGGAAGCCAAGGCCTCAAACTCGTGTAATTTTGCTTGATAAAATGAGCAAATCAATGGGAGGATTGAGAATACACATCTCTATTGTTGAGGGGAACAGAAGGCCACATGATCCAGTGCAAGCTGCCAAGTTTGCCTTAGAGGTTGGTGTAGTAGTCAGGCATCAAATACCAATTTTGACGCATTGGAAACATTACAAGAAGCCCTTCGGTGTCATCCATTACAAAAAATTTGTGGAGAGGCTAACTGTATGTATGGGTATCCTCTCTTGACATTCAACTCTGCTTTGAGCAACTTTAATGGATTTACTTTTCATTCACACTACTGCATGCAGTCAAGGCTGGACATTGATAAGGCTCACCCACCAACACAAGAAGCTTGTTGGAATGTATTGTAGTGTGAGGTATGGTAGGCACGCTATAGGTTGAAGCAAACCTACTTCAATGGCATCTCTGCTGATCAGATCCACATGACCTCTCTTGTCCCATCCATGAGCGATGCACAGTGGTGTAAAGTTATCAAGACTTGATCTAGTGCTAAGAACAGGGTGTGCATGAACCCAATGATTTTTTGTCTAGTCTTGCTATGGTCTACTTGTGCTGCAGTCTAACACAAATGAAGCTATATGAAATATCTGAGATGAACAAGCGAAACCATACAAAAGTGAAGTACCACTAGTCTATAGGATCTTGCTCCTATGTTGTCCAGCTGTAAACATTTGTAAGGGATGGTTGTGTTTTATTGCTAGTTTTGTCTATGTATAAATATAAATAGAAACACATGTGCAATATGAATGGAAGGAGAAAAAGAGGAAGGCCGCAAAACACGATCAAGGACTTGGTGAACAACATGATGATCTAGGAATTGAACAACATGGTCGACTTGATGAAGATGTTAATGCTGTGGAAGTCTTCAAGGACTTCCATACCAATACGAAAAAGGGCATGAGCGATGCTGCAAGAGCAGCAGTTATAAGTACCTTCATTTGCTTTCCTTGAAATCTACTGAACCCATTACCATAAAAGAAGCAAACACAGCAGGAGCCTAATGTGGCAACATCATTTAATTTTGTAGTTGCAATTTTACACCAATCAATATGGTACCTGTACATTGTGCTTATGTAATGTCTATCGGCAGTAGGCTGTAAAAGACCTATGCATTGTGCTCATGTTTCTCTATCAGCAGTAGGCTGAGGAAGTCCTATGCATTACTTGTTATGAATTAATCTCTTGGGTTTTCAATTTAAGTCCTCTTCCACTATCTGTAACCTAATGTTTTACTGATTAAATTTCGTAGGAAGCTATGGAAGCTATGCAAGCAGAACTGGTTGCTGATGGGCAGTAACCAATGACTAGTGCTGATGTTGTTTCCAAGGTCCTCTGTCTCTACCAGGACAAGCCCCCTCCCAGACAAGAAGGAAAAACCTTTTTTAAAGAATGTTGGTATCTTGAGAATCTCCACCAGAGCAGAGACATTGGCGGAGATGACACTTCAGGAGCAGCTTGCTGGTGAACAGGAAAGTACAGCTGGCCTCATCAAACTAGTGGATGAACTGAAGAGGAAGACAGAAGAGTCTAAAAGGGAGTTTGAGGAATTCAAGAAACGGCAATAGAAGGAGTACAATAGGCTCTATGAGCAAGTCATGCGCTTAAGCTCTCCTAGTAATTAACTCTCAGTCTTCAACTCCTATGGCTTGATGCGGTCAACATTTGTGGTTTGTTGTGTGGACTCATGTGATGGTTTATTGTGGTGATACTCTGTCATAGGCTTGCTGCTGATGTTTAAAATGTTAATTGTTGGTCTTTGATTGCCAGCTTGAATAATCATGTTGTCAATTTGTGTAGTAGTGACAATCTCGAATTACTTTTCTGATGTAATTAGTCCTACACATGGTAGAACCAAGATAGGCCACATGATCAAATAAAAACATGACACGTGGACCAACTAGTGCATGACACATGAATTGGCCAGGACACGACACATGGGCTATTAAAAATCCAACACGTGGAAGGAAATCATCAAGCCACGTGGACGTATAAAAATACGACACATGGACAAACAACATCGTGACGCGTGTTCAAATAAGAAATGGACACATGGACCAATGAAAAAGTGACACATGATCCAACGGTAACACAACATGTGTGCCAGTAGAAACTGCCATGTGGAACTATAGGGAACCGACATGTGGTCCAGTAATAACCTAAAACGTGCAAGAACCAGAGATGGCCACATTGTGCAATAAGAAGGTGACACATACCCAAACCATCTCCAATGCAACCGGCTATAGCATGTACACGTAGAAAGCATCTCCAACCGAAGCACCCACTAGCATGGCAGCCCCCTACCACGCATGCCAAAATAGTTCTATGACGTTCTATTTTTCATCACAGATCAAGCCACTTCTATGACGATTTGTGAAAACCATCATAGAAGTTCAAGTATGATGCGACTTCTATGACGAACCGGTTTTCGTCATAAATTCGTCATAGAACTGAAATTATGATGAATTTGGCTACTTTTGTGATGAAAGCTGATCGTCATAGAAGTGGATATTCCTAGTAGTGACTAAACCTAGGTTTCAAGACAAATTTGAATTAGAGAGGTGGTGAGTGACAGAGGGAGAAAGTGAGATTTTAGAAGGGTATCATACTTCCTATGTTTGAAGATTTGGGGCAGTTGTCGAGTTAAAACTGGCTGATGTCCTTGACATTGAGTGGACACTTGTTCTCAACTGAGCCGCAAATCGCCGTGACCAACGCGCAGGTGCCCCCCATCACATGCCGCGGATTCTACATCTGAGCCTCTCTATCTTTTTTTTGACCGAAACCATCTAACGCACTTTATTAATTTGAAAATAGTATTACATCATTCACCAAGGCTTCAAGAATGAAGCTAGGGGTTCATCGACCCAAATACAAGCATGCTTTGACTGAACAACTAAACTTACCATATTATGCGCTACTCTATTACAATGCTCAATATAGAAGAAAATTTTTGCCAAAGCATCATACATTCGTCATATATTGCCATGCCAGCAGTTGCTGAAAATCTATCCTGCTTCATCCAAGTACTCTCTGTCCTTAATAAATACGCTTACCACTTCCATGTATCTGGCGTTGTCCCTCTTGGTTTACTCCTCCATCCTCCATTCCATATATATTATGAAATATGAAGTAGACAGCGCATCATCAATAATGCATGCCTGTGATTCCAACGGCACGCTGTCGTCCCATACAAACCTTGTGATAAAATCTTCCCATGTGAATCTTAGTCGGACACCAGACCTTGGAGCAGGATTGGGAGCCATGAACTACTTCGCCTTGTTCACTGTTGACCATCTTCTATCGCAATTTTGGTACTACCTTACTCTTGCTCGGCCTGGGTTTGTTACGTTTTTCTTTCCTAAAAGTTTCGTTCATAAAAGAGTGTTAAGGCTCTTTGCAATGCTATTGATCCTGTTACACTAACTCCAGGTGTATATTTCCTCGGACATCCCTTGTTGTCTTCTTCCAAAGCAGAGCTAAAGATGGACGAAAAGAAGCCAAACAAGCTCGTCATCAAGAATGAAAGCAACATCTACCACACGGTGGATGCTTTGCTGACGTTTATGAAGGAGAAAAATGAGGGATCATTAAAATCAGATGAGGAGATGAGAGGGGAGCTGAATATGGCATAGAAAAAGGTTTTGAGGAGAAGATGATGATGAAGAAGAAGGAGTAGAATGGGTGTGGTTATATCAGTTCAATCTTATTAGAGGCAAATCTGGATGGGAAGAGAAGAAGATTGACTAGGTAGTGGCTAATTACCGCATTTCTTAATGTTCTTGTATTACTATTTAATTTTATTATTAGCTGGGGCAGATCAGGCTGACTGGCTAATGGTTCAGTTATCATGTGCTAGTGTTAAATATGCATATGCGTTAGTATTTAGACATTTGCAGTACACGGGCAGCGTGTTGCATATTGATCATCATGCTTGATTGTAATCTGAAGTGTGCGTGTCTCTCTCTATTATGTTGATCGCTTTCAGTAAATTTCTTTATAACATATAATTGTATGTTAACAAAGCAGCAATGTGACTTTGCAACTCCCATGATAAGTGGATGTCATTGTGCTTCTTGTTAACATGGAATCCGTGCCAGGGTAAACCGATCTCGTAATCTACTTTCAATCAAAACTGAATAGCTGAGGGGCTACAGTTGGCGGTGTATTATATGTTGAGAACCCCCACTATCATATCCAAGGCCCAATTATATAGCCTTGCTCACAAATAGTACTTGAGGGCCATTTGTAGCATTTAGTGACATTTTTCATACAAGCCCCACCAAAGGGGTCTATTTATAACCCCTTATGACATTTTTGTAAATACAAGCCCTGCTAGGGGCATCAAGAGAATCTCCTCCCCCCTCCCCTATAAAAGGGGGAGAGGGGGGGCTGAACTGATCACTCTTGTTTGTCTCTCCTCTTTCTTCTCCCTTTCACCCTCTCATTTTGTTGGCTAAACCAACACACATTTACCTCAAATACATTAAAAATGTGAAAAAACAGAAATTTAGACACCACAAATGAGACAAACTCTTGTTGTTTTAGATCCGAGGCAATGTTCAACTCCTTGACAGTTATATAACATTATCACATTGTCAGCATCAGTACAACCATTGAGAGGAATAATTAAGAAGACTAAGGATTCGAGTTTTCAGAGAAACTTCAATAGGATCACAAACCAACGTCCACCTTCAAATATGAACAGAGGCTATCATCTGCTCGGTGGTCCTGACTTGCTGAAAAAAAAGGATGCAAAGGATGACCATCTTGCAATAGTGAGCTAAGTGATGCATGTCCGAAAATGAAGATCAAATCTTACCGAAGCTAGAATCTTAAGCCACTCCTTAAGTACTCTGATTACTGTCTCATTAGAACACGCATACTTCATCTGAGTTCTACTTTCGAAATATACTCCAATAGCTTTTCCATCATAGATAAGGGGACCACCTGAGCATCCACCTTGCGACGACATTAGTACATCATATCCGTCAACTTAGGATTTAAAGAACATTTGTCTAGGGGGGCACTTTTAGAAGACAAGTAAACGTTATCAGCATTAGCAAACACACATACATTATCAGGATCAACAAACACATTGACAAAGTAGATATAGATGAAGTAATGATGGGAAAATACCATATTTTTCTATGATGTACAGCACTATACACGCAAAATCCCACACAACATGTCAAGGTTGATGTATTCAGCCAAAGAAACAGTATTCCCAACTGTTACATCCTTAGATTTTTCACGGAATGTTAATTCCGGATAGCCATCTTCTTAACCTTGAGGATCGCAATGTTTGCCTCTTTGTCACCATACTCTATAGTAGCAATGATCCAGTTCCTTTAATGTTCCAGCCAGCTTGATCCTCACATTCTTACCTACTTCGATGACATGTCATCACAAGAGCACTTTTCTTTGTGGACTTCACAATAAAACTGCTTCCCTACGCAATCCCCTCTTTAGTATTCTTTAACACAAACACCAGGTTGTTGTGATGTTCATCTTGTACCTTTTCCATATCTTTTAAGAGCTGCAAGGCTTCGCTCTCCATAATCAATGCTAACCTGAAAAAAAAAGTAGAAGCAAGTAGAATAAGAAATAGAGACGTCATAGTAGGACCAAAAAGACTAGCAATTAATCCTATGTTATGTAATATGCAGAAATGATATGCGCCATGCTGGTAAGAAGGGGAAAAATTAATTCTTAATGGTGTATCCCAATAATTATACCAGTTATGACAACAAATTCCCTGTTGTATGTTAAGTTCAGGGTGAACATGTTAAGCGAAAACAATCAAAACTAAAGACCATCCTTCCCGATTACGTTGAAGTAGTCCGGGGTGCGCGCGTACAGCCTGTCCAGGTCCTGTATTGCACGGAGAACAGGCGTATCAAATTTCAAATCAAAGGTGACAAATCCATCACACTGTAGCAAGGATAGTGGCTTGTTCACGTACCTGCAAGGCCGATGATGATGGTGGCCGGGATGAGGCTGCGGATGCGGCCGCCATCGATGCTCAGCACCGTGACGAGCCTCCCCTCCGATGGCGAAGCAGCAAGCTCGGCAGATGACATTGCAGCCAGGACGAGGCGGACTGGGCGAGCGAACCGTTGGCGGCGGCCTGGAGCCTCAAGTCAATTGGGGGAAATGGATCTGTTGGAGGGATTTCGTTTTTTTCTTTCCACTGGACGATTGGATATGAACGGGATAGGAAACTGCTAGTCTGCCAGCGTTTCTAACTTTGTTTGGTATAGATGGATTTCTGGGAGGGAAAATTTGGTGGGAAGAACTTTCGGAAAAACTTTCGGTCATAATTTTAGGAGGGAAGCTAATAATGTTCCTGTTTTAGTAGCTTGCGACACGCCTTCTATTAATCCATTTACATTTACATCGGCCAAAATTTGCAATCCCTCTCTTTTTCTATGCAGCACTATTTTTTCAATCGATGTCGCGCTCTAGATTCGTGTGCTTAGCTCGCACGGAGCTAAAACATGTACCACATATCAATTTTTTTTGAACGTACGTATCAAATTAGCTTGGCTTACGCAAAAAAAAAAAAAAAAAAAAAAAAAACAGATTTGCTAACGATCATCCGGTTGTTTTAGGGGAACGTAGCAACCGGATTGTCCACCGTTCGATCTGGTTTCCTCGGCGCCGCAGCCGCGTACATCCGGAGCCGTCCCCAGACAATTTGCAAGCCGACGGGAGTATTCCCCGAAAAAGGACAGCCGAAGTCGGTCAATTGTATTTGCGAGCGGTCAATTGGCAAAGCGTCGCGGGCACGTAGCAGTGGTTTCCTCCTTTCCAATCAAGTGAACAATCATTAGCCCCCCAAAAAAGAAGAACAATTTATATTTTTCTGAAATTTGTGCATAATTTGTGATCAATTTGATGACATTTATGAACAATTTGATATATTTTCTTTGATGTTTGGAATCCATAAAAATAATTTGTAAATTTGTTTGAAAAAATTGGCATATATTTGTGTTATTCGTAAATTACATCACTCTGTCCAATAAATTACATTGTAAATAATCATTGTAAATATAGTAATAAGACAGTGTAAATATAGCTATAAGACAGTGTAAGTGCATGGACAAAATCTGGTTGTTGAGAGGGGCTAAAACAACCGGTTGTTGGGGAGACATATTAAAAAAATGCAAGATAAATTCAAGAGTGTCTCATATTCTAGCATAATTTTAAGAAAAATGAACTCTTTTAATTTTTTGCATACTAGATGGATTTATCATAATGGATTCTCAATAATTATTGCCAAACATATGTATTCTCTCTATCCCAGGGTATAAAAAGTTTTGACATTTCTAGATCCTTTGCTTTTGCTATGCACTTGATATGCATTATGTTTAGATACATAGTAAAAAAATATTTAGAAAAACCAATACATCTTATAATTTTGGAAGATAGGAAGCATACATACAAATGTAATTAATTAATGTGATAAGTATTTACTCCCTCTGTCCCTAAATAAACAGATTCTTAGAGTTGTCTTAAGTCAAACTTTTAAACTTAGACCGAATTTATAGAAAAACTAGTAAAGATTTATGACAACAAATTAGTATCATTAGATATACCTGTCGGCAAGAAAACGTGTCAATCGTGCCGGGCACACGAGCAAGCCAGAAGGGTCTGCTCGATGGAGCTGGAGATCCGCCTAGCTTCAACCCAGGGATGATCGATCCTATGTACTCCTCCCGAGACGTGCTAGTCAATTTACCCCTGTAATTGACAAGGAGAGAAAGTTTATCAGTAAATTAAGGTGGAACGTGCCGGTCTGTGCCTAGACAGTTCCAAGTGTGCCGCTTCGGGAGCAGCCATATGGGAAGAGCGACTGAATAGCCGATCCATACAGAAATTGGTTGTTACGGACTGTAAAGCTCGTGGGTAGCGATTGGTTTTATGTTGATAGGTACAGTGTGCACGTATATGTAAATGAGATCATCAGCTAGGTGGATATTATCAGTATGAATCATTGAGCCGATGAATCTATCGAGAAAAGATATAACATGCGAACAAATCGACTATCTAATACAAACGGATCCAGAGACGTTCTGAATCTAATCTGTTACCACCAACAGTGAGGTTCGACCGGATCGATGGCAGCTATGATGATAGTAACAAACTAAAACTGAAGAATCCGCAAAAACATCCGCACTTCGACAGACTTTTCGAAAGACATGTTATACGTAAAGGATTGGATGAATCGGCTAAAACAGCCGATTCAGTTGAACAGGACTACAGCGTGTGAACAATCGACTATTTCACATGAACAAACATATGGACTCCTCAGACTCAACCTGCTATCTCTAATAGTGAGGGTCGACCGGATTGATGCAGCCGTAAAAAAGATAACGAATCAAACCCTTAAAGTACGTAGATCTATTAATGCTTAACAGAATCATGTAAACATGTCATAGGTGTTAAAGCACAGGCGATCAACTATTTAGCCAATGTAGGCATAGCAAACAGTTAAGGCCATGCCTAACTAGGAACAAATCTACTAACTAGCATCCTCCAATCTACAATGCCATCAGTGGGGATCGACCGGATCGTTACAGCCATAATGGTGAAATATAAACTAGATTCAACTAGCAAGCAAACTTCTTCAAGATTATTCATGCCTTAACCGCGTACTATGCATGATCAAGATCGAAGTAAAAACAGCCGATGAAGCATAATCCATCGCTCAGAGTAAGAAACACCGTGTTGTAGTATAGTGAATGACGGATTGAAAGGATATAAGGCCGATCTAATTCGATCTCGACCGGGCGGATTGATGTTGTTGTAAACTAATAACGATGAAAGACATCAGCAAAATCGCTAACTTAATGAATCTACCCGAAGGACGCCACCCTTAGATAGAGCCGATAACTTGACCTTAATCTAGTTCGAGTAGTGGAGGTCGACCGGATCGATGCAGCCGTACGAACAGAAGTATAAGCCATGATGATACTTATAGACAAACCGGAGGTCGACCGGACCGATGCAGCCCTGCTCGCTGAAGAACTCGTCGAGATCTACTCTACTCCAACTCCTAAGGGGTGGCCGGAGCTAAAAAAGTAAGTAACTTGTATTTGATTGATTGTGTGTTTTACAATAGCCGGTGTCCAATATTTATACCCGGAACCTACGCATGAATCCTACCTAAGCATGACCCATTACAATCTTTGGCATAAGAGAAAACATTCCTAATTTAAGATAACTTGAACCCTAATCTTTTCCTTTTCGTAGAGTTCAACATATTTTTTCTGATGCCAACCGCAACTTTTATCGTTATCTGCTGACGCTACCTAAAGAGAGCCGATTCTAGTACTGCATTCGAATCAGGTGATACCGACCTTTATGCAACCGATTCCTTGATGACACGATCTTGGGAGCTTTTGAGTTCCTATAATTCTTCTTCCCAAATTTTGGTGTAAACAATATCAAAAAATATATTTTTATAATGTGCTCATTTTATATCAAAGATATTGTTACTCTTTCCTATAAAATTAGTCAAACTTAAGATAGTTTGACTTGCACGGTTCTAGGATTAATTTATTTGGGGGGGGCGGAGAGGAGTACATTTAAAATTTTTGACCACATATATTAACTAATGTGCCAAAGTATTTATATGTAGAATGTTTTAGAATTGATCACGTTCTAAGAAACCACTATTTGTTATATAAACTTACCAAAATCTATATGCCACAATTTAATAATTAATAATTACTATAATTGTGTGAATCCATAATAAAATAAAATCATATAGATGAGGATCTTTTATTAATAATTCATTCAAATTTAACCCAAGATTTC
This sequence comes from Miscanthus floridulus, assembly GCF_019320115.1. NCBI lineage: Eukaryota > Viridiplantae > Streptophyta > Magnoliopsida > Poales > Poaceae > Miscanthus > Miscanthus floridulus. The sequence goes on along the minus strand of NC_089586.1, from coordinate 34,750,578 downwards.
TAACGCGGTGTTTGGATCTAGTCCCGGACGTTCGCATAATTAGGTGGACTAAACATTAGCTAATTATATCATATGTGGAGATGTCTGGGTTTTAGGTATCGTACGTCACAACTTACTCGGAAACTTCTAAATTTTTTACCATAACCTCTACATGCGATGACACGACACCTCGACAAGTTTCGTGATTTTCAGACTTCGTTTGCATTTTATATAATTAAAAAACACTTTTTTAACAAGTTGGTGGTCATGTTTCGTGAAACAAATGTTCGAAATTTCACGAATGTCCCTGCAAAAGGCCTCAAAATACACTCAAAAACATGAATACCATTTTTTGAATCGCTAAATTCTAATATTTCATGCACCTGCAGTTCAAATTTACTTTTTCGAGAAAAATTCAAGTAAACATAAAAAATTAAAAAAATATACCAAAAAATCATAGAAAAGTTTCAAATTGGAACATGTGCTTCTAGGTACTATATAAATGCCACGGAAAAAATTTGAAAAAAATAAAAAAAAATAAAAATACTTTGCCGAGTGTCGCAATTGGCACTCGGCAAAGGAACCTCTTTGCCGAGTGCCAGGCTTGCAGCACTCGCAAAGATTTTTCAAAAAAAAATTTTATTCTTTCCGATTAAAAGAACGCTGAATTTCTTTGCCGAGTGCCCACATCTCGGCACTCGGCAAAGAGCCGACCCACTTAACCCTAGCGGGCCGGCCGCGGCCCGCTCCCACTCTCTCTCTCCCTCTCAATGCCGCGCGCGCCCGGCCCGCCCCGCCACCGCGCGACCACCGGCACCGCCCTGGCCCCGCTCCGCCACCGGACCGCCGCCGCAGCCCCGGCCCCGACCCGTCCCCGCTCCACCGCCATAGCCAACCGGCCCCGCCCCGGCCCCGCTCCACCGCTAGACCGTCGCCGCAGCCTCGGCCCCTGACCCGGCCCTGCTCCGCCGTCGGACCACCGCCGTAGCCCCGACCCCGACCCGGCCCCACTCCGCCGTCGTAGCTAGCCAGCCTTGCCTCGGCCCCGATCCGGCGCCACTCGGCCGCCGCAACTGGCCCCGACCCGGCGCCGCTCAGATGCCGCAGTCGGCCCCGCCCTGGTCCCAACCCGGCGTCGCTCGGCCGCCGCAGCTAGCCCTGCCCCGACCCCGGCCTAGCGCCGCTCCACCGCAGCCGGCCCCGCCCCAGCCCCGCTCCGCCACCGGTGGTGCCCTGCCCGGCTGCCCCCTGCCCCTGAACCATCGGAGTGGAGGAGAGGAGGAGCAGGGGAGCAGAGGAGAGAAGGGAGGTGGAGGAGAGGAGAAGGGAGAAGGAAGAAGGAGAAGGGAGGAGAAGGAGAAGGGAGGAGGAAGGAGAAAGGAGGAGGAGGAGCCTCGGCCGCCGGCCACGCCCCTCGCCGTTCGTCCCTGCCATCGTCCCCACCCCTCGTTGGAGACGAAGGTGACCCTGGCACCGCGTCGCCCAACTCCACCGCCACCCAAGGTATAAAGCCCCCCCGGTTGTCGGCCTTCGTGCCTTGTATGTCATTGATGGCCTTTGTGCCGTATGTGGATGTGTGGGCCTTCATGCCGTACGTGGATGTGTGGGCCTTCATGCCATATATATGCTGTCGGCCATCGTGCTGGCTTTTTTCTTGCAGGTTTTGGAAACCTCCCCGTATAGGGGAGGTTCTGCCGAAATTTTTAACTTGTAGTATTATAATTCTTCTTTTGCAGAGCAGGACCCATCGGAGGGGACCCGGAGTATGTAGGCAACCCCGATGGTCTTTGTCGGTGCTACGGTCCTGCCTGCACAGCGTCGCTTCACCACTGCCCCGCTAGCCTGCCTCCACCGCCACCCTAGGTATGAATAACCTCTCTTCCTTATCGTTGTCGTAGATCGGTGTAACCTAGTTAGGCATCTCCCATTCAAAACAGATATGGTTGGAGGTATGCGGATCTTCGCATATCTAAGACCGTATCTGTTTCAGATTGTCCACTTTTTTGGACAGCTTGCGGATGCGTAGATGGGGTAGTTTTCATGATCTGCTTCGATCTGAGACAGAGTTTCGGCACCACCTCCCTGTTGTTCTCCGGATACACACTCTCCCTTCTAGGACGTGTATCAGGAGAACAGTGGGGAGGTGCTGCCGAAATTCAGTCTCAGATCGAAGTAGAGCATGTAAACTAACCTTATCTACGCATTCACAGGTGGGATTAGGACCTATCCTCACCCATTAGACAGTAGGCACGTCGTTCAGATGCAATTGGTGGTTATATTACTCGCTCATGTATATGCTAGAGGATGGATAACCGTGAGTGGATGTACACGGGCCGCCCAAGTCAGGCTGAAATCACCCCTGAATGGATGGACAAGACCGAGGGTTTCTTGAACCAAGCATTTGGCAAGGCAGATAATGGAGCGAGAGACACATTCTATCCGTGTAGCGAATGCAGAAACAGGAAAAGAAAAACAAGGAAGATCATGGGGGAACATCTTTGCAAGTATGGATTTACGCCAAACTATACCCGGTGGGTGTTCCATGGTGAAGCCCATCGTACTAGAGAGGAGGTGGTGAGACCACGCTTGAAGGTGTTTGATGCTGATGGTGGGGTAGCAGGATGGTTAGGTGACTTTCATGAAGCAACGTTCACTGAAAGACCTATGGAGGAGGAGGAGAAGAAGGAGGATGAGGAGGAGGAGCCAGAGCCAACCGGAAAGGCGTTCTACCAAATGTTGTCTTCGGCACAGAAGCTCCTACACGAGAAGGCAACGGTTTGTCAACTGGATGCCATTGGACGCCTAATGGGGTTGAAGTCCCAGTACAACATGAGTCAAGCCTGCTTTGATGGTATGTTGGTAGTTATTGGTGGGCTGCTTCTGGAGGGTCATATTCTGCCGAGCAGCTTCTACGAGTCACAGAGACTCCTTCGTGCACTTAAGATGTCGTATGAGCAGATACATTGTTGTCCAAAGGGGTGCGTCCTATTTAGGAAAGATCATAAGGATGCAAAGTACTATCTAAAGTGTAAATCCTCTAGGTATGTGGAGGTAGACAAAGGTGATGGCCAGAAGGAGCAGCTTGAGATCCCCATGAAAGTCCTACGGCACCTTCCGATCATACCGAGGCTCTAATGGCTATTCATGACTGAGGAGTCCGTGAAACAGATGACATGGCACAAGAATGACATTCGATACAATCCTGACAAGATGGTACATCCAGCTGATGGTGAAGCATGGAAAAACTTTAATCGCAAGCATCATGACAAAGATCTTGAGGCCCGTAATGTACGTGTTGCGCTGGCAACGGATGGGTTCAATCCTTATGGAATGATGTCGGCCCCATACACTTGTTGGCCCATGTTCGCTATCCCCTTCAATCTCCCCCCCCCCGGGGTCCTCCTTCAACGGCAAAACATATTCTTAACGTTGATAATTCCTGGACACCCGGGAAACAAAATGGGTGTGTACATAGAGCCTGTTTATGATGAATTGATCAGTGCTTGGAATGAAGGGGTATGGACTTATGATCGAGCTACAAAGAAAAACTTCAAAATGTATGTTTGGTACTAGTACTCCATGCATGACTTCTTGGCGTATGGGATATTCAGCGCCTGGTGTGTCCATGGGAAGTTCCCATGCCCAGTATGCAAGACAACACTAGAGTTCATTTGGTTGAAGAAGGGTGGCAAGTTTTCGTCGTTCGACAAGCATCGACAGTTCCTCCCTCTTAACCATGCATTCAGACAAGACACCAAGAACTTCACGAAAGGTGTCAAGGTGACCGACCCTGAACCTTAGAAGATGACTGGTGCCTAGGTTCATGCTCATATAGATGCTCTCGTGGTCAATCCATAGAAAGATAGTCGGAAGAAAGATAATCCAAAGAAAGATTGCTTTGTGGGATATGGTGTCGAACATATGTGGACTCATAAGTCAGGCTTGGAGAGGCTTCCCTATTTTGGCGACCTTCTCCTTCCACATAATATAGATGTAATGCACACTGAGAAGAATGTCGCCGAAGCACTTTGGGCAACACTCATGGACATTCCTGAGAAGACAAAGGACAACCCTAAGGCCAGAGTGGACCTGGCAATGCTATGCGATAGACCAAAGCTAGAGATGATGTCTCCAAGAGACGGCAAGCCATAGAAAAGGCCTAAGGCCGATTACGTCTTAGAAAAGAAGCACAGGACGGAAGTGATACAATGGATGCAGACATTAAAGTTCTCGGATGGGTATGCAGTGAATCTGAGGAGGGGAGTGAACCCAGAGACTGGCCGAGTCTTAGGGATGAAGAGTAATGACTACCACATATGGATTGAGCGGCTTCTTCCATCGATGGTTCGAGGCTACGTCCCTGAGAATGTTTGGAAGGTGCTGGCAGAGTTGAGCTTTTTCTTCCGCCAGCTTTGTGCCAAGGAGGTATCTATGAAAGTGGTTGAGGAGTTGGAAAAAGCGGCACCTCTGTTGCTCTGTAAGTTGGAGAAGATCTTTCCACCTGGCTTTTTCTTGTCGATGCAGCATTTGATTTTGCACCTCCCGTCCGAGGCACAAATTGGGGGGCCCGTGCAGAACCGTTGGTGCTATCCAATCGAGAGATGTCTAAAGACTATTCGCAAGAAATGTGGAAACAAAGCCAGGATTGAGGCTTCCATTGCTGAGGCATTCATTCATGAGGAGGTGTCAAACTTCACAACAACATACTATAATGAGAACCTTCCTAGCATGCATAATCCACCCTGCTCGGTACAACAAGGACGAAAATAAATCGACCCTTAGCCTTTTCAAAGGGCCACATGGGAGAGCAAGTGGAGCGACCACAAAGACCTTGAGCTATGAAGAGTGGTGCAAGATCATGCTCTACGTGTTGACCAACCTTGACGAAGTGGAAACGTATCTGGGGTAAGTTCTCAACGAACTTGTTACATACTCCATAACTTTTGTACATCCAACAACATTGTTCCTTGTTGGTGCAGAGAATTTTTTGCTGAATCCTTGGCACCATTCAAGGCCACCTTATGACCATGAACGAGAGACCCTTCTTCAACATGGTTCGCCTGATTTCATTACATGGTTCCAAAAAAAGGTACCTGGTCAACTTAGCTCTTACTAAGTTTGACGTTCCAAGTTGCCTGATTTCATTTCTCTCCTGCTTGAACTTGTAGTGCCAAAGAGATGTGTCTATAAGTGCTGAATTACGACAGGTGGCCAATGGCTTTGACTATAAGGTTTTGTCATTTAACGCTTATGATGTGAATGGATATCGCTTCCACACAAGGTACGAGCAGAGTCGTCCTAATCCAAGGACCACGAATACCGGAGTATTTAAGCCGGGCACTAATCAGGAGGAGTATTATGGGACAGTTGAAGAAATATACGAGCTCGACTATCGTGGTTCCAAAGCACTTAATCCTATCATATTCAAATGCCAGTGGTTTGATCCTGTAGTATCAAGAAAGTCCCATCAACTTGGGATAGTCAAAACTCAACAGGATTTCTTCTATCTAGGAGAAGATGTCTATATTGTGGCTCAACAAGCCACACAAGTTTATTATTGTCCATATGCTTGCAAAACCGACCCACGTCTTCAGGGTTGGTATATTGTGCACAAGGTATCACCACATGGTAGATTACCTCGCCCAAACCCTAATGATTACAACTTGAACCCAAACACGCATGACGAAGAGTTCTATCAATAAGAAGAGGGGCTACCAAGGATGCTTGAGATAGACTTAATCGGAGAGATCGAAACGGAAGCAGACGAGGAATGGGTTGTTGACGAGGACGCTGCAAATGAGGTGCATGATCCGAAGGACTTGGAAATGCTTGATGGACTACGACTAGGCAATGACAACAATGAGGATGATGTTGTTGAGGATTTGGACAATCTTGATAGTGATGATGATACCTATCGTCCAGATAATCCCTGGTCATGAAGAATATTAGAAATACATGTAATACTATGTTATTTTGTAATTACATTTTCTTTATTTTGCATCTCTTACTAAGTACGTCTCGTTTATCTGTACTTACTGGTTTACTCTTTTTAATTGCAGGTGATGGGGCCCACTAGGAGGAGCTGCCCCTCGGTTTACGCCAACCAGGGGGACATGGCAGCGGCTAAGGAGGCGGAGGCGTCAGAGAGGCCGAGAGGCAGGCCCAGGCAGGAGCCGTTGACTGACCACGGGCGTAGCTCCTCACACGACCCTATGCACGACGATGACCTTCAGCACACGGTGGACGGGGATGGGGGTCCATGGACAGAGGATGAGGAGGCGGTTCTAGCGATGGAGGATGAGGAGGCAGCGACGGTAGGGGGTTCCACTTCCTCTGGTACATCGAAGCCCTACCAGCAAGGTCCCGCAAAGCTCCCGAAGTGACCGATACCTGTTGAGAGGCGCCCACTGATTGCACCCAAGGGCGATAAGTAAGTAACTTCATATGTTCTTCATTTGATATGTTGAAAAATCATAATAACAACTAATAACTATTGTGGACCACTTGTGCAAGAACTGGGTGCTTGTGGACCAGGCGGCCCCGGCACGCAATGTGAATGGCATCCTGGGACTTCTGTGCAAGGAACACTTCCTTGGCCTGGTTAGGAAAGGAGATCAGGATTGGGAGCCGGCCTAGACGTTCGACCATTATGCCCTCATGTAGGATGCTCCAGATCATAATGGCATCCGCTGTAGAAACAAGGCAGATCGGGTGATTAGGGAGTTGTGGGTAAGTCTTTCTTGCACTACATTCCTCAATTCCTCGCATTCATTGGACATTCTTGAAATAAAATAATGGATACCTCGTGTCTTTATGCAGGACTTCTTTAGAATCCAGGAGGGATAGGAGGAAAGTGCATATTAGGTGGCTTACGCTTCCTATAAAAGGCGTGTCACGGACTTGCACTACGAGTCCCGCATCCAGGCCCACATAGACTACAACGCCAAGTTCCTACTCAGGCGTGTCAACAAAGATGAGGCAAGACGGATGACGCTGAGATGGGAGCAGTACATACAGGTAAATACAAAACATGAATATTCATTTCTTTTGAGATTAAGTATGCCTAATTTGATCTTCTGATATGTCATCTACTTAATGTCCTATAGGCGATTCCAAGCTGGTGCGCCACCCACTCCGATTGCTAGGAATATATTGTGGACACCTGGTTGGACAGGGACTGGCAGAAGAAGCACGAGGAGGCCTACGATAGGCGTTTGTAGATGCCAGGTGTACCTCACCATCAGGGCAGCCGCAGCCTCAGCAAATATGCAAAGGCATATGTAAGTCTCCGCCATTGCTCTAATCTAGCCACGCTCAATTCTGCATCATTTCTAACCACATGTTGTTGTCTTTCTCGTAGTCGGATGCACACGGTGGCCAGCCAGTTGGTCAACTCAAGGCATATGCTCTGGCTCACATGGGCAAGGTGACGGCCGACATCGAGTACGACCCAGATGCCCCAGTTCAGGCGTACACCAACTCCAGCGTCCACACCCACCTCTCTTCGTACACAGAGGCGGCAAGGTTAGTCCATGGGCCGGGCTACGATCCGAGAACCGAGGAGCGCCTTGATCCCCAGCTCGTGATGAGGGTGGGGCAAGGCAAGAAGCATGGGCGGTTCTGGATTGGTGACGGCGTCCTCGACACGGCCTCTACACCTCCTCTCCACCAGCTCCGAGCATCGAGCACAAGCTCAAGCGTGCCCATACGCCAACGGCCGACCGTGGTGTCGGCACTCCAGGTAAGCATTCCTGTTTCATTCGTTGTTCTTTGACTTTTACATACCTTACCTATGCATTATTGAAACATTGGGGTCAAATACTGCAGGCCCAGGTGCAGGAACTGTAGGCCAAGCGGGAGGTCGAGCGGCAAAGGCTATAGGCTTTGGAGGCCCAGCAGGAGCAAGATCAGCGGTAGATGGCTGAGATGATCAAGTTCATGTAGCAAATTGGCCAGCAACAAGGTTGGGTGATCCTACATACGCTGCTTGCTCTAGATCCACCTCCACAACGTCCTGATTCTACCCCGGTGAGTATAAGTACGAAGTTTTCCTTTCTATGCTGAAACTTAGAGAAACCTAGAGAAACCTAGTGGTGGTGGTGGTGGTGTGGTGGTCATGGTGGTGGTGGTGGTGTGGTGTTGGTGGTGGTGGTCACAGTGTTGTGGTGGTCATGGTGGTGGTGGTGGTGTGGTGGTGGTGGTGGTCGTGATGTTGATGTGGTGATGGTGGTGTGGTGGTGGTGGTGGTGAAGTGTTGGTGGTGAAGTGTTGGTGATGGCGGTGATGTGGTGGTGGTGGTGGTAGTGGCGGATATTTATCTTGCATATTTATCTATTCTCTTGTCGCTCACGTGCAATCTCTTCTATTTTGTGTAGCATCAATCGGGGGCGGCGTCGAACCACCTCAGAGGGTCGCTGGGATCGCACTTTGGGCCATCCCAACCCGAACCATCACCGTGAGCTTCAAATGGCAGTCGTTGTGATATAATGCACTTGTGAACTTTGTGAACTATGCTTGTGTTTGGACTTTGGACTTGGGAGTCGAGATTGTGATACTTGTATGCTATGTTTGTGTTTGTGGTGGATTGTGATATACATTTGTATATATTTGTGTGATATATAGTTGTGTTATATATATATATATATGATGTATATCTTGTTTGCAACGATGGAAGACTAAAAACCAAAAAAAAATTGAATTTTTTCACTTCTTTGCCGAGTGTCATGACCATGACACTCGGCAAAGCTAGGAATCTGGGACACTAAGCTTCCTAGCTTTGCCGAGTGCCTACCTACAGCACTCGGCAAAGAAAATCCAAAAAAAAAGAAAACAAGCTTTTACCGAGTGCTAGATTCAGGCACTCGGCAAAGCATTTTTTTAAAAAAAATAAAAAACACATTTCTTTGCCGAGTGCCGACGCGTGACACTCGGCAAAGGGGTCGTCACTGTGACCTGGCCATCATGGCGGCTTTTCTTTGCCGAGTGCCATCGTGGCACTCGGGAAATCCTTTGCCGAGTGCCCGACATGCGGCACTCGGCAAAGAAGCCTTTGCCGTGAAGGGATATGCCGATAGCTCTTTGCCGAGTGCAGCACTCGGCAAAGGCTTTGCCGAGTGCAAAGCCTTCTTTGCCGAGTGTAATTGCACTCGGCAAAGCACGCGTCTGCTGTAGTGTTGTACGCACCGATGTGGCAGCGGCGGGAGGCGCGTGTTGACACGGCTACGGCCGCCATGTCCGAGGACATTCACTGTGCCACCATCGAGGTTGCCGAGGCGTCGTCCCAGCACGCCACCGCTAGGGCCTATGCTTTGTGCCGGCCTAGCGGCCTGCGGGCGTTTTGTACATCTATACCTAAATTGGAAGATTCACGTGTATATGTTTTGTAACACTTTAGTTGTATCATTATTTTGTGTTACTATAGGATATATATTTGTCACACTTTTTATGTGTTCCATTTATGTGTTTTTTACTCTATGGTATATATTTGTCACTTTTGGTGTGTTCTATTTATGTGTTACAATATAATACCACCTTTGTAACACTTCACTTATAACATTAGCTTTGTGTTACTAAAATCATTGTTAGTAACACATTTTCATAAAACAAGTGCTTGTGTTACAATCGTCTTTTGTAACACATAGTTTTGTGTTACTATGAAATTTTATTGTAACACATTAATGAATGTGTTAGAAATATCTATGTTTTTTAGTAGTGTTGGTAGTCATCATGCCAAGACAATATGGAGGACTGTCTATATAACTACTAGGTTGACCTCTCCCAGATCTATATCCCACATGTTAGGAAATTGGCTATCAAATTTTAACTTAAAAGAGAAGAAATATATTTCGGTTGGTGTAACGTCCCGCCTCTACAAGGCCAGATCCGCTTACATCTGGCAGCTTTTCTAGGACATAGACTGCCCTCACAGACCCACACAAGTCTTTTCTGCACACTTTGTCCTCACTCATGCGCACCCAAGAAGGACTTCCTAGTCGGTCACCCATCCTGAAATTGCTCTAGACCAAGCACGCTTAACCTCAGAGTTCTTTAGAGATGGGCTTCCAAAAAAGAAGTTGCAACTTGTTGGTATGAGTATCCTATTAATCATGTTAAGCCCTGGGCCAGGATGTTACATCCTCACCCCCTTAAGAGACCGATGTCCTCATCGGTCAATCCCAAGCCAGGAACGTCCCCTCTTGGACACATCCGTGTGTCTAGTGCCAGCGCATGTGCCATGCTGTGTGACCACTCTAGGACCACCCTAGCCATGCGCACCATGCCTGCGCAACTACGACACACGCGCCTGTGAAACCGCGAGAGTCGGCTCTGATACCATTCTGTAACGTCCCGCCTCTACAAGGCCGGATCCGCTTACATCTGACAGCTTTTCTAGGACATAGACTGCCCTCACAGACCCACACAAGTCTTTTCTACACACTTTGTCCTCACTCATGCGCACCTGAGAAGGACTTCCTAGTCGGTCACCCATCCTGAAATTGCTCTAGACCAAGCACGCTTAACCTCAGAGTTCTTTAGAGATGGGCTTCCAAAAAAGAAGTTGCAACTTGTTGGTATGAGTATCCTATTAATCACGTTAAGCCCTGGGCCAGGATGTTACATCCTCACCCCCTTAAGAGACCGACGTCCTCGTCGGTCAATCCCAAGCCAGGAACGTCCCCTCTTGGACACATCCGTGTGTCTAGTGCCAGCGCATGTGCCATGCTGTGTGACCACTCTAGGACCACCCCAGCCATGCGCACCATGCCTGCGCAACTACGACACACGCACCTGTGAAACCGCGAGAGTCGGCTCTGATACCATTCTGTAACGTCCCGCCTCTACAAGGCCGGGTCCACTTACATCTGATAGCTTTTCTAGGACATAGACTGCCCTCACAGACCCACACAAGTCTTTTCTGCGCACTTTGTCCTCACTCATGCGCACTCGAGAAGGACTTCCCAGTCGGTCACCCATCCTGAAATTGCTCTAGACCAAGCATGCTTAACCTCAGAGTTCTTTAGAGATGGGCTTCTGAAAAAGAAGTTGCAACTTGTTGGTATGAGTATCCTATTAATCATGTTAAGCCCTGGGCCGGGATGTTACATCCTCACCCCCTTAAGAGACCGATGTCCTCGTCGGTCAATCCCAAGCTAGGAACGTCCCCTCTTGGCCACATCCGTGTGTCTAGTGCCAGCGCATGTGCCATGCTGTGTGACCACTCTAGGACCACCCCAGCCATGCGCACCATGCCTGCGCAACTACGACACACGCGCCTGTGAAACCGCGAGAGTCGGCTCTGATACCATTCTGTAACGTCCCGCCTCTACAAGGCCGGGTCCACTTACATCTGATAGCTTTTCTAGGACATAGACTGCCCTCACAGACCCACACAAGTCTTTTCTGCGCACTTTGTCCTCACTCATGCGCACCCGAGAAGGACTTCCCAGTCGGTCACCCATCCTGAAATTGCTCTAGACCAAGCATGCTTAACCTCAGAGTTCTTTCGAGATGGGCTTCTAAAAAAGAAGTTGCAACTTGTTGGTATGAGTATCCTATTAATCATGTTAAGCCCTGGGCCGGGATGTTACATCCTCACCCCCTTAAGAGACCGATGTCCTCGTCGGTCAATCCCAAGCCAGGAACGTCCCCTCTTGGCCACATCCGTGTGTCTAGTGCCAGCGCATGTGCCATGCCGTGTGACCACTCTAGGACCACCCCAGCCATGCGCACTATACCTGCGCAACTACGACACACACGCCTGTGAAACCCTTGTTGTTACAGTTGGGGTAGTTGCACTATGTTGGAGAAATTGGAGTGTTGTATGATATAATCTTTAAAAATTGCAAATATACATATTTTATGCAAGCTATTTTATGGGGAACATACTGGCTACGGTTTGGGCACTACTGCAGCATAGTCTTTCCTGTTAGTGACCGGAAAATTAGATACCACTGCGTTGGAGCTGTTTGCCTCTCATGGGTGGAAATTTAATAATAGACCCCGTCATGTATAATTTTTGTATTTCTTGTTTTCTTGATTCATTAGCAGTGTGTCAAAACGTGGAGGCAGGAAGTCTCTTCTATTTTATAAAAAACCCCATTAATTACCTCTATTGCATCTACTAAATATTTATATTAAAATAAACCCTGTGAGTACAATCATACTCCCCCACACCCAAAACTGTTCATATAGCCCAGCTCCGCACGTGGAATGAGCCTGCATACGCGCAACACCTCTCTTATATACTTTTGTTCTCGCTTCTTGTAAAAGGGTTAACCTAGACATGCTATGTTTAGAGCAACAAAGGTGGTACTAAACCCACCAATCACAGCCACACATGAGCCACTTGGGCCACATGGGCCAACTTCACAACTACTACCAGCTAACGTGCTGGGGTGTTACATTCACCCCCTTAAGGGCTAACGCCCTTTGCAGCTCACCACATATATGTGGTAGATGTCCAGGACCACCCCTTGGTACACCCTCTCCATGGTCTCGTGCAACAAGGGTTGAGGTGGTACTAAACCCACCAACCACAACCACATATGAGCCACTTGGGCCACATGGGCCAACTTCACAACTACTACAGGTTAATGGGTTGGGGTGTTACAGCGTCCCTCGGAAGCTGCATTTTACTCTGATGAATGTAATGTAGTGCAAGTAGACCTTAATTAGTAATTTGTGATATGTACTGCTAGTGCAATCCGATTGATAAAATCTGTATTTTTGTTAATTAATTCTTCATCTTACATTGTAAAGGCTTTAAGCATTGTTGAGTGCTATTCTTGTGTTTCACAATTCTTGATGGTGGGTTTTGTGGTGTGTACCTCTACAACTTGATCCTGGGGTTTAATTGTGCTAGTGGAGATCTAACAGAACCGACCAAATTATAAGAACATAAGTACAAAAACAATCACCGAAGTGATCAAATTCCTATACTTAAGCTCCCATAATCCCGGTAGTCCGGAAATCACGACAGATTTCAAACAACTCCCGACATACAAACCAAGACCATAGTGATTCAACACAACACATCATTCGTTACAACATTTCACAAGTGGCATTCGGATTACATCCATCAGAGTTCAAATAAAATATTACAAACCAAGTTCAAATTTGCGGAAGCAACATAGTTTAGTACATAACTTCATAGTTTCAAATACATTGCCAGATCTTAGTCATGTCCCACCAAAAGCATCTTTAGGTATGAGAACTAGGAGAGACCGCGCCCAACGGTCTAGTCTTCATCCCCAGCCGGGAGAAGGCAATACTTGTAGCAACCAAAGTAGAACTGGTCATCTACAACAGGTGGGAGATAAACCCTGAGTAGGAGAAGGTACTCAGCTAGACTTACCCGTCAAAACCAGAAATAAAGGACACCAAGGGTCATGCAAGGCTTATGAGGTGGGCTAGCTTGACGCAGTTGCATAAAAGAGCTTAAGAATATAGTGCCCAATTTAAACTTAGCATCAAGTTTATCATCATTTACCTGTCCACTATATTTGCACCTATACTAGAGCACTCACTTATTAGGAGCAAACAATATTAACCATAGCAGGTATAATCAGGCTATCATCATCATATCATCATTTCTGAACCATTATGTTATTTAGTGTATCTACTTTGGAGATAAGCCCGTCAAGTTCTCACTAACCGGTGAGAGACGGCGACTCGAATCGAATTACAACTCAGCTGAGGGGGTATTCCTAACTCTCACCCTGGCTTACTTTGCAAGGGTAGCCGTGGGTCACCTTTGGTACAACTCAGGAACCAAATTCACGGGTTCGATCAGCGCCAGCACTCTCAGGGATTACCCTTCTTCCAAGACGATCAGGACTTTTAAATCACCTACCCTTGGACTCACGCCTACGGCTTCCTTCCGAGGCGCACTTTATACTTATCAACTCCCGGCCTGAGGTGAGCTACTCGGCTTCATGGTCGGTCTCCAGACCCGGCCAACTAAGAGAGAGGCATGCGTTCAACATGAACAGGAAAGGCTTCAAGATTCGGTCCTTAAGCGACACAGACGAAGTCACTACCAACCGGTAAGCCTCCACCCGGTCTTCATTTCAAATTAAGACAGGTTCTTTTCCACGATAGCAAATATAGCCAACCGTGCCATATGTATATCCCTATATCTCGCAGGTGATAGGAAATCACCTGACTTCTACCGCGTTTAAGTAGGGCTAAGCACTACACAAGCCTGAGCTACATAGGATTCAGGGTATCAATATCTGGACAAGGATTGGATAACCAATGCAGCAAGTGTTTGTATCCAACACCTAAACTTAATGCAACAATATATATATGTAACAATAATACTTTAACTGCATTTCGGAAATTAGGAGGCTTAATATGCTCTGGGGCTTGCCTTTCACAAAGTTGCACGGACGGTGATCTGGGCACTCAACGGTGACCTCGTCTGGCACTTCTCCCGAGGGCTGCACCTCCGGAACCTCCGGTGTTGGCTGCTGCTGCTCCCCACTCAGTTCCTCGAATTCCAGTAGTGTCACTCCTTCCGGTACTCCTATTGCATGCCGATGCACAAGATAAATATCATGGATGCATAAGGAATGACATGATGCTCATGATGAATGGATAACAGTAAGTATTTAATGAAAACATCACTGGACACTCGTTTACCGATTAAGAACAGCTCTATTCAAATCACTTTAAAACATGTATCTAACTTAACTCGAAGAACAAGATCAACTTACCTAACTTGCATAACCTAAGATAAAGATGCTCATCTTCAGTTAAAGGCCTAACACCTAGGAACATTACCACAAGCTTAGGAATAGTAAAGGCATACTTAAATCAAAAGTTAAGGTTTCACATGCAAACGAGCAGTTTCTTAATTCAATCACAACAAGAGTTCTATAAATTCAAATGACTTGCAAGAGGACATTCTGGAAAGCTTATGCAATTCTCTACAAATTATTTGTAAACATCAAAGCATGATTCTTACGTTAACCAAATCGAATTAAAGTAAACATAGAATCTATCTAGAAATGACTGGTTTACTAAATTAATTATTTAGTGTTGATGCAAAAGCATAATTGGACCAAACCAAGTTTACCAACTTGTTGTACATACCAGAGGAACATCAGAAAGTATAGTGCCAACCTCTAAATAAATTATTTAATGTCGTTTCCTAATTTATTTAGTTAATTGGGTGATTAAAGCAACATATAGTAAAACTATATAGAAAAATCTACAAAAATTACAGTAGCTACCTCATGTTTCAGATGGACTACCATAAAATTGTCAAAGCAATTGGACAAGCAGAACTTGCTATATCAAAAATAACAGATGGCAGGTCTATTTCTAGCATAATTAGGAAACCCTATTAAAAAGTGTCAAGCAACAGATTTCACATTTTTCCTAGTATCACTCTAGCATAATAATATCACTCACCAAATTTTACCTTTACTGGATCTATAGAAAAATTATGAAAATTCACACAAGATCCAACCATGCAAACAAGAGAATTACCTAACTCCTACATACAGTGTCCAAAATGTATCAAAATTTAACTACAAGCTATTCATGATATGAGCAGTACACCATAAAAATTTCATACCATTTGGAGCTACACAGAAAAATATATAATTACCCCTAATTCCCATATGATTAAAAGAGATAATTAGCAACTCCATTTTTCATAACAGAACATGGCATAAATTATATTTTTAATGTAAACTAGACATTACCAGGAACTCAACAAAATTGGAACCACATCATTTGGAGCTACCAACCAAGAGATATACATTTTTGAATCTGTACCCAAATCTGTGAAAAGAATAAAACAAAACAAAAATGGAAAAACCTAACCAGCTACTGCTGGGCCGGCCCAGAAAAACATGGTGGCCCACGACACACGCGCCCGCACACGCCAGCGCAGCCCACGGTCGGCTCCCACCTGCGCGCGTCAGCTGACAAGCGGGGCCCGCCAGTCAGAGAGAGATAGGGGAGGGAAGAAGAACGACGGCAGTAGCTCGTCGTCGGTGGCAGCTCTAGCGAGGACACCGGTACCAGCATGTTCACCTCACCCGTGCGCACCTAGGGGTACCATCAATTGCAGCAATTTCAGTGGCTAGGGGAAATGGCGACGGCCATGGCGGCGCACAGCCGCGGGTTGGCCAGCTCCGGTGAGCCGACGGCATCACCGCCCTAGTGGTCTACCCTACGAGCATCAGCATCACTAACAGGACCTAAAGCAAGGGAAAAAGGGGGCAGCAAGAGGCTCAAGCGGCACAGCCACGTGCGAGCTCGGCCGACGGCGGTCATGGCGACCCGGTGGAGCCGCCTTCACGGTGAGCCCTACCTGAGGCGAAAACGAGGTTACGGTGAGGTCGAGGACGTGGAGGGGCTCATGGTGGTGCTGTGGTTCAGGGGAATCAGACAATGGCACTCAGTTTCGAGTGATTTGGCTCAGCAGCATCACGGTGTTCCCAGTCACCGCGTTTGCGTGGAAGAGAACGATAGAGGGGGAAATGGCGAGATGAAGAGGGAGTGAGCGAGGCGCTGGCTTTCATCTGGGAGCACGGCACGTGACGTGGAGGCGCTAGCAGAGCATGCACGCCACGTGGTGGCCAGACTCTGAATCGGTTAGCCACGGCGTTCATTGACGGTTTTCTGAAACTTCGATTCAGTGCTCCATGGCGACGACTGATAGTGAGACTTGACGATGTTTGATCTCTTAAACCGTGACGAGTTAGTGGAAGAAACGTACATGAAAGTTGTAGAGTGAAGATAGGGCTCCAACAATTCTTGAGACACCAACAGCTAATTCTCCATGGATCATGAGTTGTATCAAGCCAAAGTTAGCTCAATCAAACTGAAACTACATTAGGACTTAGAAAAATTTTCTAAGTCTGAAATCAGCAGGGAAACCTGAATTGTGGGCCCTGTTTGAACATGTTCTAGCCATTTCCATGAGATGATCATATTGAGACTTTTGTTCCTTGATAAATTGGCTACAACTTTGGTAAAGGGTGCACATCCATGCAAGATCTCTAGGTTGGACTTTTTAATCAGTCAAATAGAGTCACTCTATAGGTCATCCTAAAGTCAAACCTCCACCTAGAGGGCAATTTAGTCATTTTGGTCCACATGAACAATGTCCCATCAATTACCCTAAGTGTAGTTAAGGTGTATTAGACCATAATTAACCACTCTACACAAGTGCTACACCAACTTCTAAGGATCACATGTGATGAAACAACAAAACACTCAATTTACCCTAATGTTGCAATTCCATGTTTCACATGTTTCATGACTTTGTTGTAATTTTAACTTGTCATATTCCTACTATGTTGCCATGTTTCAAGGTATGAGAAACTCATGTTGCATTCACATGTAGCACTACTACCATTCACAAGCAATCAAGTATGAAACAAAGATAATTGAGAATGTTGCATATACATGTTTTAGTACAATGGCATGATGAGATAGATGATGCACATGTTTATGAAATGAAATGCAATTTTGTGGGAGCCAAACACCTAGGGTGTTATAGCCCTCCCCCCTTAGAAAAAATCTTATCTCGAGATTTGGAAAGCGTACCATTCAGTATAGAAAGTCGGAAAATTTTCCTTTAGATAATCTTCCCGCTCCCATGTTGCATCCCGATAACTATGATTACTCCAAACTACCTTGTATGACTTAACTACTCACCTACGAGTCACCCTTTCTTGAGTATCCAGAACCTGCATGGGCTTCTCCTCATAAGAAAGATCATATTTCAATTTGATTCTCCTCGTTGCTACTCTTTCCTCAGGAATACGGAGACACTTCTTCAGCTGAGACACATGGAATACCGGGAATATAGCTCCCATTTCATGTGGTAGATCAAGTTTATAGGCTACTCTTCCACTTTTCTCAATAATTTGGTAAGGTCCAACATATCGAGGCTCAAGCTTCCTTTTAATTCCAAAACGTTTTACTCCTTTCATAGGGGATACCTTTAGATAAACATGGTCACCTACTTCAAACTCAATAGGTTTTCTTCTCTTATCAGCATAGCTCTTTTGTCTCACCTGAGCGGCAGTCATATTCTTCTATATAGTTAGGACTTGCTCTTCGGCTTCTTTTACAAAATCAATACCATAGAATCTTCTTTCTCCGGGTTCTACCTAGTTTAAAGGAGTCCTACACTTGTGGCCATATAGCGCTTCAAAAGGAGCCATCTTGATACTCTCTTGATAACTGTTGTTATAAGAGAATTCAGCGAGAGGCAACCATTCCTCCCAAGAGCCTTTGCAAGAGATAAGACAAGCTCTAAGCATGTCTTCAAGAATTTGATTAACACGCTCAGTCTATCCCGAGGTTTGTGGATGATAGGCAGAACTGCGGATTAGATGAGTGCCAAGATTCTGATGTAAGCATTCCCAAAAGCAAGCCATGAATTGCGGTCCTCTATTTGAAACAATGGATTTGGGTACACCATGGAGACGTACCACTTGTTGAAAATAAATATCAGCATAATTGTGAGGGTGGTAGGTAGACTTGACCGAAATAAAGTGAGCGGATTTGGTTAGACGATCTACGATAACCCAGATGGAATCACAACCCTTTTTGGTAGTGGGTAACCCAACAATGAAATCCATAGCAATTTCTTCCCACTTCTAGCCAGGAATAGAGAGTGGCTGCAATAACCCGGGCTTCATGTGAATAGCCTTGACTCTGCAATAGTTATCACACCTTACCACGTAGGCTGTGATTTCTTTCTTCATCTTGGTCCACCAATAATACAGCTTGAGATCTTGATACATTTTACTGCTATCAGGATGGATGGACAATCTAGAAGAATGGGCTTCAGCCATAATTTGATTTCTAAGTTCTTTGTCTTTAGGTACTACTAGCCTATCATCAAACCAGAGAATTCCTTTATCATCGACCCTAAAGTGCTTGGTCTCCTACTCTTTCATCTTCCGCTTGATGTGAAACACACCCACGTCAGTCTTCTGGAGTTCAATAATTCGACTTCTAAGAGAGCAATCCACAGTAATATTGTGGAGTACTATAGGATGAAGGAGGTGTGCCAGATGAAAGTCTTCACTAGCTAAGGAATTGCAATGGGCCTTTCTACTTAAGGCATCAGCAACCACATTGGCCTTGCCAAGATGATAGTGCACTTGAAGGTTGTAGTCTTTGATTAATTCTAACCATCATCATTGACGCATGTTCAACTCAAGTTGAGTAAAGATATACTTGAGACTTTTATGGTCAGTATAGATGTTGCACACATTACCTAGCAAGTAATGTCTCCAAATCTTCAGGGCATGAACTACCGCGGCTAGCTCTAAGTCATGGGTAGGATAATTGATTTCATGCTTTCGAAGTTGGCGCGAAGCATAAGCAATGACTCAGCCCTCCTGCATAAGAACACACCCCAAACCGGTGCCACATGCATCACAATAGACATCAAAAGGCTTCTCGATGTCAGGTTGTGCCAATACAGGAGTAGAAGTTAGTAAGGTCCACAAAGTGTGGAAAGCCTCTTCACACTTCGGAGTCCACACAAACTTCTCATCCTTTTGAAGTAGTCGAGTCATGGGCTTGGCAATTTTTGAGAAATCCAGGATGAATCGACGATAATAGCCAGCCAAACCTAGGAAACTTCAGACTTCTGTGACTATAGTAGGTGCCTTCCACTCTAGAACTTCTTGCACCTTAGTAGGGTCAACCAAAATTCCATCTCCAGATAACACATGACCTAGAAAAGGTACCTTGGTCAACCAGAATTTGCACTTGCTGAACTTAGCATAAAGCTGGTTATCACATAATCGAGTTAAAACAATTCTTAGATGTTCAGCATGTTCTTCTTCATTCTGAGAATATACAAGGATATCATCAATGAACACGACAATGAACTTGTCCAACTCCGGCATGAATATCGAATTCATCAGGTACATAAAGTGTGCCGGAGCATTTGTCAACCCAAAGGACATGACAAGATATTCGAACAAGCCATAACGAGTAGAGAAAGTTGTCTTAGGTATATGTTTAGGACAAATTTTGATCTGATGGTAGCCAGACCTCAAATCGATCTTGGAGAATACCTTAGCTTTGGAGAGTTGATCAAACAGGATATCAATGCGAGGAAGAGGGTATTTGTTCTTGATAGTAACAGCATTAAGGGGGCGATAATCCACGCACATGCGCAGAGACTCGTCCTTCTTCTTCACAAAGATAGCTGGACAACCCCAAGGAGAAGAACTAGGCCGAATCAAACCTTTCTTTAATAGCTCATTCAACTGAATCTTCAGCTCAGCCAACTCATTGGGCGGCATTCTATAGGGCCTTCGAGAAATAGGAGCCGTACCCGGAATGAGTTCTATCTTGAATTCTACTTCCCGGTCCGGAGGTAATCCAGGCAAGTCATCAGGGAAGACATCTGGAAACTCATAGACAACTGGTATACCCTCAATGGCTTTGGCTAGGGTAGCATTGGTTGTATTGTGGATAGAGATATCACGAGGCAACTGCACTAGAAAACCCTTCTTATCCACAGGATCCCTCAACATTACCACACGGGTTGATGTATCGATCAACACTCCATTCCCGCTCATCCACTTCATCCCAAGGATTACATCGATTCCTACCCCCGGCAGAACTACAAGATCCGCAAGGAACTCTCGATCCCCAATCTCAATCTTTACATCTTTAACTACTTGGTTAGTCATGATATTATTTCCAGCAGCACTAATACAATAACCCCCCTTGACAATTGTAATCACATTCATCTTATGCTTAGATGCAAAAGTAGAACTCACAAGGGAATGTGAAGCACCCAAATCAAAGAGCACAACTGCAGGGTGATCATTAACAAGAAACTTACCAGCGGTGACCACTTCACCAGCAGGAATTTCCTCCACAGTAGTATAGTGAACATGCCCCTGATGGACGTTTCCCTGAGCATTCTGCTTGGGGGGATAGGGACAATTACTAGCCCAGTGACCAAGCTTGTTACAGTTCCAGCACGGCTTGTTAGCTGGTGGGACATTGGAGCTGCCCTGCCCAGAGGTATTCTTTGGCAAGGAAACCGTGTACCCCTTGCAGAAACCAGTTTTAGCTTGATTCTTCTTCTGAGGTGGGCGGTACCAGACATTAGCATTGGGTGGACGATATTGGGTTTTGGATACCACTAGTGCCTTAGACTGAGAAGCACCTACCTCAAAGTTTCTTTTACGGGTCTTGGAAGCAGCATGTACCTTATCATTACTCTCCTGAGTCAAGGTGTCACTGATAAACTCATTGAAGGTGACACACTTACAGTTGCCCATAGACTTCATCAGTTTAGGGGAAAGTCTCCTCTTGAAACTAGCTATCTTTTTGGCATCAGTATCAACGAACTCAGGAGCATACCTCGCCAGGTTGTTAAATGCCTGGAGGTATTCATTAAGACTCTTGTTGCCTTGAGTTAGCTTCATGAACTCGGTATGCTTAATTGCCATGAGACCAGGAGGGATAAAATGTCCCCTGAAAGCCTCCTGGAACTGGTCCCAAACTACCTCGATGTTAGCAGGGAAGGTGGTCCTGTGATGGATCCACTAGATGCCTGTAGGGCCTTGGAGCTGGTGTCCTGCATACGAGGCCTTCATACCTTCTGTCAATCAGAGCAATCCAAACCTTTGCTCTATCGTACTCAACCATTCATCAGCTTGTAATGGTTCTTCTGCCTCTCTAAAGATAGGAGGCTTTGTGTCCATGAAGTCCTTAAAGCTGCTATACTAGTTTGGCTCGGGTCCCTGGTGGACATGTCGATCATCACGGTTAGCCAGTTGGCGCATAGCCTCAGCTAGCATGCGCTGACTTTCGATGACTATCTGCATTAGCTCAGCTGGTGTGGGCGGTGGTGGAGGAGGTGGTTGTTCCTCATCTCCAAGGCTACAACCGCGACGAAGATTATAAGCCATCTGCAAAATGTATAGCCAATGAGCACTGACGATGTGGAAAATTTTGTAGATGAATTGTATAATTATGCCCAACTGATTCCATTGGAGAGAATGAATTTATACAATCAACAGAGGCACAATCATTCATCACAATCACACAACTCATCAAGCGCATCAATTGACACATTAATGCGATGAACTTAACCAACAACGAGATCTATAGACCGCATAGACAGAATTTATCAAAGGCTCACATGCGTGGAGCATAACACGTTTGATAGGTTACATCCAAGCCATAGAGGTTCCAAACTTACATCCAAGATAACATAGGGTTCGATATTACATCCCAACGATTAACTTATTACAAAGCTACTCGTTCATGCATGAGGATCAACAAAAGACTAGCTCTAGCGCATTAGCTAAGTAGTAAGCTAAACTACGCATTGTCCTCAGAGTCAGTGTCGAAGATCTCTCCTCCATCTTCATCACTAGCAGGTTCTAGCTCCTCATCTTCCTCCTCTCTAGGTGGAACGTCCTCAGGTCCATTAACCTCAATGTCATCATCATCTTTAGCCATGATGACACCAGAGCCCATCTCATCCTCATCATCAAGGGGCAGGAGAGGGTGAAGTTGATTGTGTAACAGGTGAACCTCCTCATGGAGATGGTCATTGTACTCTTCTACAGCTACCAACTGCTGCTCCAGCTCAACCTATCGTGCTCTCAATGCATTCTCTTCGTTCCAGGCTTCATTTCGCTGGTTCAGCACGTGAATCAACATGTGCTCACAGTTGCGGTGAGCAACTGTCAACCTCTGAACCTTTAGGGTTTCTTGATCCTGTTCCTATGTTACTCGCTCCAAACGCTGCTGAGCCGCACTCCTCTAAGCAGTCACCTGGGCCAGCTCTGCCCTCAGCCTTTCCTCCTCAGTAGGCTCCGAGCGGGGCTCATGAGGAGCTAACTGGTGATGAGGCGCCCTGACCTCCGGCGGACTTGCGAGCAGTGCGTTTCGTGCGTGCCATCTGTAGCAAAAAGTTGCAACGTAAGGGGAGAGTCATTTAAGGGATACAAAATTTAATTATTTGAGACCATCAATTTTTAAAGGAGGGAGTAATGCAAGAATGCCATGTATGCTTGAACATGATGCATGCACGATCCGTACGTCCTCACAAACCTAAAAAAAATTTAAAGGCTAGTGAAATATACGGTGGCATACATACGTTCTCTCGTATACGGTAGCTAGTCGATCTACAACGATACATTGTTAGTGTACCTACAGCAAATTTCATTGCAGCCCAATAATTTCCCAAAAAGGCATGTAAAGTAAGCAGTAAACTAAATACTTTTATACATATATCCCCCGATGTATATACTCTAGTATCATAGCTACCCGACAGAGATACCCACACTTAAGTACTCTCATAGATACATGATCGAACATGTAAGTATGCGAGCAACCACAACTACTCTCCCCTAGACCGACGGTTGGACGGTCATGCTCTCACAACTCCCACTTACCAGAGCGTAGAGGTATTTGATCCATACATTACCACCCAAGCGGATGGCATCCATACAATAGCACACCGTATGGACAACGAAACAGAAACAAGTAGGAACCCCCGAGTTAGTACTTTAATAAGCCACCTAAGAGTCCTTATTTGGGCATAAAGGATATGACCACTGGCAATACTTAGTATTTAATTTAGAATTTTCATAAATACTTTTGTTTTAAATACACAAATAACATGTTTAGTGTCAAATCTTGCTCTGATGCCAGCTGTAACAGAACCGACCAAATTATAAGAACGTAAGTACAAAAACAATCACCGAAGTGATCAAATTCCTGTACTTAAGCTCCCATAATCCTGGTAGTCTGGAAATCACGATGGATTTCAAACAACTCCCGACATATAAACCAAGACCATAGTGATTCAACACAACACATCATTCGTTACAACATTTCACAAGTGGCATTCGGATTACATCCATTAGAGTTCAAATAAAATATTATAAACCAAGTTCAAATTTGCAGAAGCAACATAGTTTAGTACATAACTTCATAGTTTCAAATACATTGCTAGATCTTAGTCATGTCCCACCAAAAGCATCTTTAGGTACGAGAACTAGGAGAGACCATGCCCAACGGTCTAGTCTTCATCCCCAGCCGGGAGAAGGCAATACTTGCAGCAACCAAAGTAGAACTGGTCATCTGCAACAGGTGGGAGATAAACCCTGAGTACGAGAAGGTACTTAGCTAGACTTACCTGTCAAAACCAGAAATAAAGGACACCAAGGGTCATGCAAGGCTTATGAGGTGGGCTAGCTTGACGTAGTTGCATAAAAGAGCTTAAGAATATAGTGCCCAATTTAAACTTAGCATCAGTTTATCATCATTTACCTGTCCACTAGATTTGCACCTGTACTAGAGCACTCACTTATTAGAAGCAAACAATATTAACCATAGCAAGTATAATAAGGCTGTCATCATCATATCATTATTTCTGAACCATTATGTTATTTAGTGTATCTACTTTGGAGATAAGCCCATCAAGTTCTCACTAACTAGTGAGAGACGGCGACTCGAATCGAATTACAACTCAGCTGAGGGGGTATTCCTAACTCTCACCCTGGCATACTTTGTAAGGGTAGCCGTGGGTCACCTTTGGTACAACTCAGGAACCAAATTCGCGGGTTCGATCAGCGCCAGCACTCTCAGGGATTACCCTTCTGCCAGGGCGATCAGGACTTTTAAATCACCTGCCCTTGGACTCACGCCTATGGCTCCCTTCCGAGGCGCACTTTATACTTATTGACTCCCATCCTGAGGTGAGCTACTCGGCTTCGTGGTCGGTCTCTGGACCCGGCCAACTAAGAGAGAGGCATGCGTTCAACATGAACAGGAAAGGCTCCAAGATTCGGTCCATAAGCGACACAGACGGAGTCACTACCAACCGGCAAGCCTCCGCCCGGTCTTTATTTTAAATTAAGACAGGTTCTTTTCCACGATAGCAAATATAGCCAACCGTGCCATATGTATATCCCTATATCTCGCAGGTGACAGGAAATCACCTGACTTCTACCGCGTTTAAGCAGGGCTAAGCACTACACGAGCCTGAGCTACATAGGATTCAGGGTATCAATATCTGGACAAGGATTGGATAACTAATGCAGCAAGTGTTTGCATCCAACACCTAAACTTAATGCAACAATATATATATGTAACAATAATACTTTAACTGCATTTTGGAAATTAGGAGGCTTAATATGCTCCGGGGCTTGCCTTTCACAAAGTTGCATGGACGGTGATCCGGGCACTCAACGGCGACCTCGTCTGGCACTTCTCCCGAGGGCTGCACCTACTGAACCTTCGGTGTTGGCTGCTGCTGCTCCCCGCTCAGTTCCTCGAATTCTAGCAGTGTCACTCCTTCTGGTACTCCTATTGCATGCCGATGCACAAGATAAATATCATGGATGCATAAGGAATGACATGATGCTCATGATGAATGGATAACAGTAAGTATTTAACGAAAACATCACTGGACACTCGTTTACCGATTAAGAACAGCTCTATTCAAATCACTTTAAAACATGTATCTAACTTAACTCGAAGAACAAGATCAACTTACCTAACTTGCATAACCTAAGATAAAGATGCTCATCTTCAGTTAAAGGCCTAACACCTAGGAACATTACCACAAGCTTAGGAATAGTAAAGGCATACTTAAATCAAAAGTTAAGGTTTCACATGCAAACGAGCAGTTTCTTAATTCAATCACAACAAGAGCTCTATAAATTCAAATGACTTGCAAGAGGACATTCTGGAAAGCTTATGCAATTCTCTACAAATTATTTGTAAACATCAAAGCATGATTCTTACGTTAACCAAATCGAATTAAAGTAAACATAGAATCTGTCTAGAAATGACTGGTTTACTAAATTAATTATTTAGTGTTGATGCAAAAGCATAATTGGACCAAACCAAGTTTACCAACTTGTTGTACATACTAGAGAAACATCAGAAAGTATAGTGCCAACCTCTAAATAAATTATTTAATGTCCTTTCCTAATTTATTTAGTTAATTGGGTGATTAAAGCAACATATGTTAAAACTGTACCGAAAAATCTACAAAAATTACAGTAGCTACCTCATGCTTCAGATAGACTTCCATAAAATTGTCAAAGCAATTGGACAAGCAGAACTTGCTATATCAAAAATAACAGATGGCAGGTCTATTTCTAGCATAATTAGGAAACCCTATTAAAAAGTGTCAAACAACAGATTTCACATTTTTTCTAGTATCATTCTAGCATAATAATATCACTCACCAAATTTTACCTTTACTGGATCTATAGAAAAATTATGAAAATTCACACAAGATCCATCCATGCAAACAAGAGAATTACCTAACTCCTACATACAATGTCCAAAATGTATGAAAATTTAACTAGAAGCTATTCATGATATGAGCAGTACACCATAAAAATTTTATACCATTTGGAGCTACACAGAAAAAGATATAATTACCCCTAATTCCCACATGATTAAAAGAGATAATTAGCAACTCCATTTTTTATAACAGAATATGGCATAAATTATATTTTTAATGTAAACTAGACATTACCAGGAACTCAACAAAATTGGAACCACATTATTTGGATCTACCAACCAAGAGATATACATTTTTGAAGCTGTACCCAAATCTATGAAAAGAATAAAACAAAACAAAAATGGAAAACCTAACCAGCTACTGCTGGGCCGGCCCGAAAAAACACGGCGGCCCACGACGCACGCGCTCGCATAGGCCAGCGCAGCCCAAAAGCACGGCGCGGCCCATGGTCGGCTCCCGCCTGCGCGCGTCAGCTGACAAGCGGGGCCCGCCAGTCAGAGAGACAGACAGGGGAGGGAAGAAGAACGACGGCGGTAGCTCGTCGCCGATGGTAGCTCCGGCGAGGACACCGGTACCAGCGTGTTCACCTCACCCGTGCGCACCTAGGGGTACCATCAATTGCAGCAATTTCAGTGGCTAGGGGAAATGGCGATGGCCATGGCGGCGCACGGTCGCGGGTTGGCCAGCTCCGGTGAGCCGACGGCGTCACGGCCCTAGTGGTCAACCCTACGAGCATCAGCATCACTAACAGGACCTAAAGCAAGGGAAAAAAGGGGCAGCAAGAGGCTCGAGCGGCACAGCCACGTGCGAGCTCGGCCGGCGGCGGTCATAGCGACCCGGTGGAGCCGCCTTCACGGTGAGCCCTACCTGAGGCGAAAACGAGGTTACGGTGAGGTCGAGGACGTGGAGGGGCTCACGGTGGTGCTGTGGTTCAAGGGAATCGGACAATGGCGCTCAGTTTCGAGTGATTTGGCTCGGCGGCGTCACGGTGTTCCCAGTCACCACGCTCACGTGGAAGAGAACGGCAGAGGGGGAAATGGCGAGATGAAGAGGGAGTGAGCGAGGCGCTGGCTTTCATCTGGGAGCACGGCGCGCGACGTGGAGGCGCTAGCAGAGCATGCACGCCACGCGGTGGCCAGACTCTGAATCGGTCGGCCACGACGTTCACTGACGGTTTTCTGAAACTTCGATTCAGTGCTCCATGGCGACGACTGACAGTGAGACTTGACGACGTTTGATCTCTTAAACCGTGACGAGTTAGTGGAAGAAACGTACATGAAAGTTGTAGAGTGAAGATAGGGCTCCAACAATTCTTGAGACACCAACAGCTAATTCTCCATGGATCATGAGTTGTATCAAGCCAAAGTTGGCTCAATCAAACTGAAACTGCATTAGGACTTAAAAATTTTCTAAGTCTGAAATCAGCAGGGAAACCTGACTTGTGGGCCCTGTTTGAACATGTTCTAGCCATTTTCATGAGATGGTCATATTGAGACTTTTGTTCCTTGATAAATTGGCTACAACTTTGGTAAAGGGTGCACATCCATGCAAGATCTCTAGGTTGGACTTTTTAATAAGTCAAACAGAGTCACTCTATAGGTCATCCTAAAGTCAAACCTCCACCTAGAGGGCAATTTAGTCATTTTGGTCCACATGAACAATGTCCCATCAATTACCCTAAGTGTAGTTAAGGTGTATTAGACCATAATTAACCCCTCTACACAAGTGCTACACCAACTTCTAAGGATCACATGTGATGAAACAACAAAACACTCAATTTACCCTAATGTTGCAATTCCATGTTTCACATGTTTCATGACTTTGTTGTAATTTTAACTTGTCATATTCCTACTATGTTGCCATGTTTCAAGGTATGAGAAACTCATGTTGCATTCACATGTTGCACTACTACCATTCACAAGCAATCAAGTATGAAACAAAGATAATTGAGAATGTTGCATATACATGTTTTAGTACAATGGCATGATGAGATAGATGATGCACATGTTTATGAAATGAAATGCAATTTTGTGAGAGCCAAACACCTAGGGTGTTACAGTGGATGGCGACTCCATGGACATTTCTATAACCCTCAAGTTAGTGCTACGTTGGTCAAGAGGATGACACCTGGTACTAGCTGGATGACCGGAGTGAAGTCTTCACAGCACTGATGGCGACTCTAGGGATTTTCCTACGACCATCGAGTTAATGCTACGTCGGTCTAAAAGACGACACGTGGTACTAGCTGGATGGTCAGAGTGAAGTCGTGGCAATCAACAATGTCATCTCATCAAGTTTCTCGCGAAGAATGTTGATGACAATTACAAATTTTGAAGTTCGTTATAGCCATACATGTCTCTGTATTGTGATGCATTATTTGATTATACCTAAGTAATGAACCTTTTGGTTTGGGGTGCACAAATCTAATAATAATGACTAAGGCCCTGTTTGGTTGAGCTGTGGCTGTGGGAAAAAGCTGCTGTGGGCTGTGAGCTGTGGAAAAGCTGCTGTGGGCTGTGAGCTATAGAAAAGCTGAAAGCTGTTTGGTTAAACAAGTATAAAATATACCTTTTATCTTTATCACTCTTGAAACAACTATGGAAGAGCTTTTTATTCCACCAATTTCGAAAAGCAGAAAGCCAAAAGCCAAAAGCAGGGTCAACCCAGCTTTCAAAAATGAACTACGGAAAAGCAGCTGCTTCTGAAAAAGCACCCTCCAAAAGCAGCCTATTTGGTTGGGCTTTTGGCTTTTGGGACCAAAAGCCAAAGCCAAAAGCCCAACCAAACAGGGCCTAAATCCGTAACAATAAATGAAGGGTGTCTAAAGCGTACCATATATAAGCAGGAAATAATGAGTAATTGTATTAGTACTATGGAATTCTTATGTAGCCGATCTGCATGTAGGCTGAAACTGTATTGCTGGTCTATAAATTTCGTACGGCTTAAACATATTTGGCTATATCGGTCAAAACTAAGAAGAAATCGGCGGCCACAGATGGATGCCAAGGTGACGGTAATTCTCCTCGCCGTGTTCATGGCACGCTTCCTTTCCCCTGCAATGTGTAAGTGTATACATTCATCCTATAATATATTTCTATATCTGAAAGAAAAGTTTGGGCACCATGATGTGATGTGGCGTACATACTGAATGTTTGCAGGCGAAGGTGATGTCGCAGAGAGATCGACAGGCAGCGGTCACCAGTGGCCGCCAGCAGACGGTGAAGTGATAACTGAGAGAAGCAAGATCAAATTGAGACTATGCTTCAGAAACGTGTGTGGCGCTCACTGGAAACCCTGCTACTGCTGCGGAGTGCTGCCCAAAACCCCTTGCTACTACGGACAGCAAACATGCTGGAACAACTGCCCCGGTGCTGCACAGCCCCTGCAACCCCTGGCCGCTGCGCCGAAGGCACTGTCTCCTGGCGATTTTTATTGACTGTAGAGGGATTTCAACCGAACATGCAAATTTGAAGGGTTACTCAATAAAGGATTCCGTTGTTCAGTTTGAGTTCCGTACTGGTTGATTTCAATAAAATTTCGAAGGCTGATCAGCTTACCAAAACATTTAAAATTAGCCAGCAAAATGTATCCAACACAATATCATGTAGGGTTCATCTACACTTAACTGTAAAGTGTAAACCATAAAACTTTGGCGCAACAACAAACCACGAATATCCAAGACAATAATAGCTACAAAGTTTTTGATGACCAAAAGGCTAAGGGAGTAAAGCCATGGTTACTCTACTACAATATGAATATTTGGAGGCAATTTTGGACTTACATATATAGATGGACAACCCGACTACTGTCTAATAAATAGTCTCTGTTGATTTACCATTTGCTAACCGTACCCACCTCTACTAATGTCATTATAGACGGGTTAAGACATCCATCTTTGTTAATAACATTTTTATAGAATAAAAAATAGTCAAAACATAGCAACATAATTTTTTGAAATCCTGAGACAAAGTCTAGTTAGGCATCATTGTCGTGCGCATCCCAACCTATAAGTTACTTGATTTATGCACGAAATACACGTACATGGTCTTCCTAGGATTTGAACATGTGAGCTCTTGCCTGGCGTGTCCCCTCTTACTAAACACTAACTTTTACTAGGAATAGGATGTTATATCCTTTATATTCACTTTTATTTAGAAGTTTTCGGTTGCATTGAATATTTTGGCTCCTAAACGATCTCAAATGGAAAAAGTTCTAACTATAAAGTTTTAGAACTTGTTGGGAATCCTAGTGAATTCAACTACAAATTTTATGTCCACACCAACTTCCTAGTACGTATATATAGCAACCAAGTATTTATGCATATATTCAAAAATATTTGTTATATATATATGACATTAATGTTTCACAACTTTTTCCCTAGTGTGATAGGAAGCAATAATCAGGCATCGAATTATGTGGTATGCAGAACATACGTAATTGGCAAGTGCATAATATGCCTACTTTCTCTACATGTTCAAGAATCCATCCATAGTTTCTCAAAAAAAGAATCCAACCATAGTTTTGTTCACTTCTTCTAATAATAGCACACAGTAAGACTTAGAAGGAATACTCTGCGACGGAACAAATCAAGCGTTTCAACTCATCAGCTTCATCTTTGATAAAATAATCGATGAAAAAGACAAGTTCTGCATAAACAAGCGGTTCTTATTATTCCTCATTGCAGTAGTTCAAGTAAACAGACGACTTCAACTAGGGGATACCTAGCTTATATGAATTTTATATTACTACGCATACCAAGTGAGTTACCAAGATTCATGTCAATTGTACCCAGCCCTTCACCTAAATTCAGGGGCGGACACAGCGGTGGGGGGGAGGGGGGGGGGGGGGGGGGGGGGGGGGGGGGGGCGCTCAAGCCCTCCCTACCCAGACCGGACCAGTGGAACCCCTGTGAGCAGTGGAGCCCCCATTAATTTTTAGGCAAAGTTCTATAGTGTAGGGGGGCTGAGACTTAAGATCGAACAGCGGTGTTGTTCAGCCCTCCCTAAAATATTTCCTGGGTCCGCCGTTGCCTAAATTAATTTATTTCGAAAGCTGCATCTAACATACATGATTATAATCTGGATGCAATTCAATTTCGGAATAATATTAGCTAATAATAGCTGCTAATTATTAAGAGAGGCTTAATAATTAAACCTCTCCTATTAGCGGGTTCTAATAAACTTCTACAGATGGCAGCTAATAGTTTTTTTAGTAGCATTTTTCATTATATATCTCTTTTAGTAGCTAATAGTTCCCTGCCTATTTGGATCCGTATAAATAATAGCTATCTACTAATAATTATATATCTCTTTTAGATTCAACAGGTGGCAGTTAATAAAATAGCTAATTGTTAGTTGGACATCTAGATAGTAACTATCTCACTGGTTTGACCAAATCAGATAATAGCAGCTAATAGTTTTTTTAGTAGCATTTTTCATTAGCTATGCATGTAAACACCCTCTAACTAATATGTTGCTATAATAGTTAGCTAGCTAATACTAGATATGAACTATTAGCCAGCTAACTATTAGCAAATAATGAATCCAACCGGAGCCTTATTTACTATTCAACCTTCTATTGGTAGGTTGGACCAAACGACCTTCTTCTAATACTGCTGCGGAACACAGTAATTAGCTAGCAGTAATATTTAGCAGCTATTATTAGATAGCTAACTATTAACAGTAGTGGATCCAAACAAGCATGATATAATTATACTATTAACAGTAATGGATTCATCGGGTGGCGGCCTGTTTGTAGCTTCGACTCTATCTTACTGATTTATATATAAATTAAATCGCCTCAGGCTCCAGCATATTTGCCATTGGCTGTGTACTGTAGGCAGGGTATCTGTCAAAACTAACCCCCCCCCCCCCCCCCCCCCCCCCCCCACACACACACACACACACAAAATAGGCTTGTGTGCTGGTTCACTGACTGTAGGTTGTTCAGCGGCCAGATGGATCATGTGAAGTTGAGGGCAGTTCTCTTCCTCGTGTTCTTGGCATGCCTCCAGTCCTCATCCTGGTGTAAGTGTAAGCTTACGCACCCATACTGTAATTCCATATATATCTGATAAAGGAAAAACTTTTTAGGCATCATGTGATGTAATGTGGTGCATTGAACGCTTGTCGCAGGTGAAAGTGATTACTCAGATCAGAGATTGACTGGTGGCGAGATCACCCGGAGAAGCAGATTTACCGTGGTTCTCTGCTTAAAAAAACTTTGTGATCACTTGAAGCTTTGCTACTGCTGCCAAACACTGCCCGATAAGCCATGCTACTTGGAGCAGAAAGGATGCGTGGACATCTGCCCCTCCGCCAGTGCACAATCGCCTCAGCCCCTGCTCGCTCCAGCTCCACACATAGGCCAGCTGATGGTTCGCTAGCTAGTTAGAAACTCACTCAGCATCGCCGTCTCCGAGCAATTATTCGGCGTGTTCCACAATAAAGGATTCTTCCATTTATCGTTTTGAGTTTGAATTCCATACATGTTGATTTTAATTTCCAAGGTTTATCAAATAACCAAAACTTTCAAAATCAGCCAAGCAAGTACCGGGGCGACGGTGGGGGATCTCGCGGCCTGTAGAAAGAAGGCGGCTGCTAGCTAACTGCGCCGATGAATTACTACTGAGGCACCATCTCATTTTAGCAATGTACTTAATAAACAAGTATGGCTAGGGCAAGTTTTCAATGAATTAATGATTTTCTACAAATTATTAAAGAAATTTTTTACCTAAAAGACTCAAATATCAATTAGAAGTGACTCTCACTGAAACTTGAAAATAACAATGAAAAGACAAGAATAGGAAGGCACCCTCGCCATATGTGGCTTTTATGATGACTGTAAAAGTGACTCGCTGTTGGCAATGATATCTAGTTAACTAAATAATTTACCTTTTCTTTTGCGACGCATTGTCATACTATATATACTCATACACAGATCTTATATTGCACTGGGAGAAAATTTTCTCAACATGCATTTTTTTCAGTTGATGGACGAATGCCACATGAATTTTTCTTCCCTCTCTCAGCAAGCTCCAATGACTACGTAGCTAGAGCGATGCATAGAAGTGTTCAAAAAAATATTTTTCCTTTATTAGGATGATTTGGACATGATGAAGATATGTTATGTGTATATATGAAATATAGGTAGGGTACAAGAGACAAGCGTATATGAATTTTATATTACTACGTATATGAATGAGTTACCAAGATTCATGTCAATACTCAATACCCGGCCCTTCACCTAATTTAATTTAATTCGAAAGCTTCATCTAACATACATGATTAATTTGGATGCAATTAAATTTTGGAATAATATTAGCAAATAATAGCTGCTAATTATTAGGAGAGGCTTAATAATTCAACCTCATATTAGGATGTTCTAATAGCTCCTAATGATTAAATGATTTATTTATATGCACATTTAACCAACTATATATATTCAAAATCCTATTAGTAGGTGGGACCAAACGACCTTCTTCTAATACTGCTGCGGAACACAGTAATTAGCTAGCTACTATTTAGCAGCTACAATAAGATAGCTAACTAAAACACTAGTGGATCCAAACAAAACGAAAGCATGGAATAATTATACTACTACGAGATTGTGAGACATAGTCCAAGAAAGTCGCTGAGAAGAGGGCGTTGGAGGTGCCGGAGATGGCCGCCGCTGCTCAGATCTGGCCGACGTCGGTCACGAAGCCGAAGCATCTCTTGAAGCTCCATGAACAGGGCTATCTACCGGAGCAGAAACATGGGGAATGGAAGGCACCTGGAGAGCACCGTATTCCCAACCTTGAGCCGGGTGAGATTGTTCTTTTTGTGCCGTTCATCCGGAATGGGTTGGGGTTGCCTGCTTTTCCCTTTTTGCACGGGTTTTTGCACTATTATGGCATAACACTAAATCATCGGAACCCTAACTCCATTCTGCATCTTTCGATTTTTGTTCTGTGAAACTTTCCTTGGCATCCCACCGTCCATCACTTTTTTCCACTATTTTTTCAAACTGAAACCACACCCGGACGCCACAAGTCCATGTGTTTTGGGGGGTGCTGGTATTCAATTCCGTGTGGGGAGGAAGAACGAGTATGTCCACTATGCCCCTGGTGTATTCTGTATAGAACTGGAGGGCCGAGTAGTTTTATGCAGGGAACATGTGGCCCCCCTAGAGGTCCATAGCAACACCGCACCAGTGCCCAACAACCGTTGGGATAAGGAGACGCTGAGTGCGACAGAACTTGAGGGTATTTGTCCTTTCCTCAAGCAAATCCGAGCCAAGAAGGACCAAGGCCTCAGTGGAGTCAGAGTGGTTGCTAGCTTCATTAGACGTCGAGTATAGCCTCGGTAGGAGAGGATCCACTATGGGTTCAAGTACACTAGGCCAGAGGACCCTGCCCGGGTAACCACTGATGAACTAATGGAGGGTGAATTTCTAGAGAGAATTCAGAACATGCTTGCGTCGGTACAGGTGATACCATACCAGTACCCAGAGCATGTTCATCAAAATCCACCAGCTACTATAAGTATATTGACATTGTAATCTGTAAACATCTTAATATTATGAAGAACTGACTCCTGTGTGTTGATGTAGGAGTTGGGGCGTAATTTTAATGATTTGCATGTCTGTCCTCCACGTCCTGACTCCAGAGGAGTTGGAGGAAGTGGAGAAGCGTCCGGTGGAGCAGCCAGAGGGAGCGCCGCCGCCACCGTCCCTATGGACCAGGAAGCCAGGGGCGAGTCTGAAGAGGGCCCGAATGTCATCATAGTCCAGGCAAACCTGAGTGCTAGGCAGGGAGCTGCTGGCGAGAAACGGTCATTAGAGGCTGATGTTACTGCCGGAAGCGGGGCAGTGCCCAAGAGGCCCTGTCGAGCCTACACACTGAGACCAGGTAAAAGATGTCTGAACTATCTCCATGTAGTCTAAATTTTACCTTGTGCTAAATCCAACTCGTGAATAGCTACTGCACATGAGGCTATGGAGGAATAGCCGGAAGAGGTGGAGGAAGACACCTCATTTTCTATCAGACAATAAGTATTCTTTCTGAGTAAAATTCTGTTACTAAATTCTTGACATAGGTATACTTGGTGACAGTTGACGGTCACTAACACCAATTACAAACCTTTAACATAACCTACATTTATATTTAATTCCATCATCAAACATAGGTATAGGGGTTTAAACTAATGAATTCTATGAGCTTTGGTAAATATTTGTATGCAGAAGGATTTATCTAGAAAATAGTTCTCGGTACCACTGTCATATACTCCAAACAAGCAAACCAATGACAACAAGTGATTCAACCCGCGAAAACTACGAAAGACAACTCTAGAAGGTTCTAGAAGACACCACGCCGAAGCTTGGGCCAAACGGCCATGAAAGTGGGCTGGCCGACCCAATCCCTAGGACGGCCGGCCTGCTTCAGAGTCTGTTTGCCCTCCGCCATCTCGTATGCGTTTCCAACATCTACACCATTAATTTAAGGTGGTTTATAGTCGGTGCATCCAACGGTGATCATGGAAATTGACGCGGATTGATGACGTGGTGATTCCTTACCCCTACTCCACCTTGATTCCTTGCCCCCTACTCCACCTCAGCCTATATATAGCAGCCCCTACCCCCCTCCCTAGAGGCAATCCTGAAACCCTAATTCATATCCTCCTCGTCATGATCAGAGCCAGCTATCAAGAGAAGATTAGTCCTCCATAGGATCTAGTCTTGTAAATAATAGTGAGATGGAGAGTGAGGGAAGAGTTTGGAGGAGATGTCGGCCTATCGATGCTCTCTCTATGGCTTGTACCTTGGCAGATTCAAGTTCTATCTGAGCTTGCCTCTTAGATTTCTCTGGTAATCAACTTCTGATTCAAGTAAGCTTCTTGTTTGTATTATTCATCAGGTTCATAACTCGTTTGAGTGCTTTATTCTTTATCCGGGAAGAGTAAAGTAGTAATTGTAGTATAAGCGTGGTGCTTAGATTCTGGTTACTTGTGGATGCATCCTGCATTCTGGATCGATGGTAGCTCACGAGGGTGACTCTTATAGCCTTGTTAAATCCTCTGTAGTCTGCCTCCCGTTTGTAGGGCAAGTAGGATGCGGTTACTACGGGAAGCATCCTCTGCTGGTGTCTTTCCTTAAGTAATGTCTGCAGTTGAATAGTAGAAGGCATAGCTTACCTAAGTCAGAACTAGCGAACCATAGTTTTCCTCTTCTACACTCCTATTTATATTAAACTTGTTGCTACCCCTAGTTAAGTTAGATCATAGTTAGTCTCACACGTTTCCCTATGGATACAATACTTGGAATACTTCCGGGTGAAAGCTACAGCGGTATCCGTGTGCTTACGGATTTATCTGTGTGCATTAAATATACCAACAAGCTTTCTAGCGCCGTTGCTAGGGACACGGTTGCTGAATTAACTACGAACCTAGCTTAACCTTTTATCTTTTATTCTTTCTTTTGTTTTTCTTTTTTTCTTTTACATGGAGGACACACCTATATATCAATATGCTAAACCCACGAGCACACGTCTAAAGCCACCAAAATCTTCAAAGCCTATCCTAACACCTGGCTATGAGTTGTGTCTGTGCTTTATAAAATTGATTTGAGAACAATCCTTCTTGGGAGAAGGCGATGAAAACCCATATTCACACCTACGAGACTTTGAGCAAACCTGTGCATACTTGCGTATCGCTGGCATGTCTGACAAGACCTTAAGATGGAAGTTGTTTCCGTTCTCTTTGACGAGAACAACTAAACAATGGTATAGTCAAACCGTAAGAAGTACACAAGGAGATTGGGAAATGCTATGCTCTAAATTTTGTTTACGTTTCTTTCCCATCTCTAAAGTAGTCCATCTTCGAAGAGAGGTTCTAAATTTTAGACAACTAGAAGAAGAATCTCTTGGCACATCGTGGGAATATTTTAATTACCTCATCATCACTGGCCTAGACCTTGCTATTCTAGACCCAATGCTCCTTCAATATTTTTACATGGGTCTTAGCAAGGATTCCATGGAATCCCTTGATGTAGCCTCTAGAGGAGCTTTCCTTCATTTGTCTGCTACTGAAGCAAGGTCTATTCTTGATAGGATTAGTGGAAAAACTCCCTACACTAGTAATCATAATAAACTCCTCGAGGAAGAGAAGGAATCATCTCCTAAACAAGAAGAAGTTTTGATAGCCAAATCACAACCACTTCAATCCCAAGGTTTAGCTATCAATCCCGAACCATCTATACCCCAAAATCCAAATCCTCCAAAGGAAGAAGAAATTCAACCTTTTGAAATTTCTTGTGAGGATGATCTTTTTGATGATTTTGGGAAAAGCTTAAACTTTTGGTTTTACAAGAGACCTTCGAGTGAATATAATTCAAATCCTTTCAAGAAGAGATCTCTTAGAAAGCGTCCTTATTCCCATGTAGGACATTGGAAATAATTTAAGGATGGCATGTCTAGTGAACCCATAGAAGGAGAGCCAAGTCATTTAGAAGCAATTCATATCTTCTCTACTTATATGCCCACATTAGATGTCTCATTCAAACCCATCCTTGACCCCAATGATTCCTCTTATGCTCTTTCTCCTAAAACTCATGATGATCCTAGAAATCCACCAAGACACCCAAAGTATAGGAGTCATGAAGGCTATTGTAACATGGCCTCCGAGAGTAGCGGAGACCTACGCCTTCAGCAGTTTGCAGAGACGTCTCCGACCGATCACCTAAGCGAAGGCCCAACCACCATGCCTCTAGACCCTGACCCTAGAAAGATGATAGTTTCTTAGACTGTGCTCGCAGGACGCTGCATGCAACCTCAGCGTAGCCTCCGCCCGTTAGGCGCGCAGGCACCTCTAGGCGAAGAGGGCGGAGGCCGCCCCACTGATAGGCTAATCAAATGCCAACGTCTAATATGTGTGTGCAGGTAAGCAAAGGAAGGCGCTCATGGACGGCGCTGGCGCTCCGGTTCGGCCTCTGCTCATATGGGCAGAGGCCCGAGCAGGAGCACGACTGAACCGGGCATTGGAGGTCGGTGGCTTTCGGTGTACCTGAGGCGGAGACCGCAGGCGGGGGCTCGAGGGTTCATCACCGAACCTTGGGGCTAGATAGGGCGGAGAACGATGGCGGAGGGCCAAAGGCCCATCAACGAATCCTAAGGTCCGCTGGGCCGGTTGGTCATGCAGGCCCAATATCTGATGGCGACGTGGCAAGATTACCCCCGAGACGAAGAGGAAGTAGAGGAATATTCCCAGAATGTACTATAGCAGTTGAGGGGCACTGTTGTAAACATCGCAAAGGCGATAGTTGAGCCCTATAAATAGGGAACACTTGTAACAGTATGGGGAGGTTGGTGAATGTATTAATGAAACCATAGCATTACGCGTCACTCCCTTACACGCCCACTTGTCGTGCCAACCCTTCCAAAGCTTCCGCCCGATTACTGCACTCATCGGATGGAGGCCCCTACCACTTCCTCACCATCTGAGACCATAAGTCTCAACATTGGCGCCCACCGTGGGGCCCGGCAAGGCAAACCAACGATTGCAGGGAAAAGAAAAACCACCACCAGAGCAGCAACGACCACGGGTCAGAGAGGAAGGCCTAGGTGCACCACTCGTAGCACCTACGCAACCTCGCTAGCGGAGGATGACACCAGAGCAGATGCCTAGGGTCAACCACCGGAACCCCAAGATCCAGAGATTCAAGATCCGGAGGCCCAACCAAACTCAAGCACAACACTCGAGCAAGAACTGCAACAGCTGCAAGCACAGTTGCAAAGAGCGCAACAAGAGAGGGATAGAATGGCAGCAACATTCGCAGCTAATCAGCAAGCTACTCAAGCATCAGCACAAGCAGCAGAAATAAGGCAGCAATTGGCAGTCCTACATGTTGAGATGCTAAGTATGCAGCATGCAGTACCAGCGTCAACCTCCGCAATCCCAACCTCCGCAGCAACACCAACTGCAACCATACCACAAGGGCCTCCACCAGTGATCAGCCCGCCCACGATGCCATCTCAGGTGATGCAGAGGCCTATCGATCCCAAGTCCCCACTCTCTGAAGGCATACAACAGTCGCCATGGCCAACGACGTACAAGCCAATCACACTACCAAAGTTCAACTGAAAGACAGACCCCCATCAGTTCATTATGAGTTACGAGGCAGTAGTAGCCTCCGCCGGTGGAGACGACGCCGTCTTGGCAAAGTCATTTGTCATTGTAGTCGAAGGCGACGCGTTGGCTTGGTATTCTATGCTTAAACCAAGCATAGTCTATTCTTAGGAAAACCTCCGAGACAAGATATTGGCAAATTTAAAGGGGCTAACAGCACAGTCACTGACTTCCATAGATCTATTCCAGTGCAAGCAAATGCAGGGAGAGACACTACACGACTACTTCTGAAAATTCGTGCAACTAAAGGCGAAGGCACCAGACGTCCCAGACGAGATCGCCATTGAAGCAGCGATCAAAGGCCTCCGAATCGGGCCATTCGTAGCACACCTAGCAAGAAAGAAACCAACTTCCATATAGCAGTTGTATGATGAGTTCGAGAAATACTGCAGATCAGACAATGACCTCCGGAAAAGGCTGGAGGAGCAGGGTCAAAATAGACAGCAAAACAGCAGCAAAAACTCCCAGAAAAGCTATACGAACTATAATGCATCAAATCAGAAACCAGGCCAGGGGCAAGTGCTCAGCATCGAGGGTCAACCTTACCCTGAACAAGGGCAACTGGCAGCGCCAGTAGGGCTAGAGACCCAGACTAGGAACCAAGGTCAGCAAGGTTACCAAGGCAAAAACTAGAACAAAAACCACAAGCAGAAACAACGCAGGCCATATTGCGTTTTTCACGGCGAAAGCGCAGGGCACAGCACCAAAGATTGTTCGGAGACAAAAGAGACATAGGAAAGGATGAAGAACAAACAGACTGCCCAACCTCCGACACAGTAGAGCGCAAGAGAGGTCAACACCACCTACACAAATGGCCACCAGCAGTACTGCCTAATGTACCCAGCGCTAAACGCAAACCAAATACATCCCTCCACACTGGCCTCTGCCTATTACCCAAACTTCCTACCAGCATGGCGGTCAGCGCCTTCGCAGCAGCCTCCGGCGGGTAACTACAGGTCGGAGGCAAGCTTGACCTACATAAACCCAAAACCTCCCCATATAACCTACCTCAAAACAAACCCACTGCCACAAAACCAAAGCAGGTTCGAGCCTCTGCCGCAACAGCAGCACATGCAGCAACTACCTCCGCCGCCACCTCACAACCAACCACCAACACCAAAAAAATGAGCCAAACCCAGAAAACCAAGTCAGCCCCCATGGACCGCTACCAACAATAGGCATGATACTACTAATCGCCGGAGGATCATCAATGGAGTTTCAAACGAAAAAGCAGAAAAAGGATCACCTCCGCCTGGTAAACAACGTAGCGGTCCAAGGCCCAACAAAATACACAGATTGGTCCAGAGTCCCAATCACCTTCATAGAAGAAGATCTCCAGCTAGAAAGCTACCCTCACACAGACGCAATGGTAATCAAGACCAACATAGCAGCATGGGAGATAAGCAGAGTACTGATTGACACTGGCAGTTCAGCAGATATCATCTTCACAAATACCTTTGACCAAATGAAGCTCAGCAGAAATCAACTACAACCCTCAGAATCCCCTTTGATAGGATTCGGAGGCAAGTAGATACAAGCATTAGGAAAAATCTCACTCCTAGTGTCGTTTGGAACCCAATCAAATGCTAGAACCGAGTACATAACCTTCGACGTCGTCGATCTGTATTACCCATACAATGCCATCTTAGGCAGAGAATTCACAACAAAATTCAACGTAGCCCTACATATGACCTACCTGTGCATGAAAATACCAGCACTCCATGGTATTATCACAGTCCGAGGCAGCCAGAAAGAAGCAAGAAACATAGAAAAAGCAATCTACAGAGCCCAAAGAAACATCAATGCAGTCGAGTCGGCAGACAAAGAACTAGAGCCTCTGGATATACCTAGAGGAAAAACAGATATGGTAGGTCAAGAAGAGACAAAGGTGACCCCTCTAGAAAAGGAGTTACCAGACAGAAAAGTAACAATCAGCTCAGAATTGAGCAAAGCAGAGGAGGAAGAGCTCATGGAAACTCTAGTAAAAAATAAAGACATCTTCGCCTGGTCAGCCTCCGACCTCCAGGGAGTCAGCAGGGACATCATACAGCATGAACTGGATATCAATGAAAACATGAGGCCAAGAAAGCAGAAACAGAGAAAAATATCGGGGGACAGAATCCTAGCAGCAAAGGCGGAGGTGCAAAGATTGCTAGATGCAAAAGTCATCAGGGAAGTCAAGTATTCAGAATGGCTTGCAAACGTAGTACTGGTACCAAAGAAGAATGGCAAAATGAGAATGTGCATAGATTTCACAGATCTGAATAAAGCTTGCAAAAAAGACCCTTTCCCATTGCCAAGAATAGATGCCTCCGTCGATAAGGCAGCCAGATGCCAAAGGTTTTCTCTCCTCGACTATTTCTTTGGGTATCACCAAATCTGGATGAAAAAAGAAGACGAAGACAAGACAAGTTTCACCACTCCATTCGGGACATATTGCTACACCAGAATGCCGGAGGGCCTCAAAAATGCCGGAGCAACCTTTGCCAGAATGACAAAGGAAGTTTTGGGCTCACAACTAGATAGAAACATCATAGCCTACGTCGATGACATAGTGGTCATGAGCAAGAACAAGGATGATCATGTCTCCGACTTACAGGAGACCTTCGCCAACCTCAGGACAGCTGGCCTCCACCTCAACCCAGAAAAATGTATATTTGGAGTCACAAAAGGGAAGATACTTGGATACATCATAAGCAGCAAAGACATCAAAGCGAACCCAGACAAAACCAGAGCAATAATGACAATGGCAGAACCCAAAAACAAGAAAGAAGTATAAAAGCTGACGGGAAGAATAGCAGCGCTCAACAGATTCATCTCAAAATCAGCAGAACGCAGCCTACCCTTCTTCCAAGCCCTGAGGGGTGGAGACAACTTTGAGTGGGGGTCCAAGCAGTCGGAGGCATTTCATAACTTGAAAGAGTATCTGGCAAACTCACTGGTGGTCTCCGTCCCAGAATCGGACAGCCACCTATTGCTATATGTGGCAGCCTCCGACCATGCAGTCAGCGCAGTCTTAGTTCATGAGCTGGAAAAAGAATCAGGCAAAACTCAAAAGCCAGTTTATTTTATCTTAGAAGCACTGTCCGGAGCCAAGCTAAACTACACTAAGGTAGAAAAAGTTGCCTACGCAGTGCTGATGGCATCAAGAAAACTAAAGCATTATTTCCAAGCCAACGAAATCTCAGTTCCAACATCGCTGCCACTGGAAGACTTGCTCAGAAACAAAGAAGCCTCTGACAGAATAGGCAAATGGGCTACAGAGCTATCACAATTTGGTATCTCGTACATCCCCAGAACAGCAATCAAATCACAAGCACTAGCTGATTTTGTAGCAGATTGGACACCTCCGACAGAGCCCAAGGTACAACCAACCACTCAAAGCTGGATAGCATTCACGGATGGAGCCTAGGGCCAAGCCGGAGCAAGAGCCTCCACCGTCCTAACAGCACCCTCCGGCGTCAGACTGAAATACGCAGCAAGGCTAGAGTTCAAATCAACAAACAACATAGCAGAATATGAAGGCCTGATCCTAGCACTCAGTAAAGCAAAGGCCCTAGGGGCAAAAACATTGACAGTCAAACACAGATTCTCAAGTGGTTACTGCCCAAGTAGAGAAAGAATACACAGCAAGAGAGCCAGAACTCATCAAATACTTATCCATTGTCAGAAACATGCAGCGGAGATTCGAGGGCTTCACCCTAAAGCACATCCCAAGATCAGAAAATGCAGAGGCAGATGAACTAGCAAAAGCTGCGGCAAACAACCTACCACTGCCACCAAACACCTTTTACCAGATCCTGAAGTCTCCAGCAACTGCGGAGACATCTAAGGCACCTAAGCCCATACTACACCTACAAAATGAAGATTGGAGAAAGGCGATAATAGAATTCTTGAAAGGCAAAACCACCGAAGAAGATGAAGCAAAAGCAGCAAGAATACAGTCCAGGGCAAGAAATTACACAATCATAGATGGTGTACTATACAAGAAAGGAGTAGTCCAGCCTCTCCTCAAATGCATATCTCAGAGCGAAGGCATAGAGTTGCTTCAAGAAATACACTTAGGAATTCGTGGGTCGCACATTGGCTCTAGAGCATTATCAGCAAAGGCAATAAGGCAAGGCTTTTACTGGCCAACACACATACAAGACACAGAGCAGACAGTTAGAACATGCAAAGCATGCCAAACATTCTCTCTTGGGCAGTCAAAACCATCGTCGGAGACCCAGCTTATACCTCTGACATGGCCGCTACAAAGATGGGGTATGGACCTGGTCGACCCATTACCACCATCCCAAGGAGGAAATAGATTCACAATAGTGGCAGTAGAATATTTTACAAGATGGATAGAAGCAAAGCCGCTGGCGAAGATAACCTTAGAAACTGTCAGAAAATTCTTCTGGCAAAACATCATTTGCAGATTCGGTGTACCGAGGATTCTGACAGTAGACAATGGAAAGCAATTCGATTTAGAGAACTTCAAAGAATTCTACAAAAGCATTGGGACAAAACTAGCCTTTGCCTCAGTATACCACCCAGAGTCTAATGGTGCTGTGGAAAGAGCAAACAGAATAGTGTTTTCAGCAATATCAAAAACATTGTTGGGCCTACGCAAAGGAAAATGGGTAGATGAATTACCTAGAGTGATTTGGTCACATAATACATCTATCTCAAGAACAATAGGATTCACACCATTCAAACTGCTTTATGGAGAAGAGGCCATGATGCCAGAAGAAATCAAGCACGAAAGCCTCCGCACAACGAGACAGCTAATGTTGCAAGATGAAGAATATGCAAAAGAAACAATAGAAGCCACAAGACTAGAAGCAGTCGAAAACATTGCAAAATATCAGTCCCAAACCAAGAAGTGGAGAGACTCTCAGGTGGTAAGAAAAGACATAAAACACAGAGACCTCATACTCAGAAGAAAACCCAACGCACAACTTGTTGGCAAACTGCA
Organism: Miscanthus floridulus; assembly: GCF_019320115.1. NCBI lineage: Eukaryota > Viridiplantae > Streptophyta > Magnoliopsida > Poales > Poaceae > Miscanthus > Miscanthus floridulus. The sequence continues at coordinate 34,706,189 of NC_089586.1, read as the reverse complement.
ACCGAAATGGAAAGGCCCATACACAGCAACGGCAGCAGGCCGCCCAGGCTCTTTCCACTTGACCGACAGCGAAGGTGTCACGACAACCCACACCTAGAATATTGACAGCCTCCATAGATACTACATCTAGGCAATGTACCAAAGGGCAACCTCCGCAAATAATAAGCGGAGGCCCCTCCGTTCATTTACCTTTCAGCTCCTTTTTTCTTCAACCCAAAAAATGTAAAAGAGCATGTACTCTTTTCCTCACAGGGGAACTCCAAGTGGAGGTGAGGTTTTTAATGAGGCAGGCTCAATGTAAAAATACTCTAAAAAATATAAAGAGGTAATTCCCCAGAAGAACGCTCGAAAAGTACGAAACCGAAAGCGGCCAGCTCTGGCGCCACAATATTCGGTAAGTAAAAATAATCACAGGTCCTTTCAAAGTGCCGACCACAGGCCTTGGCAATTTGAAATGACCTATATGGCCAAACTGGCCTCCGAGCCTTGACGAAGACCTGACCATATTTAGGCATCAAGGCAAAAAACAACCTTGGCCAAACAGGCCTCCGAACCTTGATGAAGACCTGACCATATTCAGGCATCAAGGCAAAAAACAATCTTGGCCAAATAGGCCTCCAAACCTTAACAAAGACCTGACCATATTCAGGCATCAAGGCAAAAACAACTTTGGCCAAATAGGCCTCCGACCCTCGACGAAGACCTAACCAAATTCAGGCATCAAGGTTAAAAACAACCACGGCCAAATAGGCCTCCGACCTTAACAAAAAACCACCCCAAGCATCAGGGGCAACACTGATATGGCACCAGAACCAGGAAGAAGGTCTCCGCCATCGAAAACAACAAAAGGAGGAAAAAGGTTGACCAAATCCTATCACTCAGCAACTAGGCCTATTTACTCCAAAAGATCTCTAAAAGGACGAGCAATTCAAACAAGATACAGGCCATTAAAGCCAAGATACGCTCCAACAAACAATGTATCAAAAATTAAACACATGTGTTGTTCATCACCGTGTTGTAGGTCCTTTCTCTTTTCCCACAATCAAAACATGTCCCACGGGTGTGCAGCGTCGGAGGCCTATACCACCAGACAGCTAAAACACCCAGCTAAACAAATACCAAAAGTCTCCACCTCATGCACAAGCCGCACCAAACCTCCTATCGAATCCCACACCGACTCAACAACCCTCGCTAGGCGAACGTCAAGTACGCCTCCGCCGGCCAAAAAAATGCCAGCACTCCTACCCCAGCCATCAAACAAGCACAGAGAAGGATAGAACATGGGGCGGAGGTCCTGGCCACCACCTCTATATCGTGCACGTTCGCCCAAGCAAAGGCCCACGGTGTGCAAGCTCGGGACTAGACGAGATATGTAAACTAGCACAACAGACATAAGCCCCCGCACAAACAATCAAGAAAGTGAACCTGTTTTGTATTCCATAAAACGTCAAGTAGCATTCTTATAGGACACAAACTTACAATAAAATCCAAACTATTGTGGCGGAGGTCCGCGCTAAGCAAGCGCGCGAGTAAACCTAGCGCGCTCGTCGTCTATGTCAAACTTAACTGACTCAAACACGTCGCGCGCAACGCTGTGGGGAAAGGTCGAACGCCAATACTCCCAAAGCTCTCCGCTCACATAAATACTGTCGTTGTAGAGAGTCAAAGGCGCAACATCTTGCGCAGGCTCCTGATTCGGAACCTACGCAAGGTTAAAATTTTCCACAAAATCACTCAGAACAAAAGAAACTTTATTTACAAGAGTCCAACTGGACTACAATATACAAGTCAAAACAGCTAAGTTCTAGAAAGAGCCTAGACCTCCGGCGTCTCGGCCGCAGCAGAAGTCCTTGGAATGGAGCCCGCATCAACTGTGGGCAGAGACGGTGCCTGCGGACTTCGTCCATCACCACCGCCGGTCGTAGCGCCCACCGGAGCGCCAGCGGTGGCGGAGGCATCGCCCGTGGTCGCCGAGCGCAGAACTAGCGAAGGATTGCCCGCAAGACTCTTCTACGCATCCTATAGCACAGGCTAAAATATCAGTGGCACAGGCAATGAAAGCCTTCGCAGCTTCGCAAAAAGCAAGGAGAGAAAAATAGCGGCTACAAAGACTAGAAATACATTCGCCCTCTTTTCCTCCACCAGTTTCCGGGCAGTAGGTCTCCCAAATGGAGCCCAAAAGTACCCAATGAAATTTCTCAAGGTTTTTCGCAAACCAAGAGAAGTCTCACCAAGCTCCTCCGGACCCGGCAGCGCTCCCTCCAGAATACTTTCAGTATGCGTACACCCGCCGCGCACCAAAAGCTTGGCGTAATTCGCTACTCCCGCCAGCGCCCCGTAGTCCATGCAGCCATTGATCAGACCGGGGAGCTTTGCAAGGTGATGCTTTAGCCAGGAGGCAAGGGCGTAGACGCTGTCTTCCTCCAGAGGAGCGGAGGTTTCGCCTCCAAACTCGGCGACGATGGCCCAATAATGGCCAACGGTTGCAGCAAGGACCCCCTTGACCGAGTCCAAACGCCTCGTCATCAAAGACAGCTACTCCCCCACCGTAGCTACGGATTCCTTCTCAGAGGCCAGCTCTCGCTGGAGACCCTCGGCCAACTCGTTCGCCCTGCGGGCCTGCTCGACGGACAAAGCTTCTGCATCCCGGGCCTTGGCGAGATCGGCCCTCAAAGCCTCCTTTTCTTGTTCCTTCTCTGCCAGAGAAAGGCGGAGAGCTGCAAGGGAGTTGGCCAAACCCCCTTTTTCACCTTCTAGGCGCTCGTTCTCCGCTTTGGGCGCTTCAATCGCAGTATCTCGGTCGGAGACCTCGCGAGTGTAGCGCTCTTCCATAACAACGGCCGTGTGATACCCCTACGATCAGAAAGAAGAAGACCAAGGCGATCAGCAATAGAAACAAAAACAAGCCTAAAGGCAAACACCAAAAAAGGCAAACCGCCAAAGACGCACCAAGCTCTGGTGTTCTAGATGAACACGGAGAAGTTGGAAGAAATCCATGTCCCTCAGACGCTATTTGAAGCGATCTGTTCAAAGAAGAACAAACAAACACAAAACCATAAGGTGAGAAAAGCAAATCTCACAATAAATACACCAACTGCCAGAGACCACCTCCGATGTCTCCAAGAACCCCAAGATAGCACTCTTCCCAACCTGAGATAGAAGTGTCGGAGGAGCCTGCGTAGCAAAAAAACAACAACAACAACAACAACTCAGGTCAGAGGGCCGATCAGAAATAGGCAATAACAACAGGCCAAAAGACGAGTAAGATAAAAACACTCTATACTCACTCGGACCCAGCGCCATCGGCCCTAGCTGCCCTGGACCAAACCTGACACTGGTAGCGGCCGCTCGCTCCTCCGGGGTGAGGAGTCCAGCCATGACATCACCTACAAAGCAACAAGTACACAGTATTATCACTTGGTAGAATACATAAACAAATAAACCGGGTGAAGACAGTAAACACAAAAATGTGCGCCAAACAAACTTACTCATAAAAAGCCTAGGCTGGGCCGCCTGCCGAGCCCCCTAGGCAGAAGTCTCCACCCTATCATGCGGCGAAGGCCCAAAGGGTCGGCTCTCCTCAGCCCATGGCCTAGCAGGCAGAGGGCTCGAAGAAGACTGAGCCACCGAGGCCTACTCAGCAAGCACGGCCTCTGGCTGCCTGACGTCGGCCTCTAGCGCGGGGGAGGCGCAACAACGGTGGGAGATGAAGGAGCATGCTGCAAGATGACCTTCGCACCCTCTTCAGAACTTGAATACAGCCCGCCAAAAATGTCAGGCATAGGATCGGCGGCGCTAGCCTCCGGCTGTTCGGCGACACTCGCAGCACCGTGCAAGGAGCGTGCCAGAGCAGCGCTGGCCTCCGGACGCTCCACACCGCTCACAGCGCCGCGCACAGGGCACACCGGAGCTCCAGGAGAGCCGTGATCCCCACCGCTCGCGACCCGCACGTCCACTGACGGGACGGAGCAGCTATGGATGTCTTCACTGCCGACGGAGGCAACGCCAGCACTACTAGCCAAAGACGCGGCCGCTGCGATCACCAGAGCAATGCTCTTCTTCTTCTTTTTCGCAGGCGCCCGAGCAACAGAGACGCCCTTCCTCTTCTTGGACTCGGCCTCCACTATAACATTCTTTGTGGAGGCCTTCTTCTTCTTGTCAATCGAAGCCAGGACCTCCACAGGAACCTCGCGCTCTCGGTAGACGATCCCGAGTTCCTCAAAAACTTGATTGAGCCACGGCATGGTGCCTGCCACGGCTCTCTGATATGTGTACTCATGCTTGGAAATTCTACCGACCAACCTGACAGCGGCTTCCTCAACCTCGGAGATGAAACTGTCCTCCGTCACCCCCTCCCCCAAAGACTGGCCGAAGCGGGGGAACGGGATCCTGGCTTCCGGCCCAAAAACAGGAACCGCCACCATTTCAAGCCAAAAGGATGAATTGTCTCTTCTCAGGGGCCAATAGTCAGAGGCCATAATCTCCTCCACTAGATCGCAGCCCTCGGAGTAGCGGCATGCCAACACAAAGGCCCGGTCACAAGCCTCCCTCGCTGGAGACATCGCCTCCAGTAGTTCCACGCATGTATGCGGGGCCATCACCTCCATTCTTGAGGACAACGGATACTCCGTGACCTCCGCACCATCCTCGGTGGTGCTACGGACCCCGTAGGTCTTCACGTAAAACCACTCCTCAAGCCAACCGTGGTCCCATTTGCCTTTCTGGCAAAAAGAAATCTCTAGGTGGTCTACGCCTTGGTTCCTCTTTGACATGAAGGTGCAACTACCATACTGGTAGATCACCTCCACCTCCTTGCCCTCCCGCATCTCCTTCTTCTTCTTCGACTGCTTCTATAGCTTGTAGTAAGCGCAGAAGGTGTCCACATCTGACTCGGTGCCATAAGAAACACACGCCCAGCAGAATTTGCTGAGCGTGAGGAAGGCAGTAGGAGTCAGATGATGGAGCTAGACATTGAAGGTCTCCAACACCCGGTGGAGAAAGGGGATGTAAGGAAGGCAGAGGCCGCAGGTGAAGAAGTCCCAAAACACCACCACATATCCCTCCTCCGGTTCTGGAACAGTCTGGCCAGGTGGAGGGATTTTTACCCTCGAAGAAGGAAAACAAGATTCCTTCAACATCTCCGCAACCGCCTCATCAGTAATGGACGAGGGGCCGAAATCCCATGACTTAATCGCCATATCTCTGGGATCTGCAGTGATCAGGTCCCCGACAGAGGCAGAGACACTCCCCAAATCCTCCTCCACCAGCTTCTCAAATTCCAGCGCAGAGGCAGAGGCAACCATGCACTCTTCAAAACACGCACTCTAGCCGCCTACCCTAACACCAAGAAGGTGGCGATAGGGTCCGAAGAAGGCGGGCCGGCGAGTATGGGTGAAGGTGGAAAAGAAAGCCACCGCGGCAGCAACCTGGGAGGAAGGCGCAAGCGGAAAGAAGGAACGTGCGAAGGCAGCTCAAGCGAAAGCAAAGAAAGCAGAGAATGATTTTTGGCGTTGCAACGAAAACGAATGACTCATGCGGGGGGGCGCCACCAACACCGCCCTTATATAGGCCACGGGCGGGCGGTTCGGCTCTCGCCGTACAACGGTCACCCCCGGATAGTTTGCCTGGCACCCAACGGTCATCACCGGATAGTTCACCCACCGCCCAACGGTAACCCCTGTATAAGTTGCAAGCTACACGATGGCTAGATTTGTAGCCCAACGGCAACCTTAACAAGACCAGTGGCCGCGCCAGAGCAGGCCAGGGGGAACCAGCGGGGATCGATCGGAGACATGACCACGCGCAGTCTCTGCCCCCGCGGACGTCCTCGCTTAAGGCGCTTTGAGCTCATGACACGCTCAGGCGGACCGTGGTCTCAAAAGGGGGGAACTGTTGTAACACGGCCTCCGAGAGTAGCGGAGACCTACGCGGTCAGCAGTTCGCAGAGACGTCTCCGACCGAACACCTAAGCAAAGGCCCAGCCACCATGCCTCCAGACCCTGACCCTGGAAAGATGACAGTTTCTCAGACTGTGCTCGTAGGACGTTGCATGCAACCTCGGCACAGCCTCCACCCGTTAGGCGTGCAGGCACCTCTGGGCGAAGAGGGCGGAGGCCGCCCCATCGATAGGCTAATCAAATGCCAATGTCTAATATATGTGTGCAGGTAAGCAAAGGAAGGCGCTCATGGACGGCACTAGCGCTCCGGTTCGACCTCTGCTCATATGGGCGGAGGCCCGAATAGGAGCACGACTGAATCGGGCGTCGAAGGTCGGTGGCTTTTGGCGTACCTAAGGCGGAGACCACAGGCGGGGGCCCGAGGGTTCATCGCCAAACCCTGGGGCTAGACAGGGCAGGGAACGACGGCAGAGGGCCAAAGGCCCATCAACGAATCCTAAGGTCCGTTGGGTTGGTTGGTCACGCAAGCCCAATATCTAATGGCGGCGTGGCAAGATTACCCCTGAGACGAAGAGCAAGTAGAGGAATATTCCCAGAATGTACTGTAGCAGTTGAGGGGCACTGTTGTAAACACCGTAAAGGCGGTAGTTGAGCCCTATAAATAGGGAACACTTGTAACAGTACGGGGAGGTTGGTGAATATATTAATGAAACCATAGCATTACGCGTCACTCCCTTACACGCCCACTTGCCGTGCCAACCGTTCCAAAGCTTTCGCCCGATTACTGCACTCATCGGGCGGAGGCCCCTACCACTTCCTCACCGTCTGAGATCGCAAGTCTCAACAAAGGCCACAAGGATGACCAAGAAGAGCAACGACAATGGTTGGAATGTATTAGGAACTTATATGCCATTGCTAAAGAATAGATAGACAAGGACAAAGCCTTATGGGTAGAATCTAAACTTGGCTTAGATCCAAATAGTGAGCTTAAATTAATCCCTTTAATAAACAAGACTCATCCAAGTTTGGAGGAGGCCTTAAAAAAGATCAACCCGAGAGCCACCAATCCATGGGAAATCTTGGATAATAAAATGTCCAATGAATGTCATAGGCATGGAATGATGGAGACAGTGTTTCTACCTATAGACGTTCATGAAGAAACAACCTTGGAGTCTGAAAAGGATGATGACATCGATGAGCGTGGAAGTTATTTTATGAACACCTCATCAATTCCATGCTCACATGAGAAATCTCCTGAATCAATTGGTCTCTCCAACATTGCCACATATGAGATCTTCAATACCTTTATACTCCCTATTCATAAAGACTTTGAAAGGGTGGTTGTAGATGTATATGTTTATCATAAATATTGTAAATCTCGTTGGCATGAATCTTGAGATAGGCATCCAAAGGTTAGTGTTGGAGGAGAAACCACTTCACCAATTTGAAATGATTCGAAGGTGTCAGCGCAAAAATGTGTCAATGCGCCTGGCACATAGCAAGCTAGAAGGATCTGCTTGATGGAGCAAGGCTGGAGATCCGCTTGGCTTCAACGCAGGACCAGTCGACCCTGTGAATTTTCGAAGGCATGCTAGTCAATTTGACCTACAATTGATAAAGAGAGAAAGTTTATTAGTAATTTAAGGTGAAACATGTCGATCTTGCCCAGACAGTTCCAAGTGTGTCGCTTCGAGAGCAGCCAGATGGGAAAAATCGACTAAACAGCCAATATGCGAAGAAATCGGCTGTTAAGGACTGTAAAGCTCGTGGGTTGCGATTAATTTTATGATGACAAGTACAATGCATGCAGACGCAAGTAAAATCATCAGCTAGGTGGATATTACCAGTGTAAAGCATTGAGCCAATGAATCTAACGAGAAAGGATATAACATACGAATAAATCGACTGTCTAGTATAAATGGATCTACAAACACTCTGAATATAATATGTTACTATCAACGGTGAGGTTCGAATGGATCGATGGCAGCTATGATGATAATAACAAACTAAAACCGAAGAATCCATAAAACCATCTATACATTGACAGGTTTTCTAAAAGACATGCTATATGTGTGAAAGCACAAGCGAATTGGCTGAAATAGCCGATTCAGGTAGAAAAGGGACTACAACATGTGAACAATCGACTATTTAATATGGACAGATCTATGAACTCATTAGACCTAACCTGTTATCTTTAATAGTGGGGTTCTATCGGATCGATGGCAGCTATGATAAAGACAATAAATCAACCCTTTAAAGTAAACAGATCTATTCATATTTAACAAATCATGGAGACACACTGTAGGCGTTAAAGCATAGGCGATCGGCTATTTAGCCGATGCGGGCATAGCAAATAGCCAGGGTCATGCCTGGTCGAAAGCAAATCTACCAGCTAGCATCCTCCGATCTAAAGTACTAACAGTCGGGGTCGACTGGATCGATACATCCATAATAGCGAGCTATGGACCAGATTCAACTAGCTAGTAAACCTTCTCAAGATCAGACATGCCTTGACCGCGTACTATGCACGATCAAGATCGAAGTAGAACAACCGATGAAACATAATCCATCGTTTAAAGTAAGAACCATCGCAATGTAACATAATAAACAATGGACTAAAAAGATGTGAGGCTGATCTAGATCGATCTCGATCGGGCAGGTTGATATTGATGAATACTAATGATGATAAGAACATCAGCAAGATCGGTAACTTAATGAATCTACCAGAAGAATAGGTAGAGCCGACAACTTGACCTTAATCTAATTTGAGCAGTGGAGGTCGAACTTAACTGATGCAACCATACTTGAACTACACAAGAATCAATAACTAGCATATGCTAGAGCTCGCAGTGGAGGTCGAACTTAACCGATGCAGCCTTACGAATAGAAGTATAAGCCATGACGGAACTTACAGACAAGCCGGAGGTCAGCCAGACCGATGCAGCCCTGCTTGTTGAAGAACTCGCTGAGATCTACACTACTCCTACTCCTAAGGGTTGGCGTGAAGCCAAAAAAAGTAATTGGTATTGATTGATTAGATGTCCTCTTTATAATAACCGGGGTCCAATATTTATACCCAGAACATAAGCATGAATCCTACTCAAGTGTGGGTCAATTTATTGGTCAAAGATGGTAAAACTTGAATCATGATACATGTCCAACGTTATAAATTAGAACGGAGGGTATAGATGACCCAACGAGCCACCTGGCATTACACGGGCATGGGTTCGTCACAACTGCCCACCCACGTGGTGCCCCATAGGCACGACCCTTTAAGCCTCGGGCCATGTCGAGCAGGCCCATGAGCCCAACAAGCTTGCCAAACTCCTGCGCTCATAGGCGTCTCTGGCTCCTTGCCGTTTAGTGAAGGGTTATCACTATCAACTCATGAGAAACCAATAGTGATTGCCAATTCTGTAGTAGTGAACGTGCTTTATTCCATTGGACGCCAAGCTAAGTGTCATCTCTAGAAACGTTGCAAATTATTTTACTTTATAAAAAGTACCGTATTCAGTGTCATGTACGTCAATATTTGCAACGGAATCTCTATAAGACGCAATCGGCTGGGATTCTCGAGCCCCTATTCGTCCACGTTGCCTCAAAAACTCGACCGTTGGATCTCGGGCAACATTACATCGGGCCGTCGAACCAGCCCTCCTGTAGTCCCGTGCGCTTGATTCTCGCGAACCATCGCCGCTCCTCCCGGGCGCTCGTGTTAGGCAGCCACGCAGGTAGCCATGCAGGTCGGCGCTTGCTACTGCCGTCGCTGCCTCCTCCTCAAGCTCTTCTTCATGTCCGCACGAGCCTGATCGGCAGCGGCGGCCCCTACCTGCGCATCGCAGGCTACACACCGCCGCCGACAGCATCCCGCACCGAAGAGCCGGCCACGCCCACGCCGGTGGCCGAGGGTGCCTCGCCCTGCCATGCTCGCGCGTCTGCCATGCGCTCGGCGGCGGTGGCAACTCCCGCACGCGCATGGCAGGTGGCGGCGCAGCCCACGTGCGCCAGGCCAGCAGCTGTGGAGCCCGCACGCGCCAGGCCGGATGCGACGACGAGCGGCCACCAGTCTGCAGCGATCCTGGCCCGGCGGTAGTGAACAGCGCCAGCTGCCTCCTCTTCCTGTGTGCTCATCGTTGCCAGTGACTAATGAACTCAAAGCCGGCATCGCCGCTTCCATGGATAATGAAGCCAATGTGTTCGATGAAATGGGAACAAGGTATCTTTTTTTCTGCATTTCTTCCTCTCAATTTGTCTAGATGATTTGTACATAACACATCTCGATCGTTAAGGAGTTCATACTTAGAATTAACCAAAGACAAATATCTGCCCCAGTTCTTCTATGTCGTGGTAGCTCAAAGGATTCCATGTTCCTGACGTGACAAAGAACCCTCCAAATTAAGTTCATTGCCATGTATGGACTGATTAGATATACGCCGTGTGCTTACCCTAATTACATTTGTAGTTAATTTTAGTATATCTACTGTCATTAGTTCCGAAGTTTTCATCGAATTATCATCAGCTATGACTCTATTCTGATCTATACTTATCCAAAGGACTCCCTGATAATATTGGAGTTCCTATTTCAGCACATGAGCATATATATTTTATCATATAATTTTACTTCTATTGTGTATGTTTATCTGAATGTTCGATTTTGCAGAGCTAGATTTTGCTTCAGATCTATCCAATCATTGCTGATCATATATTTGTTCTTTTATCCCCTGTTCTTAGACATTTTCTGGATGTGGGAAGGGATAAGGCTATGCCGTTTTGCACAAAAGCTCTTATCTTTTCTGTGAATGCTATAATAATTCAAATCCATCTTCTATATAGTACTCTCTATAATATACTCATTTCTCATATGCAGATTATTGCAGAGATAGAAAAAAAATCATGGCGATCGGGAAAGGGCCAAGCGATGATTTCGAAGTCAGTGACATCCATCATCGATCTAATATCAACAATGTCAGATTTACTAGATGGACATGCTAACTGGTTCAGCTAACATCATTCTTTGTTTTTTCGAACCCACCATCATTCATTCGGTCTTCTGCAATTATCAGCTTCTAGGACATTGTTGCGACCTACTACCCAGCCAGTTTTTTTCCTGACAGACGGAACCGTCACGGAAAGTGCCAATACCGTCAGGAAAAGTGTTCCGTGACGGTTACATCGGATGCGCCGTCAGGGAAACTAACGGGAAAAGTCCACCTTCCTTGACGGAAAACCGTCACTGATTGATCCCTGACGGTTCTCCTTTTCTGCCACGGAAACCTTCCACGTCAGTGAGAAACCGTCAGTAAAAATACAAACCTTTCCCGTCGGCTAAAATCAGTCAGGAGAAATGCAAACCCTTCCCGTCGGCTGCCAACTGTCAGGATAAATTCAGGGACCTTCCCATCACTTATCAACCGTCAGAGAAAGCTGAGTCTATATTTCCATAAACCCACATTTAACCATTCAAATCCGTGATTCACAACTCATTTAATCATGTATCCACACATGCACTAAATGTTACACTTGGTAGTCTCGGTACATATAACATCATTTAATCATGCATCCACACAGGCAAATGTTACACTCATTAGTCTTTACATATAATCATATCTTAAAACTGTACATACATCAGAATCAGATAGTACAATGTTCAACAAATCAATCTTAAGCTACATTCTAGTTGTCTTGGCAAAATAAAGTCAGAAGAATAAAGTTACAGTGCAACAAATGTAAAAATAGAAGTTTAACTACTGCTTCAAACACAGGCCCTTTGATGGCAATGCAGCAGCTAGTGCATAACCATTCATCTCCAGTCCCTCTACATTCAAAGCAAGACAAAAGGAACTATTACACTAAGAACATCTGGATACACATCTGGTAGAACATGCCTTTACATCAAGATAACTGATTCATACTAAGAACATGCCTTTTCTAAACACACTACATCCTCTAATCAGATCATCACTTGCACCATATTCAACCTTATTTAACATACCCTTTTTCATTTAACTTTACTGGAGAATATCATATTTATGCTGATTTCTAAATAAATAAAAAACGAAAGAGAAGAAAAAGAGGTTACCTGGTTCCAAAACGTACTGATTAGCATTAATGAGTCATTCAATGAGCACTGTTACAGTAAGAAATGAGAGAAAACAACTATATTAAGACACGGCATGTAGCAATGACAACTATATCAAGTGACACAAAAAGATTCAGACTGCAGTACCTTCGTCAAAGATGGAGCAGAATGTATTACCATGTCTGAATGTAAACCGGACGCATGAATCTGTGTAACAAAACAGTACCTTCGTCAATGTTGGAAGTTGAAGCTATTCTATGTTCAAAATCTGAATCAATATAGCTTTTGAACCCAAAGTTGTATAGTGATCTGGAAAAAGCTATTTTTGAGAAAAGGGTTGGTTGTGCAGAGAGTAAATTTTCAAACACTAAATTCTTTCCTTGCTGCAGGGTCCATTTTTCAGAAATGGGTTGGTTGTGCACAGCAAGATATGTGAACATGAATGTAATTTCCTATTTTTTCCTGGTCGCTACCTTCTTTGCATTTCAACGTAATGGTTAATGGCTCGATGTGCATCATAGGTCCTTAGTTTTCAGCCTGCAGAAAACAAAACTGCTCATATGTTAAACCAATATAAATGGCTGCATTGCTATCTAATGTTCACAGGATAGATTTTCAAACAACACTGAATTGTTTCCTTGCTGCAGGGTCCATTTTTCAGAAAAAGTTCTACTGTATCTGTTCCTGCTTCTGCTTTTCTCTCTACTGTATCATAGATAAACAAAGCCAAGAAAGAAACATCTGCAATAGTTTGGACAATCTAAAACACTGATGGATATGCTCGTTTTCAGAATAAGAAACATGCTCTTCTATGTTAGACAAAATAATCAGCATCCATTTTCTGTGATAATGTTACAGCAACGAAGCAAGTTGAACTTCTTGTACTAAATAACCATCTCGCTAATTCTGAGTTGCTGGAAAATGATATATTGGTAAATCTGTCCTGTGCTATACTGCTATGATATTTTTATAGGTCTGTGCATGACATGAAGTTTGAAGGGCAGGCCTGGTGCAAGCGGTAGAGTCTTACCGCCTGTGACCGGAAGGTCCCGGGTTTGAGTCGCGGTCTCCTCGCATTGCACAGGCGAGGATAAGGCTTGCCACTGAGACCCTTCCCCTTTCAGACATTAAGAAAAGGATTCCCTTGTATTCATAATAGTAAAAGACTTCCAACTACAGCAAGCAGTTTCCCAATTAAAAGTATTTTCTTCTTCAAAAACAAACAAAACTGTGCAAAAATCACATATTAACAATAATATTCAGTTGTCCTATGGTAGCCTGATCTTACCATGCTATTTTCTTCTTCAAAAACAAACAAAACTGTGCAAAAATCACATATTAACAATAACTATGCAAGAGCACTGTTAGCTTCCCAGGAGGAAGGGATTGGAAAGGGGAAGGGAAAGTTGGAAGAACAACCAGATGACGAAAGGAGAAGCTTAGTATTCAGTTGTTCTCATATGTTTTTCATACCCCTCAGTCCTCTCTCTGTTCCTATGTATACCGGCCCTTGGCCATCGGCGTGAGTCTCACAGACGCAGCTGTGCGTATCCTATGACTCACGCCCACTCATCTCCACCGAACCGCACGTTGGTGCGTCGGACGCGACTCCCTTTCCTTGGTTCAGGTTCAGCCTGGTTCACCGAGCCCGTGACGCGTTCAGGTGCTCCGTCGCCCTCCTGGTTGGTGGTTGACTTAGGTTCGACTTCCTTGGTGACGCTGACATCCCCTCCCCGACGAAGATCTGCTTGTCCCCAAGCAGGAGCGCGAGGAAACCTTTGCCGGAGAGCTTCAGTGTCTTCCCAGGTAGCAAGAGATGGCGGCAGATTGGACCATTGCACAAGCACCTGGGGAACGACGTTGTGGTCGGTTGTGTGGATGCGCCTCTGGAGAATCTTCAGTGGTATCTGCAACCCGTCGAGATTGTGGGGAAGATCAGCCACTGAATGAGATGTGGGGATCGCTGTCTTGAGCTGGGACATATGGAAAACGGGATGAATGGCTGAATTCTCCGGAAGCTTGAGCTTGTAGGCGACTGCGCCCACGCGACCGATGACCTGAAACGGGCCAAAGAATTTGAAAGCTAGCTTTTGGTTAGCGCGCGCAGCCAAAGAGGTTTGCACATAAGGCTACAACTTGAGGTACACCCAGTCGCCCACTGCAAATTGGCGTTCGGAATGAGATTTGTCAGCTTGTGTCTTCATGCGCTGCTGAGCCCGGGCTAGGTGCTGCTGAATGAGAGTGTTCATCATTGATTTTTCCTTCATCCAATCAGCTAGGGGAACTAAGGAAACAGAACTGTCTTCAGAGATCCCAAAGTGGTGCGGGTGATGACCATAGAGGACAAAGAATAGTGAATAGTTCAATGAAGAATGCCATGTGGTGTTGTACCAATACTCAGCCAGGAAGATCCAATCAAGCCACTTAGCTGGACAGGAACTGACAAAGCAACGCAAAAAAGTTTCCATGCATTGATTCACACGCTCCGTTTGGCCGTCGGTTTGAGGATGGTAAGCTGAAGACATCCGAAGAGTGACGCCAACCAAACGGAAAAGCTCTTGCCAAAGCTGACTGGTGAAAACCTTGTCACGGTCCGAGATGATTGACAATGGCAGACCATGGAGACGATACACATCGGTGATAAATGTTTTGGGCACTGTAAAAGCAGTGAATGGATGAGCCATTGGGATGAAGTGTGCATACTTGGAAAAATGATCGACAATCACCAGGATACAATTCTTGCCCCCAGACGGTGGAAGGCCCTCCACAAAGTCCATCGAGATGCTTTGCTGACAAGTAGGACATGCAGCCACAAACTGTTGAACGGATGATTTCAGACCGGTCCAGGCAAAAAGAAGCTTGATGCGTCGGTAGGTGGCAGGACAACCAAAATGACCGCCCACTAGGGAAGAATGGAAAGTTGTGATAATCTTGTGCTGTAGAGGCACATCAGGTCCCACCCAAATACGGCCCTTGTACCGAAGCAGCCCTTGGTGCATAGAGAAATTAGGCTCAGAGTTTGCAGAGATAGCTAGCTTGGCCATCAGTTCCTGAGCCCAAGCATCCGATGCATAGCTCTAGATGATGGCATCGAGCCAGGAAGGCACTGGGGCGGAAATGGTAGACAACTCCTCTAGATGGCCAATGCGAGATAGGGCATCCACAACCCAATTGTCAGTACCCGGCTTATATACTATTTTGTATTGCAAACCCAACAATTTTGTGAACACCTTCTGTTGCCATGCAGTGTGTGTGAAGTCGCTGATCACTCAAATGTATGAGGCTCTTGTGATCGGTGAAAATGACAAACTCACCGAGCTGCAAATAGGAATGCCACTGATCAACAGCAATAATGATAGCCATGTATTCTTTTTCGTATGCTGACAACCCCTGATTCTTGGGCCTGAGAGCTTGACTCAGAAAAGCAAGTGGATGGCCCTCCTGAAGGAGCACAGCACAACTCCATAGTGAGAAGCATCAGTCTCAATACAGAATTGTCTTTGGAAATCAGGAAGGGCCAGCACTGGAGCAGAACTCAAGCATTTCTTTAGAGTCTAGAATGCTGAATCATGTTCAGTAGACCACATGAACAGTGAGTGCTTCTTCAACAATGTTGTCAGCGGCTTTGAGATGACTGCATAATGTCGAACGAAGCGGCGGTAGAAACCGGCAAAACCGAGAAAGCTCTGAAGTTCCTTGATTGTAGTCGGCGTTGGCCAGGAAACTACTGCCTCAATCTTAGTTGGGTCTGTAGCCACACCTTTAGCACTGATGACATGGCCCAAATAAGAGATCTCAGTTTGCGCAAACTTGCACTTGGAGAGCTTGATGTGCCACTGATCTTGGGCTAGCAAAGACAAAACCAGACGGAGATGATCGAGATGCTCCTCAAAAGACTTACTGTAAATAAGGATGTCATCAAAGAAAACAATAGCACACCGGTGGAGGCAAGGCTTGAGAGTACTGTTCATGGCTCCTTGGAAAGTGCCAGATGCACCAGAAAGTCCAAAGGTGATGACCTTGAATTCATAGTGGCCCACATGGGTGGAGAATGCCGTTTTGTGCTCTTCACCTTCCTTTAATCGGATCTGGTGATAGCCCGACAATAGGTCTAGGGTGGAAAAATACCGAGCACCTGCTAGCTCATCCATGAGTTGGTCAAAGACTGGAATAGGAAATGTAGTCTTGATAGTAAGGGCATTGAGGTATCGATAGTCGACACAAAATCTCCAGGAACCATCCTTTTTACGAACCAGCAAGACAGGCGAGTTGAATGGCGAAGTACTCAGTTGGATTATACCCTGTTGCAGCATAGAATCAATTTGAGATTCAATTTCATCCTTGAGGGCTGGTGGGTTACGGTATGGTCGTACTGTGACCGGCTGAGCCCCTTCAATCAATGGTATCTCATGATCACAATCCCTCTTAGGTGGTAGTTGGTCAGGTGGACAAATGACAGAAGGAAACTCAGTCAGTAAGGCACCGATGGCTAGAGGGAACTGACCCTCGGTGGCAGGAGGTTGTGGAGTGATACTGCATATGTGCACCAACAACTCATCATTCCCAAAATCCTCTAATAATGGATTGCCTTGTAACCGGACCGTAGTATCTTTACAAGGAATGACCAACCAGCGATGCAACCAGTCCACCTTCATTAGACTGAAGAGTTGTAGCCAATCCATGCCAAGGATCATGGTATAGTGTGTGATGGGCAAGACCTTGAGATCATGAGTAAACTGGTGCTGCTGAATAGTCCATACTGCTGCTGGCAATTGTGCAGAACACTGCATGAACTCACCATTGGCTACTTTGATAGTTAGTGAAGGACACTAAACTGGGATAACTGATAGTTGAGATAGTAGGTGCTGGCTGATAAATGATGTGGAGCTACCTGAATCTAGGAGGATCAAGACTGGCCGCTGCTAAAACATGCCTTGGAATTGCAAGGTCTTTACCCCCGGGTTGCGCTATAGTGTTAGAAGATAAGCAGTAACAGGTTTCTTCTGGCTCTAGTCCCTCAGTGCCATCTTGTGTTGGATCTTCTACTGGTTCTTTAGAGAAAAGAGCATAGAGCTCATCCAAAACATGGAGTCCCACTTGTTGTGCACACTTGTGGTCACGATTCCACTTCTCTCTGCAGTGATCACACAAACCATGGGCACGCCGGTAAGCCTTGAGATCGACAAGCTTCTTGTCTAGTGGTTTGTGATTCAGCAAAGGTTTGTCCACTGTACCAACTTGCAAATTGTCTTGTCATGGAGGAGGGGAATAGCCAACCTTTTGATGCCATGGCTTGAACTCACGTTTCCGTGATGACTCTGCAGCCTCTTCTAGCAACAACGCCAAAGTATACACAGTATCCAGGGAATCAGGGCGATGAACAAGAATGACAGTACGAATGTCTGGATGTAAGCCATCTAGGAAACGAGTGATGTAATGCAGAGCATTTGTGGAGGAATCATAGGCTGTGAGCTGGTCAACAAGTTCAGAAAAACGATCAACATAATCTTGCACAGAAGAATTTTGGCGAATGCGGTTCATCTTGCGAAGAAGGTATTCATGTTGATTGCGATCAAAACAGGTATGCAAGGCTTGACAAAATTCAAACCAGGTCATGGTTTTCAGTTTGTCAGTAACTGATTGGATCCAGCGTTTAGCAGGGCCAAGGAATTGCAAGCGTGAGCACTAAATCCAGACTAAGGGATCAACAGAGTACATGTCAAAGTAATCTTCAGCGCAAGTAATCCATAGTTTAAGGTCAATGCCATCAAAGGTTGGGAAGGACATTTTGGGAAGCTTGCCGGTGGGGTTACGGTGGGTTTTAGGTGGGCGATTGCGGGATAATACTAAGTCATATGCAGTGCCATGAAATTTAGGGGGATTTGCAGAGGAGTTGTCCATACCCGTGACCGAGGAATGAGTATAGGTTGTGACAACCCCAAACTCATTCTCCCGGTGGTGAGGATCGACGCCATGCCTATTGGGCCGAGCAGCCTTGTAGCCAGCAGATGCAGATGTGGCGTGCTGCTCTGACTTGACTGGTGGTTCGGTGAAGATAGCCGGCTCGAGGTGAGTGGCGGCGGACTCAATCACAGATCGGTTCTAGTACTTGTCAAGCTTGCCGATGCGAAGATGGAGGTCATCGACGATTCCTTCGTGTTCGTGGCGCCAAGAGGTGAGATCTGAAGCGGTCTTCTCAATGGAGCTAAGGCATGCGTCCTGGTGAAGTTTGGAGTCGATGATCCACTGCTCGACCGCCGCGTCGGCCTCCCGGAAGCGCTTGTCCAGGACTTCATCCGCTTCGGTGAATGGCCGCTCGAGGAGATCCGTCTGCTCGTTGATTTTCTTCTGGGTAATGACTTGTGCGAAGGCGAGTTTCAAGAACTCTGCCAACAGGAGCTGGATATCCAGATTCATGGCACCTCGACGTTTGGTGGAACAAGTATAGTGGAAACGGATTGGAGGTCTTGGTGGTGGTGGCGGTGGTGAGGAATCTAGGTCGCGTGTTCTCGACTCGATTCGCAGATCCAGGGATTTATAGGAAATCAATCGCGCAACCACAGCTAGCGGCGGCGCAACAAAATCTACCAACCACGGCAATATGTGAATCAGAGAAGAGAAAGGGAATGTGAAGGAGAATCGGAAGGCTCTGAATACCAATTGTTAGCTTCCTAGGAGGAAGGGATTGGAAAGGGGAAGGGAAAGTTGGAAGAACAGCCAGATGATGAAAGGAGAAGCTTAGTATTTAGTTGTTCTCATATGTTTTTCATACCCCTCAGTCCTCTCTCTGTTCCTATGTATACCGGCCCTTGGCCATCGGCGTGAGTCTCACAGACGTAGCTGTGCGTATCCTATGACTCATGCCCACTCATCTCCACCAAATCGCACGTTGGTGCATTGGATGCGACTCCCTTTCCTTGGTTCAGGTTCAGCCTGGTTCACCGAGCCTGTGATGCGTTCAGGTGCTCCGTCACCCTCCTGGTTGGTGGTTGACTCAGGTTCGACTTCCTTGGTGACGCTGACAAGCACTTGCTAAATACAAAATGCATCTGAACATAAGAGGATACCAGTGTGTATGCTTGCATGTACACTTGCAGTTACAGGCAAGATTTATTCAAACCAAATTCAGTGTACTAGCATTCTATAGAAGGGTAAATAAATTACCTAAATCAATTCAATCTAGACTACTACATCATTAAGCAGAAGAACTTTTCCCTCACGTATATGGCCCAATACTTAACTGTTGAATGGGGAACATTGAAGACCAATCTCGTGGGGGTCGTGGACTCGTGGTGCCTCCATGTCATGGATCCACTAGATCCAGTCTTCTTCCTCTATGGGCGTCAAGTACCTCCGGCGTGGCCGCAACACCATGGACCTGTGCGGGGAGGAACAGGTGCTCACCTCGGTGGATCTCGGAGAAGCGAAGGTAGTGTCGACCGTGCCCGCGTTGGGCCACCCTTCGTTGGAATCTCACCGGCTCATGGCTTATGGATCTGCCACATCCGAAATCCTCCCCCATGACCGGCACTATGTGGGATGCAGAGGGGGAAGCCATGAGAGGGGATAGAGAGAGGGGAACAAGGGGGCTTGCCTCATTGGATCCCAAGGACACGCAGCGGCAGCGTCCTCGCCTGTGCTGCGCCGTGCTCCACTGCCGTCTACCGAGAGAGAGAGAGTAGAGAGAGGGGGGAGAAATTGGGGAGACCCAGAGGAGAAATTTTTTATATTTATCCCCCAATTCGTACGCTCCTCAATATTTAAGAGAGTTTTACGTACCATTAAAAAAATGGGCCTTTTCTATAAGCCACTAAAAAGTTTGGGGTGTAGCTAGGTGTCAAGACACTTTATTTCTTTGACTCTCAAACCATTCTGTCCACTTTCACTGGTAACGATGTGTAACGATGAGGACAAAAGACCGAAGTGCCCTCATGCTAGAGATGTTGTATGAATTCGTTGTTTGCCTATGTGCCACTCCTTGACCGAGCGTTTGGGCGCCAAGATGGCTCATGTGGGCAAGTTTTTTGGTGCCAAAGTCATTGGGTTGGCGCCAAAGTGACCCCCTGGCTTAGTGCTATAAATAGGCCCTCAACCCTCTCTTCCCACTCAACCTTCTCCATTTGTGTGTCTCCTTCTACTTTGTTGTCACTACCATGTCTCAAGCTTCAAGCAGCTATGGGAGAAGGCCAAGGCGGGTCATGTGCCCCAACTTATGGCATGCTAGCTAATTGATTCATATCGATGACTAGGAAGAACAACAACCATGCCTTCCACAAGTGCCCGTACTTTGCAGTTCATTTTTTTCCTTGCTCATTCATTCATAAGCTCTTCTTTGTTCGTTGTTTGGTGCTAATCTTTTGATGTTGTTGTTTATAGGCTAGAGGGTGTCAGTTTTATTAGTGGGAGGATGAAATGGAGGACACTGTTGTGTAGCCACCTATAGCACCTGCTTCATTACAGGCCATTCCTCTATAGGTAGTGGCAGCACCTGCTCCTATCTCTACAGTAGCTCCTTTGGCCATCATCTAGGAAGATTCCCAGCCGACTAGAGTTGTAGGCAATGCAGTGTGGAAGATAGGGTTGTTCAACAGCTTATGTCACAGAACCAACCAATTTATAAGAGCACAAGTACAAAAACAATCGCCGAAATGATCAAATTCTCGCACTTGAGCCCATATAAACCCGGTAGTCAACTGAAATCTCGAAGGATTTCAGACCAACTTGCATACAACCAAGATCACAGTAATTCAACATAACATATCGTATGTTACAACATTTCACAGACAGTTGCAAATAGGTTACAACACCTCAGAGTCATTGTTATTACAAAACAAGTCTTGTAAAGTACGCGGAAGCAAATAGTTTAACTTACACACCCGAGTTCAAATACAAATACTGGTTCGCTGATCACAACCCGCAAAAGCATTCAGATAAGAGAAACAGAGATCATGCCCATGATCTAGTCTTCATCACCCGCTGGGTGGAGATAATACTTACAGAATCCCTGATATAGAAGATCATCTACAACAAGAGGGAATAAACCCTGAGTACGGGAATGTACTCAGCTAGGCTTACCCGTCAGAAACCAAAACAAATGACACCAAGGATTATGCACAGCTTAATTTAGTGGATCTGGCTGACACTTTCTTTTTGCGGAAAAGCATAAGTAATAATGATCAACTCTTAACCTGAACTAGCAGTGACTTTTAGCCATTAACCTATCATCTATATTAGCACCTGTACTAAGCAATCATTTGATTAAGGTGCAAACATTAATAACCATATCAGGTATAAATCATGGCAACATTATCATCATCATCCATTTAACCATATCGTTAAATTAATTGAATCTACGTTGCCGCTGCTCAGTCAAGTTCTCACTATCCAGGAGAGACGACGATTCGAATCGATTTCTATCTAGTTGGAGGGGTATTCCTAAACACAAACCCTGCTTCCCCCATTAGGGTCACAAACGAGTCACTTTTGGTACGATTCAGGAGTCGCGAGTCCGAACATATCAACATTCTCAGAGAACCACTCTACCAAGGTTGTTCGGGACTCTAACCCACCTTGGACTTATGTCAATGGCTCTCCGCACATCCTTACTACCTCCAGAATGCACGCCACTGCTCGCGTCCCCAGCCTGAGTCGAGCTACTAGGCTTCGCGGTCGGAACGACTTTTCCGGCCAGCTAAGTGTTAGGCTGCGTTCAACATGACATAAGGACGTAGAGTGTATCGATCCTTAAACGACTTAGATGGAGTCACTATGTCCAAACCTATACAAGACTCTGCCCGGTCTTAATTCATTATTAACATGGTTCTTTTCCACGATAGCAAATATAGCCAACCGTGATCCACCTCATCCTAAAGCGCGCAGGTGACAGGAAATCACCTAACTTCTACCACACTAAGCATGGCTAAGCATTTAACCCGTTCCTGAACTTAAATAGGATTCCAGTGCGATATCTGGACAAGGATGGATATATAATGCAACAATTGGTTCTAACCAATTCCTATACTTAATGCATCATCAACGAATAAAAGATACTCAAGGTATTTGTAAAAACATGGGAGGCTTAATATGCTCCGGGGCTTGCCTTTCAGGAAAGAGGAAGAATGGTGGTCAGGGCACTCGGGCAACTCCTCCTCGGCGGCTGCTTCGTCGGCTTCCTGCACCTCGGGCTCCTCCTCCTGGTTGGCTCCCTCGAATTCTAGCAGTGTCACTCCCTCTGGCACACCTATTGCATGTATGCGCACGATAAATATCATGGATGCACATGAACGAAGTTAGGGATGCTTGGGGAATGCACATGCTCACTGCAGTCCGCATATTCTACTTAAGCTCTATTCAAATCACTTTAACTTATCAAGTTTATACAACCTAATGTATAATTGCTCATCTTCAGTTAAGGACCTAGCACCTGCACCTAAGCATGTTCTCAAGTTAGGCTAGCCCCTAAACAATCAACAAGAACATTGTAACAAAGCATACACACAAGCATTTGTATTTCAGCAAAATAGAAACTATATAGGGTACAATAAACTAGCCATAACTGGAGATTTATAAATCCAAATGACAGGAAACAAGACAATTTGGAAAACTTATGAAATTGTCTACAATTCATTTTCAGACCTCAAAGCATGATTCCAATCTTTACCAGGTCGAATTCTTTAATCAACATAAATCTGTCTTCACAAGACAGAGAGTAGGCAAAACTGGAACCTAACTTTGAACAGTTGTAGTTCCTAAACTACTGAGCCAAATGCCATCAAATTTTGACAGGAGCTAGATACATAATTTATCTACAACTTTTGCATTCACCCCATTGACAGAAAACCAAATTATCACGGGGAACTTTATAAAGTCCCCAGAACTATCCAGAAGGACATAAGGCAACACAACAATTATTAACTTATGGTGTAAACATATAATTGGACAAAACTAACTTTACTCACTCATTACACATATCACAAGAACACCAAAAGTAAGGTGTTCATCACCAAATCATTTCTTTTAATACCTTTCTTAATTTATCTAATTAATTAGGGGAAATGGTAAACATATATGAAAACTTCACCATTAAATCTACAAAAATTACAGTCGGTACTACATGCTCTAAGTAGACCACTATAAAAATTTCACACCATTTGAGCAAGTATAATAGCCTACACAAAAATGATAAGACAAAATGGCTTAAAATGACATAATTAGGAAATCTTAGTGAAAAGTGTCAAGCAACAGATTTCATATTTTTCCTAGAATCCTTAAGGTACTAGGATACTCCCCACAAAATTTCATGGTCATAGGATTCCTAGATAATTTACAAAAATTCACACAAGTATCAATCAGTGATAAAAGGAAAATCTATAACTCAAAAACCATACATGCAATGACTCTCAAATTTTTACCAGAGCTTCTACTAAGCAATAATAGCTCACCCACAAAATTTCATAATTTTTGGAGCACAAAAACTCAAGATATAACTTAAACAATTTTGCATGCATTTAAAAACACATTTCAAGTTCCTATTTTATTCATCCAAAATTTCCACTTCAAGTGCTCATGTCATATTTTTCCTAAATACTAGGCTTCACTGTGATTCTACTAAAATTTGAATCACACCATTTGTATCTACCAATTTGGAGATACAAAATTCGCAAAACAGCATTCAAATCAGCAAATTTGAACTATCCTACAGCTAAACTATCACTGACGCGTGGGACCCGTGTGTCAGCCGGGCCCGCTGGTCAGTGAGACGGAAACTGGGGAGACGGCATGCGACGGCGCGGTAGTGGCCTAGCTCATCGACGGCGAGGATTCCGGCGACATCGAGGGCACCTACACGATCTATGTGATGAGCCGCGTCGAATGGTGCTACCGGCAAGACCTAAAGCTAACCAGAGGTAGCTCGTCACCGGCGAAGGTGGCACGGCGGAGCTCTGGTGCGAGGTACAGACGACGGTGAGCCCCCAATGCCCCTTCTAAGCTCGGTACAAGCTTCATGGGGTCACCACGGAGCTAACCAAGCAAAGAAAGGAGGACAAGAGGGTCCCGATGGTGGTTGGCCACGGTGAGCTCCGCTCTGATGAGGTGCGGCCATGGAGACGGCGTCGGGAAAACAGCCAATGGCCCTCACCTATGGCTCGGATGGCTCAGCTAGAAGGTCGATGAGGTAGAGGAGGACATGGTGGAGCTATGGGCTAGCTGGAGGTCATGTTTTTGTAGCGGTGAGTGAGCTAGGCGACGGCGGAGCTCGCTCAGCAATGGTGGAGTGGCGGTGCGCTGCTGCTGTGAGCAGGGAAGGCGATTGAAAACGAGAAATGGAATGGCGAGCTGGTCGGGTAGACGGGCGTGGGCTCAAGCAGTGGCCAGCAGCGCCAGGACGGCCGTGGTGGCCAGCGACGGGTGTCCTCCATGCGGCCGTGAGTTCTGAACCCTGTCGACACTGTAGCAGCGTTTCAGTGAACCCGATCGAGCGTGACAGTGAAAATTTACAGCGTTTGATCTCCTAAACCGGGAAGAATCAGTGCAAACAATATACATGAAAGTTGTAGAGCTATGATAGGGCTACAACAATGCTTCAGAAATCACTAGCTAATTCTCAAAGGATCATGAGTTACATCAAGCCAAAGTCAGCTCAATCAAACTGGAATTGCAATTCAGACTTAGAAATTTTTCTAAGTGTTGAATCAGGCCTCAACACTGACTTGTGGGCCCTTTTTGAGCATGTTGTGCACATTTTCATGACTTGGCTTCTAAATAAAGTTTGTTCCTTATAAAATTTTCTACAACTTTGCTTTAGATTGCTCAGACATGTAAACACTCGAAGTTGTACTTTTTAAACAGTCAAACAAAAGAGTTCAGGGGTCAAAACAAGTCAAACCACTATTTGAAATCACAATTAGGCAACATGATCAACATGAACAATGTTCCAAATGACATTCTAAGTATAACTAAGTTACTTAAGAGAATTATTAGCCACACCACACATTGGTCACACAAGAATCAAGCATTGTATGTACTGAAACAAGGAAAAACCAATGAAATGTTACATTTGTTTCATAGTCATGTTTCACACATTTCATGATCTTGTTGCATAGTACTAACTAGCTATGTTTCACTAAAGTGAGTTGCACATGTTGCACTTGAGTGTTGCACACTATTCATCTCATAAAACCAACACACATGAAATATAACAATATGTTGCAATGTTTCGAAAACATGTTTCATGCAATATAAGCTCACGAATGGATGCATGATGCTCATGTTCATGAAATGCAAGTGCAAATGTGGAAGCCAAACACCTGGGGTGTTACAGCCCTCCCCCCTTATAAAAATCTCGTCCCGAGATTTGACAAGCGTACCATTATTGATAGAATTCTTATAATCGTCCCTCAAATAATCTTCTCTTTCCCACGTTGCATCGCGTTCACTACCCTGATTACTCCACATGACTTTGTAAAACTTGACCACCTGACTCTGAGTCACTCGCTCCCAAGTGTCAATCACTCGGACCGGCTTTTCTTCAAAGGTTAAATTAGATTTTAACTCGATATCCCCCAATGGAACTCTCTCTTTAGGGACGCGACGACATTTCTTCAATTGGGATACATGAAAGACATTGAAGATAGCACTCATCTCAGGAGGTAATTGGATCTTGTATGCTACCTTACCACTTTGTCCAATGATTTCAAATGGACCAACATATCTCGGCGCAAGCTTTCGCTTCACACCAAAGCGTTGGACACTCTTCATAGGTGAGACTTTCAGATAAACGAAGTCTCCAACTTCAAACTCAATAGGTTTTCTACGTCGATCAGCATAACTTTTCTGCCTAGCTTGAGCTGCGGCCATGTGGGTTTGGATAGTACGGACTTGTTCTTCAGCTTCTTGAACAAAATCAATTCCATAATACCCCCTTTCACCGGCTTCTACCCAATTCAACGGGGTTCTACACTTTCGGTCATACAGAGCTTCAAACGGCGCCATCTTGATACTCTCTTGATAACTATTATTGTACGAGAATTTAGCTAGGGGCAACCATTTTTCCCATGAACCCTTAGCCGAGATGACACATGCTCTCAACATATCTTCTAAGATTTGATTCACTCGTTCAGTTTGTCCATTGGTTTGAGGATAATAGGCGGAACTTCTTACTAACTTAGTTCCTAATAATCCGTGTAAGTGCTCCCAAAAGCGAGCAGTGAACTGTGGTCCTCTATCCGAGACAATAGTACGAGGTATCCCATGAAGTTGGACTATCTGATTGAAATACAACTCCGCATAGTCAGTTGGACGAAAATCTATGTGGACAGGAATGAAGTGTGCAGACTTGGTCAGACGGTCTACAATCATCCAAATGGAGTTAAAATTCCTCTGAGTAGTAGGGAGTCCAACTATAAAATCCATACTTATCTCCTCCCATTTCCAACCTGGAATAGAGAGTGGCTGAAGTAATCCAGCTTTCATGTGCACAGCTTTGACTCAACAACAAGTGTCACACCTAGCCACATAAGTGGCTATCTCTTTCTTCATTTTGGTCCACCAAAAGCGAGGCTTCAAATCATGATACATTTTGCTACTACCAGGATGAATAGATAATTTAGAGGAATGGGCTTCGGATATGATTTGATTTCTAAGCTCTCTTTCCTTTGGAACCACCAACCTATCCTTGAACCACAACACGTCATTCTCATCTACGCGAAAATGTTTGGTTTCTTGCTCTTTCATCTTGCGCTTGATGTGGAACACACCTGCATCTATCTTCTGTAGCTCGATAATTCGACTCTGTAGAGTACAACTAACAGTGATGTTGTAAAGGACTATAGGATGAAGGAGTTTTGACAAATGGACATCAATCTCAATCAATGAGTGGCAATGAGATTTCTTGCTTAAGGCATCCGCTACGACGTTTGCCTTGCCAGGGTGATAGTGCACTTGGAGGCTATAATCCTTGATTAACTCGAGCCATCTTCTCTGACGCATATTCAACTCTGGTTGAGTGAAGATGTACTTGAGACTTTTATGATCAGTGTAGATGTTGCACACATTGCCGAGCAAATAATGTCTCCAAGCCTTCAAAGCATGAACAACTGCAGCGAGTTCCAAGTCATGCGTTGGATAATTCACTTCATGCTTCCGAAGTTGGCGAGAGGTATAAGCAATGACTCTACCCTCTTGCATAAGAACACCTCCTAAACCTATACCTGATGCATTGCAGAACACATCAAAAGGTTTCTCGATATCCGGTTGTGCTAAAACCGGAGCCGAAGTTAGAAGAGTTCGTAGGGTGTGGAAAGCCGCATCACACTTGGAAGTCTAGACAAACTTCATGTCCTTTTGCAGCAACCGAGTCATAGGCTTGGCTATTTTAAAGAAATCTAGGATGAAGCGACGATAATAGCCAGCCAACCCCAGAAAACTCCAAACCTCATGCACCGAGATTGGAGCCTTCTAGTTCAACACTTCTTGCACCTTGGTGGGATCAACCATAATTCCACCA
The DNA here is from genome assembly GCF_019320115.1 of Miscanthus floridulus. Taxonomy (NCBI): domain Eukaryota; kingdom Viridiplantae; phylum Streptophyta; class Magnoliopsida; order Poales; family Poaceae; genus Miscanthus; species Miscanthus floridulus. The sequence continues at coordinate 34,678,708 of NC_089586.1, read as the reverse complement.
TCGGACAACACGTGTCCAAGAAAAGGTACCTCACGAAGCCAAAATTCACACTTGCTGAACTTTGCATAAAGCTGGTGTTCCCGCAATCTAGTGAGAACCACTCACAAATGTTCAACATGATCTTCTTCATTCTTCGAATACACCAGGATATCATCTATAAATACCACCACAAATTTGTCCAACTCGGGCATAAACACCGAATTCATCAGATACATAAAATGTGTGGGGGCGTTGGTCAATCCAAAAGACATAACAAGGTACTCATACAGACCATATCTTGTAGAGAATGCAGTTTTTGGAACATCCTCAGGCCAAATTTGGATTTGATGATAACCAGATCTCAAATCAATCTTGGAAAAGACTTTTGCTTTAGACAACTGATCAAATAAGATATCTATGCGTGGCAGAGGGTACTTATTCTTGATTGTAACTGCATTCAAGGGCCTATAATATACACACATGCGTAGGGATTGATCCTTCTTCTTCACAAAGATAGATGGGCACCCTGTGGAAGAACCTTCTAAATTATAGGGCCCACATGCACTTGTCACTGTCCAACTACCTTTGACATCCATCCACATGTTCCTAGTAACTTAAGAAGTCTGTCGGGTGTCCTAGGGGAACCTCGAATCATCCATGATTTCCGAGCAGGATCACATTATAGAGTCATTGCAGTATTATAGCATTTATTCAAATATATACATCAGAGTAAAAACAGCGGAAGTCATACAATAACTTAGTTTACAAACCAGTGGTTTCAAACCTTACAAACTAAGTTCGATAATTAATACAAAATATAGTAGTAGAGTGGCATTATAACATAATACAAAACACACAATAAAATTGCCCTGCCCAAGAGCCACACATTTACTTCTCATCGTCAGATCGAACAATAGTCATGCAGCACGATCCAAAATAGATCTACTCATGAGGCTCACCTGCAACAAGGGTCAACGAACCCTGAGTACAAAAGTACTCAACAAGACTTAATCGAGATAAGAACTTATAAACTCAGGAATGCAGGCTCAGGGTTTCAAGGTATGGCTTTAGCAATAATCAAGGTTCTTTTGCGTAAAAGCTCTTTAACAAAAATTCTTTATATCAACATTTAAAACTTCATATAGATCACATACAAAGATGACATGACCCACATTGAGATCATGAAACTTCATATCCACACTTTCTCAAACCAACCTCAAGTTCCAGTTATTAATACTACGATGAGGAGCAGAGAAGTGAGTCTCCATAACCGAGGAGCAACGACGATTCGAACCGATTATAAACCCAGCTGGAGATTCTAGACCACACGACATATGCAGGTCCCCGACCTACATATACCAACCTACCCTTGGATCCACTAAACAAGAACAGGTCCGCGCCACCCGAGAATATAGTACTCCACCAATCTAGCCCATTGCCACGTGGGTACATGCTATTCCCGCCATCTCTCCACTCCCAGTGCGCGAGTAGCCATTCTCGTAATAGAATAGCCAAGTTAAGGCTTACCGGAGTATGTGGTTAGTACTACAAAGTCTCACCGCACATAGTTCAACAACGGACGGACCTTAACCGACACAGGCGAAAAGAACCTGCTCACAAGACCTCCATGTCTTGTGGCTCACACACACTAAGTCTGCCCGGTCTAGATTTATTAATCCACATGCTTATATCACATGATAACATAAGTAACCAAAGATCCATTTAAAACCTGCAGGTGACAGGTAATCATCCGACTTTGATCTGTCTAAGCATGGCTAAGCATAACTAGACATATACGACGTAAAACTGGTAACAAGGTAGATACGGAAAAATAATGTTGGTAATGCACCAATTAGGTTTTGACTTAACTCCTAATCACTTAATGCAATATAGAAAAGCAAAAGCAAAATTAATTTGTAAAACACAAGATAGGGTTGTATGCATCCGGGGCTTGCCTTCGTTGACGGAAAAGTCTGGTTCTTGCGACGTTCCACAAGTATTCGATCCGACCTCAACAGACGGATTAACCTCCTCCGCAACTTGATTAACTACCACGTGTTCACCTTCGTTCACTACACGTAGTAACAATGCCATGTTTAACATGATGCGGAACATGAAACATGATGCTCGACGATGGATGCAAAAATTAACAATTCGAATACAACTTTCCTTCGCGGTACAGTTGCAAGTCAAACTAACTAAACCTTTCCAGAATACTAACATCAATTGCCAAAGATCATTACCAACTAATGACCCAAGGACATCACGCAATCAAAAATTCAAACAAAACCTAAATCACTAAAGGTTACTATTGCTTTTATGAATTAATTAATTAATTAAGAATTATGAAATAAATCAACTTGTTCCAATTGACCTCAAAATTTTTGTAAATGCTTATCACATGATAAGTAAGTGGCAAAACAAATTTCATAATTTTTGGACAATTAAATAAGCCTAGAAAAATCATGGAAATCCATTTATTAATAAATTGAGCAATTTTCATCACATTCAAAAATTGCTAAAAAATAACATTTCATATTTTTATTAAATAATATACATCACAGAGAGGTCACACAAAAATTTTCATAATTTTTGGAGCTTTAAATAACTCTACACAAAAATAACAAAATAGATACTATTCATTCATTCTTGAAAATAGAAAAATCCATTTTGAACTACACAGTCACTGACATCTAGGTCCCACTTGTCATCTTCAACCTCCCGCGTTTGACCACGCCGGTGATGCGCTGACCGGCGATAACTCGCCACCGATGAGACCAACGGCGAAGGCAAATGCACCAACATGCTCCCCACGACTATGCGCATCAACTGATGTCCTTAGTTGCATTGATTGCGGCACAAAATGAGCATGGCACCGGCCACGGTGGACATGGCGGCTCGGCGGCACTACGCCAGTGAAACAAAACCGAAAACGGTGAAACAAAAGGCATAGGAAGAACCAGGAGCTCACCCTGATCATGTTGAAGGCGATGAACAAGCCGGAGGAACAACAGAGAGGTGGGTCGACGTTCATGGTGGTCACGGCGAAGCAGAGATCGTTGACGGCGGTGAACCGGCGACTGCAGTGGGCAAAATGATAAATCAACGAGGTATTTAGCACCACGGCATTGAGACAAAGCCATAGGTACACCGATCAAGGGCAACGGCTCACCGGAGGGCTCTGTCCACGATGACATGCCCGCGGCGGTGAGGTTGCCGGCCGCAAGGAAGAAAGACGTGGACAGCGGGTTCTCAGCAATTCCAGGCAACCAAGGTTAGCTATCTGGGTTCACAAGGAAGATACGGAGCTGGGACGGCCTTTACCGAGATGGCAACGGCACTGGGGAGGCGATGCGAGCTCGCCGGAGCTATGGCGGCGGCGACTGAAAAAACAGAGCAAGGGAGCGGGGCAAACGGCGACGGCCAAGGCTAAACAGCGTGGCTCAAAAGCGCAAGGAAGCCACGCAGGAGACTTCTCCGTGCCAGCATGAAGCCGAGGACATCCACGCGCGCGCCTGGAACGCCGAAGAAGGTCGTCGACCATGTAGCTTAGGCAGTGAACACTATTCGCAGTAATTACAGAATTGCCATTCGTTTTCAAATTCAAATTACTCCCAAATTTGTATAACAACTCAAAAATCTCCAAAAATAAAAGTTGTTCAAACTCAAAAGTTCTACAACTTTTCTTTTATAACCACCCCCTAATTCAGTCTACATTTTGAAATGAACTTTTGAATTCAAATAGGGAATATCTAACGAATTACGCCTTTTCGAATTACTTCAAATTTTTCATAACAACTTTGAAAACTCTAAAAACAAACTTTGTATAACTTGACAAGCTCTACACTTTTGCTTTTGGGTTCAACCCAAAAATATGCTTAGATTTTGAAATAAGTTTTTAGGGTAAGATTTAAATGCTAAAAATCAGGGTTTTCTCGAAAATTCAAATCCAAACCAAATTTTGAACTTGATTCAAATAATTCAATTCAACACTCATAACATAAATGTAAACTTGTTTTAGTGAATGCATATCAAAGTTTGCAATATGACCAAATGCCTTGCAATGCATATGATGACATGTCCTGTTTTTAATATTTAAACACCCGGGGTGTTACAATCCTTCCCCCTAAAAGAAATCTCGCCCCGAGATTCAAAGCCATAGGGTAAGTAATGGAAAAGGAAATGTGTTAGTCCAAAAACATCCAAAACTTGTCCATAAAACAGCTGAGGTCCCTTTACAAAACATAATTTATAACAACCGAGCTCAACTAACATTACTCTATTCTATATTGACGCCAGAAACTCTGGAAATTTTTCTAGCAAGTAATCTTCTGATTCCCAAGTAGCTTCTTCTTCTGAATGTTGATTCCATTGTATCTTGTAAAACTTGATTGTCCTTCTTCGAGTAACATGATCTTTCTAATCCAAAACTCGGATAGGATATTTGGAATAAGTCAAATCTGGTTCAAGATCCACTCCTTCAACCTCAACATTCTGCTCGGGCACTTGGAGACACTTCTTCAATTGAGAAACATGGAACACATCATGCACAGCTACGAGATGTTCTGGTAATTTCAAGTGATATGCCACTTTTCCATACCTCTCCAAAATTTGAAATGGTCCAATATATCGAGGTGCCAACTTGCCTTTAACACCAAAACGGGTAACTCCCTTCATTGGTGATACTTTCAGATATACAAAATCTCCTTTATTAAACACCAATGGTCTACGTCGTCTATCCACATAACTCTTTTGTCGGGATTGAGCTATCTTCAAATTACTTTGTATTTGCTTAACCTTGTCTTCTGTTTCTTTCACAAGGTCAACCCCAAAGAACCTTCTTTCTCCAGGGTCAGACCAACTTAGCGATGTTCTGCATCTACGACCATAGAGTGCTTCAAATGGAGCCATTCTAATGCTTTCCTGATAACTATTGTTGTATGAGAACTCAGCCAAAGGTAAGCATTCGACCCACTTATTGGAATAGTTAAGGACACAACACCTTAACATATCTTCAAGCACTTGATTGACTCTTTCAGTTTGTCCATCAGTCTGTGGATGATAAGCTGTACTATACAGGAGCTTGGTACCTAATGAAGAATGCAACCGTTTCCAAAAACTGGAGACAAACTGTGTACCCCTATCGGACACAATAGTCTTGGGTACTCCATGGAGACTCACAATTCGCTCTAAATACATCTTGGCATACCGTATAGTGGGATATGTATTCTGAATTGGAAGAAAATGTGCTGATTTGGTTAGTCGATCTACAATAACCCATATTGAGTCAAATCCCTTTGATGTTTTGGGTAGACCAACAATAAAATCCATACTTATGTCCTCCCACTTCCAAGATGGAATAGGTAATGGTTGTAATTCACCAGCAGACCTCAAATGTATAGCTTTCACCTTTTGACAAGTATCACACTTTGCTATATATCTAGCGATCTCTATTTTCATTTTAGTCCACCAGAATCTTTGCTTCAAGTCATGGTAAATCTTGTTACTTCCCAGATGGATAGATAACCTAGTAGCATGTGCCTCTTCCAGAATTGACTGCCGCAACTTAGGAACCTTTGGTACCACCAGGCGATCCTTGAACCATAACACACCTTCATCATCTATGCTGAAGCATTCTGCATTTCCATTCCTAACCCTTTCTTTGATATGGGCTATACCCTTATTTTCTTTCTGAGCAACAATAACTTGATCTCGAATAGTGGCTTCAACAATTATGTTGGTAAAACTACCTTGTTTAATTACTTCTACATTCAACTTCTCCATTTCTTGACATAAAGTCAAACCCATTGTTCTCATTGTCAGACAATTGCAATAACTTTTGCGACTGAGGGCATCTGCAACCACATTTGCTTTACCGGGGTGATAATGTACTTCCAAGTCATAATCTTTAATCAGTTCTAACCACCTTCTTTGTCGCATGTTCAACTCTGACTGAGTAAGAATATACTTTAAGCTCTTGTGGTCTGTATAAATATGGCACATATTACCAAGTAGGTAATGCCGCCAAATCTTCAGAGCATGGACCACAGCTGCTAATTCCAGATCATGAATTGGATAGTGTTCTTCATGTTGCTTAAGTTGCATGGATGCATAGGCAATGACTCGGCCTTCTTGCATCAACACACATCCAATACCAATACCTGAAGCATCACAATAAACATCCAATGACTTCTCGATATCAGGTTGGGCTAATACTGGTGCAGTGGTCAATAGTCTCTTCAAAGTCTAGAAAGCCTCTTCACAATCAGTTTACCAGACAAACTTGACTTGGTTCTTCAACAACTCAGTTATGGACTTTGATACTTTAGAGAAATCTAGAATAAACCAACGGTAATACCCCGCCAATCCCAGAAAACTCCGAACTTGATGAACTGTGGTTGGCGGTTTCCAATCAAGCACATCCTTCACTTTGCTTGGATCAACTGCAACGCCTTTAGCTGACAAGACATGTCCAAGAAATTGTACTTCCTTAAGCCAGAAATCGCACTTGCTGAACTTGGCATATAGTTGATGTTCTCTCAAGCGGGTCAGAACAATTCTGAGATATTCTGCATGTTCTTTCTTATTCTTGGAATATACTAGAATGTCATCAATAAACACCACTACAAACTTGTCTAGCTTAGGCATGAATACTGAATTCATTAGATACATGAAATGAGCTGGAGCATTTGTCAAACCAAAAGACATTACCAAGTATTCATATAATCCATATCTTGTGGTAAATGCCGTTTTGGGAATATCTTCAGGCTTTATCTTGATTTGATGATATCCTGACCTCAAATCTATCTTGGAGAAAACTTTGGCTCTGGCCAATTGATCAAAAAGCAAATCTATCCGAGGTAAGGGATATTTATTCTTGATGGTCACTTCATTCAACGGACGATAGTCAACACATAACCTCAGGGTCTCATCTTTCTTTTTCACAAAAATTGCCGGACATCCCCAAGGTGATGAACTAGGTTGGATAAACCCCTTCTCAATCAATTCTTGCAACTGAGTCTTCAACTCGGCCAATTCCTTAGGTGGCATCCTATAAGCTCTCCAAGAAATCAGAGCTGTTCTAGGTTGCAACTCTATGTTAAACTGTACATCTCTATCAGGTGGTAGACCGGGTAAATCTTCAGGAAACACATCTGGAAATTCACACACTACCAGGATATCTCTAATCTCTTTGACAGTAGTTGCACAAACCTTGACCACTGATCTTCTTAAGGTTGGAAGTTGGATGAGAAGTTGAGAATTACTATCAGGCAAACTCACCCTTAATGTCCTATTCAAAGCATCTATAACAACCTTATGCGGATACATCCAATTCATTCCCAAGATTACATCTATATCCTGATCCTTAAGGATAATCATGGTAGTGGGAAAAATATGCCCACCCAGGTTTATGGGTACCTAGTATACCATTTCCTTAGTACACAGACGTCCCCCGGGCGACTGTATATAGAAATTTTCCTTTGTTGCCCCAATTGAAATTTCATGCTTTACCATAAATGTTCTATTGATGAATGAATGAGATGCACCCGAATCAAAAAGTATAACTACAGGGTGATTGGCAACAGGAAACATACCCATCATCACTGGCTCCCCTTCTAAAATTTCTCTAGCTTGAATATAGAACACCCGTCCTGTCTTCGTCTCATCTTTACCCTTTTGAGCATTCTGATTGGGGTTCTTGTTTGGTGCCTGACCCTGTTGTTGATTGGCAGGGGCCTTCTGATAATTTTGATTAGCCTGCCTAGGATATGGACATTCCCTGGAGAAATGACCAGTCCTTCCACAATTGTAACACAGATAATTATGACCCTGGGATGTTGGAGCATTGCCACCAGGAGCATTGGTCGACTATGAATTCAGGTAGGTTATAGCAAGACGGACATTTGACTGTTGCCCGGCTTGAGACTATGGCGGATGGTAAGGAGGATGATTATGATTTACTGGATGATAGATCACCCTCTGCCTCTTTTGATTTCCCCCAAAAGATCCAGATGGCATACTCTTTTTCTTTTTGAGCTCCTTATGCTGCCGATACTTTGACTCTGAAGCAATTGCAATATTTACTGCCTTATGATAAGTAACATTAGTACAAGTTGTCATCATTGTCTGCAGCTTGGTATTCAGACCTCTCATAAACCACCTCTTCTTCTTAGCATCAGTATTGACATGTTCAGATGCATATTGTGACAGGTGATTGAATCTTCCCACATACTATATCACTGTTTGATCTCCTTGCTTCAAAGCAAGGAATTCATCTAGCTTCATATCCATAACTCCTTTAGGAATATAATGGGCTCTGAAGGCAGTATGGAACTCAACCCAAGTTATTGGAATGCCAGCTAGTTGCATAGCCACTAAGTTTGCCCACCAAGCACTTGCTGCTCCTCGAAGTTGCTGGGTGGCAAATGTAGGTTTCTGATACTCCGTGCATGGAATAAGATCAAATTTCTGCTCCATGGTTCGAAGCTAGTCATTAGCCTCCAATGGTTCATCTACCTTGGTGAACACCAGTGGTCTTGTGTCGGTAAAATCAACATATGTAGCCTCCTGTCTGTTATGGTGGCGACCATGGTTTCCTTGCATCTGATTTTGATCACTCTAAGCTATCTCATGAAGCAAACGAGAATTTTTGGCCATCACATTGACAAGTGCGGTTATAGCATTAGCCAGATTTGTTGGAACTGGTGGCGGATCTGGAATACCGTCCTCATCTTGTGAAGTTCCTAGAATATACGAACCCCGCGTATGACGCATCTGCTCATAACAAACCAAACTTTATTACAAGTCTTTATTGAATTGCACCAAAGCTTACTCCAGACACATTACATAGAGTTTACTAATATAAACACAAAACCCATAAGTACCAAAACAAGACTACATAACTTAACTAGAACTAACTATTATACAACTCTACTCCTTTCCTTGATCACTTCAAACTTTAGGCTCGGTATCCATTATGGAAATATTATCGCCTTCATTATCACTTTCATCGATCATTACTAATTCTTTAGGATCTTCTTCTTCTTCCTCTTCTAATTCGTCATCATCGGCAAGGATGACACTAGGGTCCATGGCATCAGCTTGGGGTTCATGATTTGGATCTAGTAGATTGCTAAGCCTATGAACTTCCTCATGTAGATAAGTATTATGTTCTTCTAAATCTTCTACATAGAATTCTAGCTCATGAGTTCTAGCTCTAGCTACATTTTCCCTATGCCAAGCTTCATTCCTTCCTTCTACTGTACAAACTAACATACATTCGTAGTTCCTGTGCGCGGTGGTGAGACGTCTCAATTGATCCTGTAGTTCTCCTACCTAGATAGCATCCACAACCCTATCTCTAGTAGCTTGTGCTAACTCTATAGAAATCCTCTATATCTCTGCCTAGGGATCAGGCCTAGAGCTACTACTGCTAGCACCATCATTTCTAGGGGCAAGTTGGTGACGAGGAACTCCTTTGGGTCCAGTGGACTTATGGGGCGTCATCTTGGTACGAGCCATACTGTAGGAAGCCAATTTAATCCAAGTAAGACCACTTGATCAAAGTCTAAAGAGCAGCTAGGATGGATTACATTACTCAAACCAGACTCACAACTCAACTCCAGACTCAGAGGTGAAGGAAGTAACGAGTGAATTAATCATGATGCATGAATTGTTCTTACGAACAAAACCATCAAAGCTTATAATGCACATAAACAACATTTGTTTTTATATAGGGCATAGTAAGATTACTACTCCACCACACAAAACCTTTTTAATCAAATAAGGAATGGTGAGAAAGAAATAAGATAAGTCAGAAGCAATTTGGACCAAATTAACAAGTTAAACTTAGTCACCCCAAATCATTTTGAAGTTTTTTAAAAACAATACAACAAAACCTTTGTAACGATCGCTCTGATACCATTCTATGGCAGAACCTCCTAAATTATAGGGCCCACATGCACTTGTCACTGTCCAACGACCTTTGACATCCATGCACATGTTCCTGTTAACTTAAGAAGTATGTCGGGTGTCCTCGGGGAACCCCGAATCATCCACGATTTCCAAGCAGGATCACATTACAGAGTCATTGCAGTATTACAACATTTATTCAAATATATACATCAGAGTAAAACAGCGGAAGTCTTACAATAACTTAGTTTACAAACCAGTGGTTTCAAACCTTACAAACTAAGTTCGATAATTAATACAAAACATAGTAGTGGAGTGGCATTATAATATAATACAAAACACATAATAAAACTGCCCTGCCCAAGAGCCACACATTTACTTCTCATCGTCAGATCAAATAATAGTCATGCAGCACGATCCAAAATAGATCTGCTCATGAGGCTTACCTGCAACAAGGGTCAATGAACCCTAAGTACAAAAGTACTCAACAAGACTTAACCGAGATAAGAACTTATAAACTCAAGAATGCAGGCTCAGGGTTTCAAGGTATGGCTTTAGCAATAATCAAGGTTCTTTTGCGTAAAAGCTCTTTAACAAAAATTCTTTATATCAACATTTAAAACTTCATATAGATCACATACAAAGCTGACATGACCCGCATTGAGATCATGAAACTTCATATCCACACTTTATCAAACCAACCTCAAGTTCCAGTTATTAATACTACGATGATGAACAGAGAAGTGAGTCTCCATAACCGAGGAGCAACGACGATTCGAACCGATTATAAACCTAGTTGGGGATTCCAGACCACACAACATATGCAGGTCCCCGACCTACATATACCAACCTACCCTCGGATCCTCTAAACAACAACGGGTCCGCGCCACCCGAGAATATAGTACTCCACCAATCCAGCCCATTGCCACATGGGTACATGCTATTCCCGCCATCTCTCCACTCCTAGTGCGCGAGTAGCCATTCTCGTAATAGAATAGCCAAGTTAAGGCATACCGGAGTATGTGGTTAGTACTACAAAGTCTCACCGCACATAGTTCAACAACGGACGGACCTTAACCGACACAGGCAGAAAGAACCCGCTCACAAGACCTCCATGTCTTGTGGCTCACACACACCGAGTCCGCCCGGTCTAGATTTATTACTCCACATGCTCATATCACATGATAACATAAGTAACCAAAGATCCATTTAAAACCTATAGGTGACAGGTAATCACCCGACTTTGATCTGTCTAAGCATGGCTAAGCATAACTAGACATATACGACGTAAAACTAGTAACAAGGTAGATATGGAAAAATAATGTTGGTAATGCACCAATTAGGTTTTGACTTAACTCCTAATCACTTAATGTAGTATAGAAAAGCAAAAGCAAAATTAATTTGTAAAACACAAGATAGGGTTGTATGCATCTGGGGATTGCCTTGGTTGACGGAAAAGTCTGGTTCTTGCGACGTTCCACAAGTATTCGATCCGACCTCAACAGACGGATTAACCTCCTCCACAACTTGATTAACTACCACGTGTTCACCTTCGTTCACTACACGTAGTGACAATTCCATGTTTAACATGATGCGGAACACGAAACATGATGCTCGACGATGGATGCAAAAATTAACAATTCGAATACAACTTTCCTTCGCGGTACAGTTGCAAGTCAAACTAATTAAACCTTTCTGGAATACTAACATCAATTGCCAAAGATCATTACCAACTAATGACCCAAGGACATCACACAATCAAAAATTCAAACAAAACCTAAATCACTAAAGGTTACTATTTGCTTTTATGAATTAATTAATTAATTAAGAATTATGAAATAAATCAACTTGTTCTAATTGACCTCAAAATTTTTGTAAATTCTTATCTCATGATAAGTAAGTGGCAAAACAAATTTCATAATTTTTGGACAATTAAATAAGCCTAGAAAAATCATGGAAATCCATTTATTAAAAAATTGAGCAATTTTCATCACATTCAAAAAGTGCTAAAATTAACATTTCATATTTTTCTTAAATAATATACATCATAGAGAGGTCACAAAAAATTTTTTATAATTTTTGGAGCTTTAAATAAATCTACACAAAAATAACAAAAATAGATACTATTCATTCATTCTTGAAAATAGAAAAATCTATTTTGAACTACACAGTCACTGACATCCGGGTCCCACTTGTCATCTTCAACCTCCCGTGTTTGACCACGCCGGCGACACGCTGACCGGCGATAACTCGCCGCCGGTGAGACCAACGACGAAGGCAAATGCACCAACATGCTCCCCACGACTATGCGCATCAACTGACGTCCTTAGTTGCATCGATTGCGGCACAAAATGAGCACGGCACCGGCCATGATGGACACGGCGGCTTGGCGGTGCTACGCCGGTGAAACAAAAGGCACAAGACGAACCAGGAGCTCACCCCGATCATGTTGAAGGCAATGGACAAGCCGGTGGAACAACAGAGAGGTGGGTCGACGTTCATGGTGGTCACGGCGAAGCAGAGATCGTTGATGGCGGCGAACCGGCGACTGCAGTGGGCAAAACGATAAATCAATGAGGTATTTAGCACCACGGCATCAAGACAAAGCCGTAGGTACACCGATCAAGGGCAATAGCTCACCGGAGGGCTCTGGCCACGATGACACGCCCGCAGCGGTGAGGTTGCCAGCCACGAGAAGAAAGATGTGGACAGCGGGTTCTCGGCAATTCCAGGCGACCAAGGTTAGCTAGCTAGGGTTCACAAGGAAGAGATGGAGCTGGGACAGGCCTTTACCAAAACTGGCAACAGACGCTGGGGAGGCTGATGCGAGCTCGCCGAAGCTATGGTGGTGGTGCACTGGAAAAACAGAGCAAGGGAGCGGGGCAAACGGCGATGGCCTAAGGCTAAATAGCATGGCTCAGAAGCGCAAGGAAGCCACGTAGGAGACTTCTCCACACTAGCGCGAAGCCGAGGACATCCACGCGTGCGCGCCTGGAACGCCGAAGAAGGTCGCCGGCCATGTAGCTTAGGCGGTGAACACTGTTCGCAGTAATTACAGAATTACCATTTGTTTTCAAATTCAAATTACTCCCAAATTTGTATAACAACTCAAAAATCTCCAAAAATAAAAGTTGTTCAAATTCAAAAGTTCTACAACTTTTCTTTTATAACCACCCCCTAATTCGGTCTACATTTTGAAATGAACTTTTGAATTCAAATAGGGAATATCTAACGAATTACGCCTTTTCGAATTACTTCAAATTTTTCATAACAACTTTGGAAACTCTAAAAACAACTTTGTATAACTTGATAAGCTCTACACTTTTGCTTTTGCGTTCAACCCCAAAATATGCTTAGATTTTGAAATAAGTTTTCAGGGTAAGATTTCAATGCTGAAAATCAGGGTTTTCTCGAAAATTCAAATCCAAACCAAATTTTGAACTTGATTCAAACAATTCAATTCAACACTCATAACATAAATGTAAACTTGTTTTAGTGAATGCATATCAAAGTTTGCAATATGACCAAATGCCTTGCAATGCATATGATGGCATGTCCTGTTTTTAATATTTAAACACCCGGGGTGTTACACACCCCCACGGAGATGAACTAGGACGGATAAGGCCTTTGTTTAGAAGTTCATTCAACTGGGTCTTAAGTTCGGCTAGTTCATTGGGAGGCATCCTATATGGCCTTCTAGAGATGGGCGCTGTACTAGGTAGCAACTCTATCTTGAACTCCACGTCTCAATCTGGGGGCAATCTAGGCAAATCATCGGGAAAAACATCTAGAAAGTCACACACGACAGGGATATCTGCCATAGAATTTGCTTGCACCGCATTAGTCATGCAAGAAACATTGATGTCCCTGGGTAGCTATACTAGAAAATCCTCCTGATTACCCGGATCTCTAAGCATGACTACTCTAGTCGAGGTATCAATAAGCACTCCTTGACTGCTCATCCAGTTCATTCCCAATATCACATCGATACCTAGCCCCGGCAAAACTACCAGATCAACCTGATAACTTTGCCCCTCTATCTCAAATTGTACGTCCCCAACTACAAGCTTGGTTGGGATAATACCACTAGCAGCCCTAATGCAATAACCCTCACCCTCAACAGTGTATGTTTTCTGCATAAACTTGGATGCAAATGCTGGACTAATAAAGGAATGCAAAGCACCCTGAATCAAATAGTATAACTGCTGGGGTGCTGATCAACCAGAAACTTACCAGCAGTTACTACCTCTCCTGAAGGAATATCAGTAATATTAGTGTGGTTCACCTACCCCTGACTGGCCACCTTAGTAGTTATTCTTCTTAGGGTAAGGGCACTCCCTTGCCTAGTGGCCTGTCTTGTTGCAGTTCCAGCACGGTATGTTGCTTGGAGGAGCCTTGGAACTGCCTTGACTGGTAGTGCCCTTAGGAAGAGCAATAGTAAAGGCCTTGCGAAATCCAGTCATGCCTGGATTCTTCTTCTATGGTGGGTGGAATTTAGCAGCTGATGTAGGAGGGCAGAATGGAACCCTTTGTGCGATGGGAGCCTTAGATTGTGAGGCACCCGCCTCATAGGCCCTCTTACGACTTTTCGAAGCAGCATACACAGCATTGTTGTTCTCTTGTGATAAAGCATCACTCACAAACTCATTAAAATGAGCACACTTGCAATTTCCCATGGTCTTCATCAATTTGGGGCTAAGTCCCCGCTTGAAACTAGCAATCTTTTTGGCATCAGTGTCAACAAACTCAATAGCATACCTTGCAAGGTTATTGAAAGCCTGTAGGTATTCATTCAAGCTCTTGTTCCCCTAGGTCAGCTTCATGAACTCTGTATGCTTGATTGCCATGAGACCAGGAGGAATATAATTTTCCTTGAAAGCAGACTTGAACTGATCCCAAGTGATTTGGGCATTAGTGGGCATAGTGGACCGATGATGACTCCACCAAATACCAGCTGGCCCATGCAGTTGGTGAGATGCATACTTAGTCTTTAGCACCTCAGTCAGGCGAAGTAGACGGAACTTCTGTTCGAGAGTGTTCAACCACTCATCAGCTTGTAAGGGCTCCTCAGCCTCCTTGAAGATCGGGGGTTTCGTGTCAAGGAAATCTTTGAAGTCACTGTATTGATTTGGTTTCGGTCCTTGGCGTGCACCACGACCATCACGATTTGCAATCGTGCGGAGAGCCTCAGGCATAGTGCGCTGTCCTTCTGCAAGAATTGCCATCAATTCTATTAGTGTGGGTGGTGGTGGTGGTGGAAGGTCATCATCATCACCAACCGCACCAGTGGAATGAGTATGAGGCATCTACAACCATGCGCAACCAGTAATTACTGATGATGTTAGCACATTAGAGAGGAACAATGTAATTGCACCAAACAGAATTTACTAGCGAGAATGAAAACTTCATATAATAAATAGAGGCAATAATTCATTCTCTAATCGCCACATCATCAATCAGCTTACTAGCGCCATACGCAGTGCATTCCAACATGACAAGTTTTAAACTTAACCATCAAGGTACGCATCCTAAAGGGAGCGAATTAAAGTACATTACATGCCAAGTTCGAATTAAAAAGGTACATCCAACATCAGTCATCGTACTTAAGTCCATTACATCAATGACTGCAAAAGCTTAAACTAGTGAGACTTGCTAACTAACTACTCATCGAAGTGATCGCTGTCTACATCGAAGACACCTTGGACTTCTTCTGGGTCTTCCTCTTCTTCTTCATCTGCAGGCTCAGCTGCATTGTCATCCATTTTCATGTCCTCTTCTTCCTCATTGGCCTCAATCACTTGAGGTCCACCCACATTAGGATACCTCAGTATGGGGTGAGGAATAGGAAATAGATGGTTGTTCAGTTGATGGTGCTCAACCTGAAGCTCTTCAAGCCGTTCTTGGAGTCCTTGCTCCCTATGGAAAGCATTTTGGTTAGCCATAATCCAACCCTGACGTCTTTCTTCTGCTAACTCTAAAGCTGTATCTCTGTGACAGGTCACACGATCCAACTCTTGTGTTGCCTCATCTCTCTCAATAGTGAGGTTCATCAGCTAGTTATGAAGCTCGTCTCTCTCGCGTGGTGTTTGACCCCACTGTTGCGGGTGATAATTTGCAATACCACGAATCTCATCAACTTCTTGTTGAGCTCTCCCACATGCATCCACCCTATGGCGATACTTGCAGGCACGCAACCTGAACTTGTGTTGGGCTGCCATTGCCTTGCCAGCTTCATCGAGCACACTAGAAAGGGTGTTTTGCCTGACTCGACAAAGCTTCAAGACTGCCATCATAGCACTCATTCTAGCATTGTCGCTCTGCACACGTTCGCCACAGCCTCGAACCAAGGCCTGGCCAATGTCCAGAGTCCACTCAGCCTCAGTAGGAGCCACTCGAGGAATGGATGAAGCTAGTCCACCCACTAACTCATCCCCAAAGCTCTGTGCTATATCCATCAGCACATCAAGGGCAGCAACCTGAGCGGCTTCCCATGGGCTTTGCCCATCAGTCTCAATGCTCCACCCATGCCATAATGGTCTTGTAGGGTTTTGCGGCACTATAAAGGTCATGACGTACCATGGTACATCAACCAATGGTACCGCCTACCTCCACGTGTAGCGGGGTGCCTCCGGGTACCCAACCGAACTGAGCACCCTCCAGAGCAAAGTGGGAGTACCGAACTGGTCCAAAAAGGTGTTGCTACCAGTAGAAAGCACAGGCGCGGCCATCTGTATAAAAAAGGGATGCAACTCACATGAGAGGATTATTTTGCAGAGAGATTGCACTTAATACTTGGGATAAGTAATTATAAGGGAGGGAGTAATGCAATATGAATGACATGAGTGAATATGATGCATGCTCGTTCTGTACGTCCTCACAAACCTAAGAAAAGTTAAGTTTTAGCAGAATATATGGTGGCATACATACGTTCTCTCAGTTAGCGGTAACTAGTCGATCTACACAGTGCGTTGTTAGCGTACCTGTAGAAAACTTCATTGCAGCCCAACCCAACAAGATATAATGCTAATAACAAAAGTAGTAACTAAGATACTCTCCATAAATACATCCCTAGATATATATACTTCGGTATCCAAGCTACCTGATAGATGTACCCACAATTAAGTACCTTCATATATACATATATGCAACATGTAAATACTCTAGTAACCACAACTAACTCTCCCCTAGACCGACGGTTGGACGGTCATGCTCTCACAACTCACACTTACCTTAGCGTAGAGGCAATTGATCCATACATTACCATTCAAGCGAATGGCACCCATGCAATATCACGCCGCATGGACGACGAAATAGAAACAATCAATTTCCCCCAAGTTAGTAATTATATATAAGCCACCTAGAAGTCCTTAAGTGGGCTACAAGGGATGTGATCACCAGTACACCATAAAAATTTTGATTTTTGAACACTTATATATAACTATAAGTTGGAAAACCGTTTTTACAACAAAAGCTTTTGTTTTAAATACCTGTATGACATGTTTAGTGTTGAATCTAGCTCTGATGCCAGCTGTCATAGAACCGACCAATTTATAAGAGCACAAGTACAAAAACAATCGCCGAAATGATCAAATTCTCGCACTTGAGCCCATATAAACCCGGTAGTCAACTGAAATCTCGAAGGATTTTAGACCAACTTGCATACAACCAAGATCATAGTAATTCAACATAACATATCGTACGTTACAACATTTCACAGACAGTTGCAAATAGGTTACAACACCTCAGAGTCATTGTTATTACAAAACAAGTATTGTAAAGTACGCGGAAGCAAATAGTTTAACTTACACGCTCGAGTTCAAATACAAATACTGGTTCGCTGATCATAACCCGCAAAAGCATTCAGATAAGAGAAACAGAGATCATGCCCATGATCTAGTCTTCATCACCCACCGGGTGGAGACAATACTTACAGAATCCCTGATATAGAAGATCATCTGCAACAAGAGGGAATAAACCCTAAGTATGGGAATGTACTCAGCTAGACTTACTCATCGGAAACCAAAACAAATGACACCAAGGATTATGCATAGCTTAATTTAGTAGATCTGGCTGACACTTTCTTTTTGTGGAAAAGCATAAGTAATAATGATCAACTCTTAACCTGAACTAGCAGTGACGTTTAGCCATTAACTTGTCATCTATATTAGCACCTGTACTAAGCAATCATTTGATTAAGGTGCAAACATTAATAACCATATCAGGTATAAATCATGGCAACATTATCATCATCATCCATTTAACCATATCGTTAAATTAATTGAATCTATGTTGCCGCTGCTCAGTCAAGTTCTCACTATCCAGGAGAGACGGCGATTCAAATTGATTCCTATCCAGCTAGAGGGGTATTCCTAAACACAAACCCTGCTTCCCCTGTCAGGGTCGCAAATGAGTCACCTTTGGTATGATTCAGGAGTCGTGAGTCTGAACAGATCGACATTCTTAGAGAACCACTCTGCCAAGGTTGTTCGGGACTCTAACCCGCCTTGGACTTATGCCAATGGCTCTCCGCACATCCTTACTACCTCCAGAATGCACACCACTGCTCGTGTCCCCGGCCTGAGTCGAGCTACTAGGCTTCACGGTCGGAATGACTTATCTGGCCAGCTAAGTGTTAGGCTGCGTTCACCATGACATAAGGACGTACAGCATATTGGTCCTTAAACGACTCAAACGGAGTCACTATGTCCAAACCTACACAAGACTCCGCCCGATCTTAATTCATTATTAACATGGTTCTTTTCGACGATAGCAAATATAGCCAACCGTGATCCACCTCATCCTAAAGCTCGTAGGTGATAGGAAATCACCTGACTTCTACCGCACTAAGCATGGCTAAGCATTTAACCCGTTCCTGAACTTAAATAGGAATCCAGTGCGATATCTGGACAAGGATGGATATATAATGCAACAATTGGTTCCAACCAATTCCTATACTTAATGCATCATCAACGAATAAAAGATACTCAAGGTATTTGTAAAAACATTGGAGGCTTAAGATGCTCTGGGGCTTGCCTTTCTGGAAAGAGGAAGGACGGTGGTCAGGGCACTCGGGCAACTCCTCCTCGGCGGCTGCTTCGTCGGCTTCCTGCACCTCGGGCTCCTCCTCCTAGTTGCCTCCCTCGAATTCTAGCAGCAGTCACTCTGTCCGACACACCTATTGCATGTATGCGCACGATAAATATCATGGATGCACATGAACGAAGTTAGGGATGCTCGAGGAATGCACATGCTCATTGTAGTCCGCATATTCTACTTAAGCTCTATTCAAATCACTTTAACTTACCAAGTTTATACAACCTAATGTATAATTGCTCATCTTCAGTTAAGGACCTAGCACCTGCACCTAAGCATGTTCTCAAGTTACGCTAGCCCCTAAACAATCAACAAGAACATTGTACAAAGCATACACACAAGCATTTGTATTTTAGCAAAATAGAAACTATATAGCGGTACAGTAAACTGGCCATAACTAGAGATTTAGAAATCCAAATGATAGGAAACAAGACAATTTGGAAAGCTTATGAAATTGTATACAATTCATTTTCAGACCTCAAAGCATGATTCCAACCTTTATCAGGTCGAATTCTTTAATCAACAGAAATATGTCTTCACATGACAGAGAGTAGGCAAAACTGGAACCTAACTTTGAACAGCTATAGTTCCTAAACTACTAGGCCAAATGCCATCAAATTTTGACAGGAGCTAGATACATAATTTATCTACAACTTTGTATTCACCCCATTGACAAAAAACCAAATTATCATGGGGAACTTTATAAAGTCCCAAGAACTGTCTAGAAGGACATAAGGCAACACAATAATTATTTACTTATGGTGTAAACACATAATTGGACAAAACTAACTTTACTCACTCATTACACATATCACAAGAACACCAGAAAGTAAGGTGTTCATCACCAAATCATTTCTTTTAATACCTTTCTTAATTTATCTAATTAATTAGGGGAAATGGTAAACATATATGAAAACTTCACCATTAAATCTACAAAAATTACAGTGGATACTAAATGATCTAAGTAGACCACTATAAAAATTTCATACAATTTGAGCAAGTATAACAGCCTACACAAAAATGATAAGACAAAATGGCTTAAAATGACATAATTAGGAAACCTTAGTGAAAAGTGTCAAGCAATAGATTTCATATTTTTCCTAGCATCCTGAAGGTACTAGGATACTCCCCACAAAATTTCATGGTCATAGGATTCCTAAATAATTTACAAAAATTCACACAAGTATCAATCAATGATAAAAGGAAAATCTATAACTCAAAAACCATACATACAATGACTCTCAAATTTTTACCAAAGCTTCTACTAAGCAAGAATAGCTCACCCACAAAATTTCATAATTTTTAGAGCACAGAAACTCAAGATATAATTTAAACAAATTTGCATGCATTTAAAAACACATTTTAAGTTCCTATTTTATCCATCCAAAATTTCCACTTCAAGTGCTCATGTCATATTTTTCCTAAATACTAGGCTTCACTGTGATTCTACCAAAATTTGAATCACACCATTTGGATATACTAATTTGGAGATACAAAATTCACAAAACAGTGTTCAAATCAGCAAATTTGAACTATCCTACAGCTAAACTGTCACTAACGCGTGGGACCCGCGTGTCAGCCGGGCCCGCTGATCAGTGAGACGGAAATAGGGAGACGGCATGCGACGGCGCGGCAGTGGCCTAGCTCGTCGACGGCAAGGATTCCGGCGACACCGAGGGCACCTACACGATCTATGTGACGAGCCGCGTCGAATGGTGCTACCGGCAAGACCTAAAGCTAACCGGAGGTAGCTCGTCGCCGGCGAAGGTGGCACGGCGGAGCTCCGGTGCGTGGTACAGATGATGGCGAGCCCCCAATGCCCCTTCTGAGCTCGGTACGAGCTTCATGTGGTCACCATGGAGCTAACCAAGCGAAGAAAGGAGGACGAGAGGGTCCCGGTGATGGTTGGCCGCGGTGAGCTCCGCTCCGGTGAGGTGCGGCCATGGAGATGGCATCGGGAAAATGGCCAATGGCCCTCACCTATGGCTCGAATGGCTCGTCTAGAAGGTCGACAAGGTAGAGGAGGACATGGCGGAGCTGTGGGTTAGCTAGAGGTTGTGTTTTTGCGGCGGCGAGTGAGCTAGGCGATAGCAGAGCTTGCTCGGCAATGGCAGAGCGGCGGTGCGCTGCTGCTGTGAGCGGGGAAGGCGATTGAAAATGAGAAATGGAATGGCGAGCTAGTCGGGCAGACGGGCGTGGGCTCAAGTAGTGGCCAGCAGCGCTAGGACGGCCGTGGCGCGTGGCCTACGGGGTCAGGCGGCCAGCGACGGGTGTCCTCCACGCGGCCGTCGAGTTCTGAACCCTGCCGACACTGTAGCAGCGTTTCAGTGAACCCGATCGAGCTTGACAGCGAAAATTTACAGCGTTTGATCTCCTAAACTAGGAAGAATCAGTGCAAACAATATACATGAAAGTTGTGGAGCTATGATAGGGCTACAACAATGCTTCAGAAATCACTAGCTAATTCTCAAAGGATCATGAGTTACATCAAGCCAAAGTCAGCTCAATCAAACTGGAATTGCAATTCAGACTTACAAAATTTTCTAAGTGTTGAATCAGCCCTCAACACTGACTTGTGGGCCCTTTTTGAGCATGTTGTGCACATTTTCATGTCTTGGCTTCTAAATAAAGTTTGTTCCTTATAAAATTTGCTACAACTTTGCTTTAGATTGCTCAGACAGGCAAACACTCTAAGTTGTACTTTTTAAACAGTCAAACAAAAGAGTTCAGGGGTCAAAACAAGTCAAACCACTATTTGAAATCATAATTAGGCAACATGATCAACATGAACAATGTTCCAAATGACATTCTAAGTGTAACTAAGTTACTTAAGAGAATTATTAGCCACACCACACATTGGTCACACAAGAATCAAGCATTGTATGTACTGAAACAAGGAAAAACCAATGAAATGTTACATTTATTTCATAGTCATGTTTCACATGTTTCATTATCTTGTTGCATAGTACTAACTAGCTATGTTTCACTAAAGTGAGTTGCACATGTTGCACTTGAGTGTTGCACACTATTCATCTCATAAAACCAACACACATGAAATATAACAATATGTTGCAATGTTTCAAAAACATGTTTCATGCAATATAAGCTCACGAATGGATGCATGATGTTCATGTTCATGAAATGCAAGTGCAAATGTGGAAGCCAAACACCTGGGGTGTTACAGCTTAGGTGGACTGAAAAGCTTATGTTTGTTTGCATCTTTCTTACTTTGTATGATATCATGAAGAAGTAAGGGCCTATGTATGTAGACTGTGTATGTGTGTGTGTTTGAATGAAGACTAGTGATGCATGAATGAATGAATGAATGGTTTTCATCACAGAGCAGCTTATGAATGAATGATGAGAAAACATGTGAACTCTGACATCTCATAAAAACATAACTCATAACATTGTAACATGACATAGAAAATAGATCCAGACTTAACCAACAGAGTTTGATCACATAGTTCTCATCATAGAGTTTCATCTCACCAACTAAGGTACTAGTTTGGTTCCAGAAGATATTATAGACCAACATATTAAAATGACCAACAGTAGGTCATCAGAGTTTCATCTCACATAGTTCCAGACTTAACCAACAGTAGTTCATCACAGCTACAGTATGCCAAAATAAAATGATGCCAGAAGACATAGCAAAGCAGCAAGTTTTGTAGCACTACATCACCAAAACAACAACCAAACACAGTTGGCTTTCATTCCTTCACTACCTTCTTATTGCTCCTAGTATCTGAAGCTAGGCTGGCTAGGCATGCTGGTATAATTGGAAGCTTCTTTGGTGTAAGCTTCTTCTTCAACCCTATCTTCTTCCTTGGGGAAGGCTGGGACAAAACAACTTCTAGTGATTTTGTCTGCACAGTAGTAGCTGAGTGTTCATGAAAAGGGGCAAGATGCATAGCCTGGAGGGGAATAGGGTCATTGAAACTAGTTCCAAACCTGTTATAGTCAAGTAGCAATCAAAGTCAAGTAGCAGTCAAAGTCAAGTAACAGTTTCATTAAAATGGGGAAATGTAGAATTGGAGCAAAGCATACCTGTTAGATTGGGAATTAAGATTACTTGTTGATGTACTGGTAGCTGACCCCTTGCTTTTCTTGATACCTAATGAAGAAGATGATTTCCTCTTCCTCTTATGGTGTGTAGCATTAGCCACTGTCTCATTGTGTGGGAATATCATGCCTGATGCAGGAGTGGCCACCACAAGGCTAGTCTCTATATTACAACTTGTTGCTTTCTTCTGTCTTTTCTTTGGGAGACCCCTACAAAGGACAAGGTTAGAATTAGTAGATGTATTTAATTTATAGACATAATTAGAATGGATGTAGATGTTTACCTTTCAGCCTCCATTGTAGCTATGTCTGCTGGATTCCCATTTTTGCAGGTGTACCAGTGGTGGCCTAACTCATGACATATAGGACACTCATGCTTCTTTGACTTCTTCCTACTACCTCCCTCAACAGCTGATTTTATCATGTTCTTCTTCCTACCTCCTGTTAACATAGTCCACTTTTGAGGCAATGCCATACTGGCTCCTAATCCATAGTTTATTATGAGTCTACTAAAGATACTTCATAGCCTCTGGTTTGGCTGCTGCCATTGCCTAATAATGCTTCTCAAACATATATGGGCTCCAGGAATATGTAGAAGCCCACAAATGCTCATAAAAAACTTACCATTGTATCTCTTCTTGAAATTCTGTACTAGATGGTACATACACTCTCTATGTTCAGCTTCTAGAAACACTTCACGAACTCCATTCATCATTGCCTGGCCACAATCTGAGGAGAAAGTAAGCCCAGGTGGACTGCCTATTGCTTCATTCAACCTCTCCATGAACCACACCCAATTTTCATTGGTTTCAGAATCAGTGACACCTACTACTACTAGGTACATCTAGTTGTGCCCATCAACTACACAGGCAATGCACAATTGGCCCCTAAACCTCCAAGTTAAAAATGTGCTATCTACTGCAAGATATGGTCTACAACCTCTAAGAAAGCCATCAACACAAGGTTTCAGTGCAAAAAAGAGCCTATTAAACCTTATCTTGTTGTTGATGGTGTGGTGATCAATAACAACAAAAGAACCAAGACTGATTTCCTCTATCTAGGCCTTAAATCTAAATAGGTTGTCAAAACTTTTGTCCCATGGCCCATAAATCTTATCCATGGCAAGTAGTCTACCTATGTACACTCTCCTGTAGGGCACCACAATCTTGTGCTCATCCTTCAACCTCCTAACCAGTTCAGTGGCACCCATAGTTGCATCTTCCTTGAGCCAATCAAGCACTTGATGATAGACCTTGAACTGTGTCACCCCTACATAGATTCTAGACCTCCTGGCGCTCTAGCACCGATGGGGATATGGGTTCCTCTTCACCTGCAAAATAAATAAACATTCTAGATATTATGACCACAAACAAATTACTGCATGCATTTACAATAAGTACTAACACAAGAGATCTCCTAACACAGTACCTTAACAGTTACACCAACCTTTAGAGTAGAGGCATGGATTCTCCACCTGCAACCCTCATTCTTGGCAGAGCAGCTTGCCCTTTACCTTCCTATGTCACTTTCCTCAATGTTATAATGGAACTCATGTTTCACAGAATGAGTAGCTAAAGCCAGCTTAAAAGCAGGAATGTTTGGATACACAGTGCCTACAGCCATAGGAGGGTCATTCTTGTCATAATCAGCATCAGGCATTTGTTCATGTTCTTTATCTTTAATAATGTCATCTACGTCCTCTACTTCACTATCATCATCATCAGATAAGGATTCATCATGAGAGTCATCATTGTCTATTTCAAAACATGCCTCACCATTAGAACTTTCAGGCTACCTCTGCTTACTGCCAACTTGACTATGAGGATTGGTAGGCTAGGGATTTCAGGGACCAAGGTTAATATACAACCCTTCCTCATCAACACCCACATGCTCATTGGATGGATTTGGGTTAGCCAGATATTCAAGTTCAGCACATTCAGTTTGGGTGGCATTGCTTGGTTCTACTCTGCTAGGATAGTGGACTAAAGGAGTGAATGGGGCTTCAACAGAGTTGGCAGGGGGGCTAAAATCCCAATTAGAAATATGAGGCTCACTAGTTTTCCTAGTATAGGCAACAGTCAAGAAGCAGCACTTGGAAGCCTTATTTTTAACAAACATTTCACGCATATCTTGGTCTGACCTTACTTCAACATTGAGCTTACTGTCGTTGTAGAAATAAAATAGTTGAGCTACTATCGATACGGGACCCACAGGATACCCCACAAGGAAGGTAGAAGATCTAGTCTAACTAGATCTCCTTTCCCTGTAATCTTAGTAGTAGTATTTGTAACACCCCAGGTGTTTGCCTTCCACATTTGCACTTGCATTTCATGAACATGAGCATCATTCATTCATTCACAAGCTTATATCATATGAAACATGTTTTTGAAACATTGCAACGTATCATTATGTTTCATGTGTGTTGTTTCCTTTATGAAATGAAAAGTGTGCAACACTTAAGTGCAACATGTACCACTCACTTAGTGAAACAAAGTTAGTTAATATTATGCAACAAGATCATGAAACATGTGAAACATGACTATGAAACATTTGTAACATTTCATGTGTTTTTCATTGTTTCAGTATATACCTTGCTTGATTCTTGTGTGACCAATGTATGGTGTGGCTAAAAATTCTTGTAAGTAACTTAGTTGTACCTAGAATGTCATTTGGAACATTGTTCATGTTGATCACTTTGACTAATTGGGTTCCCAAGTCATGGTTTGACCCATTTTGACCCCTAAACACTTTGGTTTGACTGTTTAAAAAGTGTAGCTTAAGATGTTTGCATGTCTGAGCAACCTAAAACAAAGTTGTAGCAAATTTTATGAAGAACAACTTTGTTTAGAAGCCAAGTCATGAAAATGTGCACAACATGTTCAAAAGGGACTCACAAGTCAGAATTGAAAGCTGATTCAACACTTGAAAAATTTGCTAAGTCCTAAATGCAATTTCAGTTTGAATGGGTCAACTTTGGCTTGATATAACTCATGATCCGTTGAGAGTTAGCTGTGGATTTCTAAATCAAAGTTGTAGCCCTACTATAGCTCTACAACTTTCATGTTCATTGCTTCCACTAATACGTCACGGTTTAGGAGTAAATCAGTGTTGAACTTTGCCTGCCAGTCGAGCTCAATGATTTCTGAAACACGAAGTTCAGACCGATCATGGCCGACCGGCAACAGAGCCCGGCCGGCGCATGGCCGCCACGCGCCGTGGCTGGCCTGCCGTCGCTGCCCGGTGTCCTCCGTCTTGAAGCCGCGTCTGCCTGCCTGTCTGCTCACTCTTCCTCATCCTCCTTCACTTCTCCAGCTCGCAGCAGCAGCCGAAGCGCAGCCGCTCCGCCATCGCTGCCGCGGAGCTTCGCCATCGCCGAGCTCATGCACCGCTGCAAAAACGCGTGCTACGTCTTCACCATAGCTCGGCCGTGTTCGCCTCTACGTCCTCCATCACTTAGCCGAGCCATTCGAGCTTTGGTAAGGTCGCTGTGACCATTCCACCACCGCCCGCCATGGCTAAGCCTCGCCAGAGTTGGCACTCACCATGGCCAGCGCACCACCGCACCCTTCTTCTATCCCTAGCCCTCGTCTCGTCTTCCCTAGCTCGTGTAGTCGCTCCTATGAAGATGCTACCGACCAAGCCGGTCCGGTCATGCCGGAACACGGCCATGCACCGCCGTGTGCCATGGCCAAGCCGCCGTGCACCATGGCCGGCATGCTTAGGGGCCGCTAGGGTCTAGGCTTAGGGGGTCAATCGACATGAGGGAACTTGGGGAGCACGCCGGTGCTGTCGATTTCGCCGGAGGAGCCGCCGTCAGCGAGCTTCGCCGTGTGCCGCGCCGTCGTCGCTGCCTCCCCTATTTCGTCTCGCTGACCAGTGGGTCCAGCTGACAACCGGGTCCCACATGTCAGTGACTGTTTAAGTCATAAGCTAGTTCAAATTTCAGTTTTGAATGCTGTTTTGTAAATTTTGTAACTCCATTTGTGTAGATCCAAATACTGTGATTCAAATTTTGTTAGACTCACAGTGAGGTCTAGTATTTAAGAAAAATATGTCTTGAGCACTTTATGTAGAAATTTTGGATGAATTAAATAGGAACTTGAAAAGTGTTTTTGAATGCATACAAACTTGTTTAAATCATATCTTGAATTTCTGTGATCTTGGTTGTATGCAAGTTGGTTTGAAATCCTTTGAGATTTCAGTTGACTACCGGGTTTATATGGGCTCAAGTTCGAGAATTTGATCGTTTCGGCGATTGTTTTTATACTTGTGCTCTTATAAATTGGTCGGTTCTGTGACAGCTGGTATCAAAGCTAGATTCAACATTAAACATGTCTTACGGCTATTTAAAACAAAAGCTTTTGTTGTAAAAATGGTTTTCCAACTTATAGTTATATATAAGTGTTTAAAAATCAAAGAATTTTAAGGTATACTGGTGATCACATCCCTTATAGCCCACTTAAGGACTTCTAGGTGGCTTATATATAATTACTAACTTGGGGAAATTGATTGTTTCTATTTCGTCGTCCATGCGGCGTGATATTGCATGGGTGCCATTCGTTTGAATGGTAATGTATGGATCAATTGCCTCTACGCTAAGGTAAGTGTGAGTTGCGAGAGCATGACCGTCCAACCGTCGGTCTAGGGGAGAGCTAGTTGTGGTTACTAGAGTATTTACATGTTGCATACATGTATATATGAAGGTACTTAATTGTGGGTACATTTGTCGGGTAGTTTGGATACCGAAGTATATATATCGGGGGATGTATATATGGAGAGTATCTTAGTTACTATGTATGTAATTAGCATTATATCATGTTGGGTTGGGCTGCAATGAAGTTTTTCTACAGGTACGCTAACAACGCACCGTGTAGATCGACTAGTTCCCGCTAATTGAGAGAACGTATGTATGCCACCATATATCCCTCTAAAGCTTAAATTTTCTTAGGTTTGTGAGGACGTATGGAACGAGCATGCATCATATTCACTCATGTTATTCATATTGCATTACTCCCTCCCTTATAATTGCTTATCCCATGTATAAAGTGCAATCTCTCAACAAAGTAATCCTCTCATGTGAATTGCATCCCTTTTTGATATAGATGGCCGCGCCCGTGTTTCCTACTGGTAGCAGCACCTTTTTTGACCAGTTCGGTACTCCCACTTTGCTCTGGAGGGTGCTCAGTTCAGTTGGGTACCCGGAGGCACCCAGTTACACGTGGAGGCAGGCGGTACCATTGGGAGATGTACCATGGTATGTCGTGACCTTTGTAGTGCCGCAAAACCCCACAAGACCGTTGTGGCATGGGTGGAGCATTGAGACTGATGGACGAAGTCCATGGGAAGCCGCTCAAGTTGCTGCCCTTGATGTGCTGATGGATATAGCATAGAGCTTCGGGGATGAGTTAGTGGGTGGACCTGCTTCATCCATTCCCCAAGTGTCTCCTACTGAGGCTGAGTGGGCTCAGGACGTTGGTCAGGCCTTGGTTCGAGGCCATGGCGAACGTGTGCAGAGTGACAACGTTGGAATGAGTGCTATGATGGCAGTCTTGAAGCTTTGTCGACTCAGGCAAAACACCCTTTCAAGTGCGCTAGATGAAGCTGGCAAGGCAATGGAAGCCCAGCATAGGTTCAGGTTGCGTGCCCGCAAGTATCGCCGTAGGGCGGATGCATGTGGGAGAGCTCAGCAAGAAGTTGAGGAGATTCACGGTATTGCAAATTATCGTCTGCAACAGTGGGGTCAAACCGCACGCGAGAGAGACGAGCTTCATAACCAGCTGATGAACCTCACTATTGAGAGAGATGAGGCTGCACAAGAGTTGGATCGTGTGACACATCATCGGGATGCAGCTTTAGAGTTAGCAGAAGAAAGACGTCGGGGTTGGATTTTGGCCAACCACAACGCCATTCAAAGAGAGCAAGCACTACAAGAACAGCTTGAAGAGCTTCAGGTTGAGCACCATCAGCTGCACAACCATCTGTTTCCTATTCCTCGCCCCATACCAAGGTATCCAAATGTGGGTGGACCTCAAGTGATTGAGGCCGATGAGGAAGAAGAGGACGTGCAGATGGATGACAATGCAGCTGAGCCGGCAGATGACGAAGAAGAGGAAGACCCAGAAGAAGTCCAAGGTGTCTCCGATGTGGACAGCGATCACTTCGATGAGTAGTTCGTTAGCAAGTCTCACTAGTTAAGCTTTTGTAGTCATTGATGTAATGAACTTAAGTACGAAGACTGATGTTGGATGTACCCTATTAAATTCGAACTCGGCATGTAATGTACTTTAATTCGCTCCCTTTGGGATGCGTATCGTAATGGTTAAGTTTAAAACTTGTCATGTTGGAATGCATTGCGTATGACGCTAGTAATTACTTGATGATGTGGTGATTGGAGAATGAAGTATTGCCTCTGTTTACTGTATGAAGTTTTCATTCTCGTCAGTAAATTCAGTTTGGCACGATTATGTTGTTCCCCTCTAATGTGCTGACATCATCAATAATTACTGGTTGTGCATTGTGCAGATGCCTCGTACTCGTTCCACCGGTGCGGGTGATGATGATGATCTTCCGCCACCACCACCCAAACCAACGGAATTAATAGCAATGCTTGCGGAAGGACAGCGCACTATGGCCAAGGCCCTCCGTACGATTGCAAATCATAATGGCCGTGGTCCACGCCAAGGACCGGAACCAAATCAATACAGTGATTTCAAGGATTTCCTTGACACGAAACCCCCAATCTTCAAGGAGGCTAAGGAGCCTCTACAGGCTGATGAGTGGTTGAATACTCTCGAGCAGAAGTTCCATCTGCTCCGCTTGACTGAGGTGCTAAAGACTGAGTACGCATCTCACCAACTGCATGGGCCCGCTGGCATTTGGTGGAGTCATCATCGGTCCACTATGCCCGCTAATGCCCAAATCACTTGGGATCAGTTCAAGTCTACTTTCAGGGGAAATTACATTCCTCCTGGTCTCATGGCGATCAAGCATACAGAGTTCATGAAGCTGACCCAGGGGAACAAGAGCTTGAATGAATACCTGCAAGCTTTCAACAACCTTGCAAGGTATGCTACCGAGTTTGTGGACACCGATGCCAAGAAGATTGCTAGCTTCAAGCGGGGACTTAGCCCCAAACTGATGAAGACCATGGGAAATTGCAAGTGTGCTCATTTTAATGAGTTTGTGAGTGATGCTTTATCGCAAGAGAACAACAATGCTGTGTATGCTGCTTCAAAAAGTCATAAGAGGGCCTATGAGGCGGATGCCTCACAATCTAAGGCTCCTGTCACACAGAGGGCTCCATTCCGTCCTCCAGCGTCAGCTGCTAAGTTTTGCCCACCGTAGAAGAAGAATCCCACTAAGACTGGGTTTTGCAAGGCATTTACAGTTGCTCTTCCCAAGGGCACTACTAGTCAGGGCAGTTCTAGGGCTCCTCCAAGCAACATGCCCTGCTAGAACTACAACAAGATAGGCCACTGGGCAAGGGAGTGCCCTTACCCTAAGAAGAATAACTACCAAGGTGGCCGTCAGGGACAAGTGAACCACACTAATATTACTGAGATTCCTTCAGGAGAGGTAGTGACTGCCGGTAAGTTTCTGATTGATCAACACCCTGCAGTTGTACTATTTGATTCAGGTGCCTCGCATTCCTTTATTAGTCCAGCATTTGCATCTAATTTTATGTAGAAAACATATACTATTGAGGGTGAGGGTTATTGTATTAGAGCTGCCAGTGGTATTATCCCAACCAAGCTGGTAGTTGGGGACGTACAATTTGAAATAGAGGGGCGAAGTTATTAGGTTGATCTGGTAGTTTTACCAGGGCTAGGTATCGATGTGATATTGGGAATGAACTAGATGAGCCATCATGGAGTGCTTATTGATACATCGACTAGGGTAGTCATGCTTAGAGATCCTGCTAATCAGGAGGGTTTTCTAGTACAGTTACCCCGAGACATCAACCTTTCTTGCATGACTAATGTGGTGCAAGCAAAGTCTCTGGCAGATATCCCTATCGTGTGTGACTTTCCGGATGTTTTCCCTAATGATTTGCCTGGATTGCCCCTGGATCGAGAAGTGGAGTTCAAGATAGAGTTGCTTCCTGGCACAGCTCCCATCTCTAGAAGGCCATATAGAATGCCTCCCAATGAACTAGCCGAACTTAAGACCCAGTTGAATGAACTTCTAAAGAAAGGCCTTATCTACCCTAGTTCATCTCCATGGGGGTGCCCAGCTATCTTTGTGAAGAAGAAGGATCAATCCCTACGCATGTGCGTAGATTATAGACCCTTGAATGTAGTTACAATCAAGAATAAGTACCCTCTACCATGCATAGATATCTTATTTGATCAGTTGTCTAAAGCAAAAGTCTTTTCCAAGATTGATTTGAGATCTGGGTATCATCAAATCAAAATTCAGCCTGAGGATGTCCCCAAAACCACATTCTCTACAAGATATGGTCTGTATGAGTACCTGGTTATGTCTTTTGGATTGACCAATGCCCCCGCACATTTTATGTATCTGATGAATTCGGTGTTTATGCCCGAATTGGACAAATTTGTGGTGGTATTTATAGATGATATCCTGGTCTATTCTGAGAATGAATAAGATCATGTTGAACATTTATGGGTGGTTCTCACTAGATTGCGAGAACACCAGTTGTATGCAAAGTTCACTAAATGTGAATTCTGGCTTCGTGAGGTACCTTTTCTTGGACACGTGTTGTCCGATGGTGGAATTATGGTCGATCCCACCAAGGTGCAAGAAGTATTGAACTGGAAGGCTCCCATCTCGGTGCACGAGGTTCGGAGTTTTCTGGGGTTGGCTGGCTATTATCGTCGCTTCATCCCGGATTTCTCTAAAATAGCCAAGCCTATGACTCGGTTGCTGCAAAAAGACATGAAGTTTGTCTGGACTCCTGAGTGTGATGCGGCTTTCCATACCCTGCGAACTCTTCTAACGTCGGCTCTGGTTTTGGCACAACCGGATATCGAGAAACTGTTTGATGTGTTCTGTGATGCATCAGGTATTGGGTTAGGAGGTGTTCTTATGCAAGAAGGTAGAGTCATTGCTTATACCTCTCACCAACTTTGGAAGCATGAAGTGAATTATCCAACGCATGACTTGGAACTCGCTGCAGT
Source organism: Miscanthus floridulus (assembly GCF_019320115.1). Classification (NCBI taxonomy): domain Eukaryota; kingdom Viridiplantae; phylum Streptophyta; class Magnoliopsida; order Poales; family Poaceae; genus Miscanthus; species Miscanthus floridulus. Next base: position 34,646,519 of record NC_089586.1, on the reverse strand, counting down.
TGTTCACGCTTTGAAGGCCTGGAGACATTATTTACTTGGCAGTGTGTGCAACATCTACACTGATCATAAAAGTCTCAAGTACATCTTCACTCAACCAGAGTTGAATATGCGTCAGAGAAGATGGCTCGAGTTGATCAAGGATTATAACTCAAAGGATCAAGATGCCCAAGAGGGGGGGTGAATTGGTCTAATTCTAAATTTTCTTGCAATAATCAAATCCTATGGATAGCCCAATTAACCCCTTGTGCCTAGAAAAGTATTTCTATCAAATTAACGCACAAAAGACTTGCACCCTATGTTCCAAACTTACTCTAGCATGGCAATTCTATGAGTGTAAAGACAAATATTGAATTGCTCAAAGTAAATGGAGAGAGGAACGCGGCGATGTTTTGCTGAGGTATCGGAGAGTCGCCACTCCCCACTAGTCCTCGTTGGAGCACCCGCGCAAGGTTGTAGCTCCCCCTTGATCCGTGCAAGGATCAAGTGCTCTCTACGGGTTGATTCTTCGACACTCCGTCGCGGCGAATCACCCAAAGCCGCTCACAACTTGAGTTGGGTCACCCACAAGCTCCGCCAGGTGAACACCAAGCTCCTAATCACCACCAAGCCATCTAGGTGATGGCGATCACCAAGAGTAACAAGCACGAACTCTCACTTGACCACGCAAAGCCTAATGAGAAGATGGATGCACACTTGTCTACTCTTGATTCACTAATGAGGTTTCACTCTTGGATTCTCAAATCACAAACACCTCACTAGGACCTTGCTCTTCTTGGCACTCACAAACGTGTTTCTCAGCTGTTGGAATGAGCAAAAGTAACTCCACACATGAGTGGAGCTTCTATTTATTAGGCAGCCTAAAAAACGAACCGTTATGAGCTTCTGTGGGGTGACTGAACGCTCTGGTCATGTTGACCGGACGCTTCGGTCAGTTCAACCCGTGAACCAGTAAAAATGTATTGACCGGACGCTGGCAGGGTCCGGTCAGCACTGACCGGACGCGTCCGGTCGCATAAAACCCTTACTGGAACCTTACTGGACTCGACCGGATGCTGAACCCTTAGGGTCCGGTCAGCATTGACCAGATGCGTCCGGTCATAGATTCCCTTCTCTGGAACCTTACTGGAGTTGACCGGACGCTGAACCCTCAGGGTCCGGTCAGCACTGACCGGACGCATCCGGTCACAGATTCCCTTCTCTAGAACCTTACTGGAGTCGACCGAATGCTGCCTTTCAGCGTCCGGTCACATGACCCCTTCAGCGTTCGGTCGCACTGAACACAGACAGCTGATCAAATGAACTGACCGGACCCTGCGGCCAGCGTCCAGTCACACCGGGGCCAGCGTCCGGTCAGCATTTGACCCTCCATTCACTTCCAACTCTCGATCATATGTGAATGAAGTTTGCTCCAAAGGATCTTAGGCATTCATAGGAGCTACCTAGAGCTAGTTTTAATAAGTGTGCACCACACCTAACTCACTAGGCTCAACTAGGTCAAGCTACCCATCCATACCCCCCTTAATAGTACGGCCAAAGGAAAAACAAAGTCCTAAACTACTCTAAGTGTCACTCCAACTCCAATCGACACTTAGAACTAGTCATCCTTAACCTTGTCGTCCATCCTTTGAAAACTGAAATGATTTCCATCATAGGGGCATGACAACTTTGATTGCCCGATTGATCTCCATTACCATGACCTAACTTAATTGCATCTGCAAAATACACGTTAGTCATAGTAATCTTGTATTGTCATTTATCACCGAAACCCAACTAGGGGCCTAGATGCTTTCAATCTCCCCCTTTTTGGTGATTGATGATAATACCACCTCGAGTATGTGATAGAGTGAGGTTTTTGATGGGCTTAGTTCATATAAGCTTTTGTCGATACGAACAAAAGTGTTAGTCAAGCTTATATGACCCAAGCCAACACAGTGTACTCAAAGAATATGAATTAAGCATGAGTACGAGTAACAAAGCTTATTTGCATCGGAGTAAAACTACGGAAGCAAAGGCAAATGAGCATAACACAAGTGATATGACACATAAAGAATGTAAAGTAGAGAGCACACATGTCATATATCACAATCACGTAGATAGCACTGTCACATAGATATAATAATATGCATGAAAGTAATCACACGAATGCATATGTAAGTGTATCTCACAAATAAAAACTCCAAATGTATATAATATGCTAATACTATATAACTAGCTCCCCCTAGATCACGCTCCCCCTGAGTCTACATACTCAAACCCTCTCCCCCTTTGGCGTCAAACACCAAAAACTAAGGGTCAGTCAGCGGGGCTGCAGCGGATGAGTCGGGCGCTGAAGTACGTGGGGCAAGCTAGAACTGGGCACCATCATCATCTGACCCTGAGCTCTATACTGACTGACCCTCTGTGGCAGGAAGTGTCGCTGAAGCGGTCTGGGTCTGAGCTAGGACAGGTGCTGCCTGTGAAGCTACTGGTACATCTGTAGGATCTAATGACGCGACTGAGCTAGGAAGCCTCTAAGCAGTCACTGCGACTGGGGCTGCTGTAGAAGGACCGGCGGCATGCATATGAGGTGGTGTAGGCATGCCGGTCAGCTCACTGAAAGATGCTCCAAGACTCTTGGAGACTGACGTGTTAGGCACAAATAGCGAGGGTGACTGCTCTGGTGAGAAACCACTGTGATATGGAGTGAACTGCGGGGCAACCACCGGTGAGGACAACCACTAGGACACCTGAACTATAGGTGAAGCGAATGGAGCTGGAGGCTATCCCTAACTCTGAAGCCTACTGGGCTGTATAGCTGGAGTCATTGTGGTGGAGGCAGGCTAAGCAAGCTGGGGCGAAGTCTGTGGCAGTGGGGCCCCAAGTGCTATCACGACATGCTGCATGAAGCCCATAAGCTGCTACTGCATAAGTATCTGCTGGTGATGCATCTGTTGCTGCTACTACTGGAGAAGCTGCTGCTGCCTCAGGAACTCATCCTAACGAGCCTGGAACTGTTCGAAGTTGGTAGTGGTCTCCTGTGCCTGTCGTGCCTGGTCCTGCTGCATCCGCTCAAGAATAGCTATCAATGCGGGATCCGTCTGCGGTGCTGGTGGAGCTGAGCTAGAACTACCAGCCTCTACATCATGTCTGCGTGGAGGCATCTGAGAGATCGGCAGATAGTCATCATCTGAGCTATCACTGGACTCGGTCATCTCCTGCTGTGCCTCAAGCTGCTCCTCCTCTGTAGCGGCGATGCCTCTAATGATCTCGTCCTGCTGAGCTGCTGACTCGAGAACATCTGGACGATGGCTGGGCCGAGCTGGTGCCTGTGGAGTGCTGTGCCTGATCCTCTGTGCCATGTTGTATGCTAGAAACTCTGTGGTGGTAGCCCTGTACTCGGCAACTAACTCAGGAGTCCTGACCTGCACACACTTGAGCATCAAGAAGTGACCCAATGTGCATAAGGAAGCTATCGGTGACCCTTAAAACCCTCAGCAATAGTATCCTCCATCTCTAATAGAAGGAGGTCCCAAATGTCGAATACGGTCTGCTGCATCAGGGCATTAAGAAGCCAGAGCTGTAAGCGAGTCAGGCCCTCCCTATATCCCAACCTAGGAAGTAGTGTCCTCCTGATAATGGCCTCTAGCACTCTCGTTGTAGGAGTCAAGTCACTAGGGTTCCTGCTTGACCCCTCACCAAAGGGCTCCTTGAAGCAATGTCATACTAAATCTGTAGGGGGCACCAACCCTCCATGAGGACATCTGGGAGGCTCCTGCTGTCCATAGCATACCTCATACAGCTTGATAGGCTGATCCTGTAGCCGCAGTATCTCACGGGCCCTGGAGCTCCTCACCCGGTAATCTCTGCCGTTGAATGCAAAATGAATAAAGTTGTGATGCGGATCAACGTAGAGTGAAGCATAGAACTGCTGAACCCAAGATGGTACATATACTCCTATCCGACCAATCAGATCTGCAAGCCCTGGTAAATATGACAAGTAGGGGTGGATGTGCTCTCCAGCTGCTGCCATAATAGACTCCAAACTACAAACCCTCTGTGATCTGAACACTGCCCCACTGTTGATATAGGCATTGTAGAAGTCCTCCTAGAGCGGTGTATAGAACCCCTCAGCTGCTCTCTCATCCCTCCTCGGAGGGAACCACACGTCGAACTCAACAAAGCACAGCTGGTGAACCTGCCTGGCTGTAGCGGCCCTCAAGTCGAGGTGTACCACTAGAGGCGGACCCTGTGGTCTAGGCGGAGGGCGTGACCCCCTGCGCTGTGTAGCTGGCCTCGATGGAACTGTAGCACTGGTACGACCTGAGCGGCGTAGCTGGGGTGCTGGCTCGGTCTCCTCGGTCTGCTGACTCTCCTGAGTCTCCTAGGCTGGCTGAGGCTCTGCTGGTGGGGGCTGCTACTGTGCCTTCTGCTAGGACTCCCCCTGACGCTGAGGCTCCTCAATGACTAGACGACATCCTACCATCATGACAGTCCCAGGTGGACTACCATGAAGCCGCTCAATCTCCCTCAGTCTGTCCTGTGCATCTGGTGCCAGCTAATCTGCTATGACGATTTCACTACGGGCACCGCCCCTCTCGGCACGCTCTATGGCCTCTGCAACAGCTGCTGCTCTCGCTGTCTCTGCATCGGGATACTTGCACTTCTTGGATGTCACCTACTTGGTTGACTTGCCCTTCGATCTTGCAGGCTGGCGAGGCAGGGGCCTCCGATCATCATCACCTGGACCACCACCAATGTTCTTGGTGCGAGCCATCTAATCTGATAAGAGGGTGAACTGCCGCTGATGAAGATCAATAGACAAACTGACACTCTCGAGGCTTGGCCTCGATCCTTACTCGTGAGCTTGGCTCTGAGTTGACTGCCAACTGCCACAAGAACCACAATGGAACCGACTCGCTGCACGATAGAATAGATGGATATACAAATAAATACAATATATCTAATAGATGCGAAAACCTAGGAAGCAAGCAATGTAGGTACGAAATTGAGACGACAGGCAAGCTACCTGACAATCCGGTGATCCGAGAAAAGAAAAGACATCGCGCGGGGAACCTCGGAACCGACTAGGGTTAGGGATTGCGAACCGCTTCGAAGAATTCGGCGGCCCTGAATGATTTAGGTCAGTGCATTGAACTTTGAACTAGATCATGTGCGAAGAAATTTGTGGAGGAACGGATCGGCACTTACCAATCGAATGGGGGAAGCTAGGGCAAAGCAACTGCCCTTGGTGGCAGAGAGACCAACGGCAGCACTTGAATCGACCTTGAGACCCCCTCGGTCTTGACTCAGGCATCACACGGCTCTGCAGTGGATCAAGGGCAAGCTCGGGCAAGGGCAGGCGAGGTGGCGACTTCGGCTGCGAGCTCGGCTCTGGTAGCGCGGTGGCAAGCAAGGCTGGCGCAAGGAGCATAGCATGGAGGTTTGCGGCGGCGTGGCAAGCTCGGGCGCGGGAGCAGCGGCGCTGGCACGGGCACGGCGGGATTAGGCGGCACGGGTTAGGTCAAGGAGAAAGAACCTGAAGGCTGCGGTTATATGAGGGTCCCAAACGCGACAGAAAAGGAAACGAAGAAAAGAGTCCTGAAATCGCACGAGATCCACTGACCGGATGCGTCTGGTGGTCCATGATCGGACGCAGGCAGGGTCCGGTCAGTATAGCCTATTCTTCCTTTGATCGACCGGATGCTGGATCCCCTCCTGACCGGATGCACAAAAGCAGCGTCCGGTCACTCCTTCGGCAGCAGTTCACCTCCTATGAACTGACCGGACGCTGGACAGCAGCGTCTGGTGCAGCGTCCGGTGCACCTTTTCCAGCAAATCTTCAAACTTCCTTCACGCTGCCTGTTCCCAATCAAGTCCCAACTTGACTAAGACTCAAATAAACACCAATTGGGACTGATATGAGTGACCTCTCTCAAACCCCCATATTTTTCAAAATATTTTGCCTTAGGCTATTATTCTTTTTAAGAAAAATAGGCGATAAATGGGTAAATGGAACAAAACGACAAAACAACATTCATGCATATGCAATACTTGTAAGTAGATCTAGTTGCTTGTCAAGTTTGATCCAAGGTTAAGCTTCTTCACACGCTTTTCGGCGATTATTTTAACCATGTTAGACAAGCCCTATATGCATTGCCACAAATTAAGCATGTTGTATATTACAATGAATGCAAGGGACAACACAAGCTTAGTTTTTAGTGAAGTTACTAAAATCAAGTACATTGAGCTCATTCTGCAATCTACAAAAAGTAGCCTCATCTAGCGGTTTAGTGAAGATATCTGCTAATTGATCTTCGGATCTTACACCTTCTAGTGATATATCATTTTTAGCAACATGATCTCTTAGAAAGTGATGGCGGATATCTATGTGCTTGGTGCGAGAGTGTTGAACCAGATTATTTGCAAGTTTTACGGCACTTTCATTGTCTCACAAAAGAGGTACCTTTTCTAGAACTACTTCATAGTCTAGCAAAGTTTGTTTCATGTATAATATTTGTGCACAACAAGTACCCGCGGCAATGTATTCCACTTCGGCGGTGGACAAAGCCACACTATTTTGTTTCTTGGAGGACCAAGACACAAGTGATCTACCAAGCAAATGGCACCCTCCGGATGTGCTCTTTCTATCAACTTTGCATCCGGCGTAATCCAAATTGGAATAGCCAATTAATTCAAATAAAGCTCCTTTGGGATACCAAAGGCCAATGCTTGGTGTGTGCTTAAGATACCTAAGGATTCTTTTTACGGCAATTAAATGTGTTTCCTTAGGACTAGCTTGAAATCTAGCACACATTGATGAGTACAGGCCCGATCTTCCAAGAGGTAGCCGGTAAGTTCGATTTTGTGGAGATCTCGACGTTGGCGATCCGGCTTCAAATCAGACGCGATTCGAACCCTGCAACCGTTACACCACTGCTCTGTTGGTTATCAACCAAGCACAACTTGATTGACCTCGCTAAGAAGGCTTTTCCTGCAAGCAAATCGAAGAGCACAAGCAAGAAGGTAAAAACACGCAATCTGAAATTGCAAATATGAATGACGCGAATATCAATAGAGGGTTCAAGAACTCGGTTCCAAAGGACTAATCGACACAGTGGAGGAGATCAAGAACGGGGGCCCTGGATCACTGTAAAAGGATTTGTCACCACAGTTACAATGAACGATTCAGTTTCTCGATGGAAAACTAAACTCTAAACAAAACCCAATTGTGTAGCAGCGGCGGCGGCTATGTTTATAGTCTAAGACTCGACCTAGGGTTGGGGACGGCCAGGGGTTGGGCGCCCACAACTTGGGCTTAAGGCCCGACACGATACATGGCCAAGTTGGCCCAAATAGGTGACGCAGCACCTTGCCGTGGTCACACAGAATGATCCACGGACCTTCTAGAGCTGGGACCAGATCCAAAACGACGGCGTCATCGTCCCCTTTCCAACGCATCCAAGAACAGCCCGTTTCGATGTCGTATGAGAAAGTTATGACAGAAACAGTGACGACGTGTCTGCTGAATCCGAGGGTGACGTGGCAGCTGAGTTGGGAACGAATTGCAACTTGGGGAAGACCATGGCGTCGGTGTGTCCAGCATGGCGATGTCCTCATCATCCTCCCCTTCTCGAATTGGAGTCGTCCTCGACTCCATCTTGGCGATGTCCTCATCATCCCCTCCTTCTAGAATTGGAGTCGTCCTCGACTCCATCCCATCATCAACGAACTCCTGCAAAAGGTTAGTGACAGCAGGCAATGCACCAGACATAAAAGGTTGACAAAACATAGTATAACATGGTGCATCAGGATTATCACATAACTCAGCAGTAGCAGAAGTTGTAGCAAGAAAAGCACCTCCTTTTAACTTAATCCCATTATGTTTAGCAATGTCTATTGGAGGTTTATTTTTGATCTCATTAGCATGTTTAATAATATCCGTAGGAGACAAAGGCAGCAATGTAATTTTCTTGTCCTTATGTATGATAGTGTATGTATTAGTTCTACCATGGTGTAAAGCGTCATTATCAAATTCCCATGGGCGACCTAACAAAATGGAGCAAGCTTGCATAGGGAAAACATCAAAATCAGCAGTATCATGATAAGAGCCTGTGAAAAAGCTAATGCATGCTGATTTAGTTACCTTAGTCTTACCACTATTATTGAACCATTGAAGTTTATATGGATACGAATGTTGTCGTGTGGTCAAGCCAAGCTTGTCAACCAAATCTGAACTCACCAAGTTGTTGCAACTCCCGCTATCAATGATAGTGAGAACACGACAACCCTGCACAATGAGATACATGTGGAACAAATTGTGGCGTTGGATCTTCATCTCTTCTCCATGTCCCACATGTGTACTCAACACATGCTGCACAAGAAGGCTAGGGTAGTCCACGGCAGCAGCCACGAGTCAATGGTGATGGCCTCCTTGTCTTGATCGCCCTCGGTGGGATCTGCATCAATGTTAGCAGCAAGGGCTAAATCATCTTCAACATCACTAGCACTTACATATCCATCCTCGGTAGCAATGAAAGCGCGATGACTAGGGCATTCCTTCATGACATGTCCCATGCCTTTGCATTGGTGGCAAATGATTTTAGAGCTGGACGAGGAGGAGCTAGTAGAAGCACCCGGAGTGCCACCTTTCTTCAGCTGTGGAAACTGCACATTAGACAATTTACTTACCCCGGAAGAAAATGGAGGTGTAGATGGCTGTGGTGCAACAGGAAGCTTGGGCGTCTCTGGCTCGGAATGCTGCTGAAAATTCCTCCCATTGTTAGACCTGAAAGGCTGGTGTTGTTTGCGTCCCTGTACTTCTCGTTCTGCCTTAATAGCAAGATGATACAATTGGGAAAAATTGCGCCATTCTTTGTAATCAAGTATGTTCTGTATATCATGGTTTAAACCACCAAAAAATCTAGCACTAGCATCATGATCATCTTCATTTATACCACAACGTGCTAAACCAATAAGCAATTCTTGATAGTATGCTTCTACTCCTTTATCACCTTGTTTTAAAGTTTGTAGTTTCAAACATAAATCACATTGGTAATAAGGAGGAACAAAACGAGATGTCATACGTTGCTTTAAAACATTCCAAGTTTGTGGCACAGCAGCAGCATTATTGGCATTGCAAAGATCACTCCACCAGAACAAAGCAAAATTAGTAAACTCACTAGTAGCAAGTCTAACTCTATGCTCAGCAGGAACATTATGAGAATCAAATTTTTGTTGAACAGCAAGCTCCCAATCTAAATATGCCTCTGGATCAACATTACCAGCAAAAGGAGATAGACTAAATTTAATTTTAGCAAAAGGATCATTATTACCATGATTATTACCTGCCATACCGCGACGATTGAAGTTGAGGCGGCGACGGGCACCACCGTCAGCATACGCATCTTCATCACCAAAAGCATCCATATCTTCATCATCAGCACGATAAGGTGGAGGGCGTTGCTCAAGCTGTTCAATGCGGGTGACCAGATTGTTCACGTTGCGCGTCAGCTCGGTCATAAGATTGCGTTGTTCAGTCATGAACGTTGCAAGCTCGCCCTTAGACACGCACTCATTGAAGTCCGTCAGAGTTCCTGCCATGGTTAGAAGATAGAAAAAGACAACACCAAAGTATTATCCCTATTAACTAAAAGGAAACAAGTGGTGGTGGTGGTGATGGTGGTGAAAGTGGAATGCAAAATCACAAGCGGCTTACCACCGTCTTGCCTGTATTCTTACCAACGCCAAACAGGAGCAAAACCAAAGTGGCAAAACAATCTGTTGTTGAGCATGGGTAACAGTTGCAAGATGAACCTGTGCTGACAGAAGAATATGTGGAGCTATGGGTAGGCACACAATATGATAGCAAAGATTAGCAATTAACGAGTGCAGAGTAATGATTGTTCAATCCGGATCCAAAGTACAAATCACAGGTGCTGGCTAAGACGTGTCGAGACGTAGCACGACAAGGTGAAAACAAAGGACGATCGAAAGAACTCACAGAACAAGCAAATAGCCGGGATTTCTCCTTTTTCCTGAATTTTTTCCCGGATTTTTCCAAAAGGAACAAGGATCACAAAAGATGCAACCACAAAAATTGGCACCTACAACTGAGGTGGGATGTGGTCTACAAAAATTCAGCACGTTCTCTGACAAGCGTGCAAAAACTTTGACAATTTTTTTTCTATATTTTCCTGAATTTTTTTGGCAATTCTAATGAAACCAAACAGGGCCAAATGGTGTCAAGAAGCTGCTGAAAAAATTTCAGATTTTTCTGATAAACGAGCGAAAAGTTATGCCTGTTTTACCGAAGGTATCTCAAGGTATGTTTTCCGGGAGGCACAACACGGCGGCGGCAGTTAGGGCAAAGCGTCCCTAAACTCTAACACCGATCACAGCAGTAGGTATTCGCCTGATGATGTAAGGAGGGCTGCGATGCAGGCAAAATAAGAGCGGCTGGCAACCTATCTAGGGTTTGCGCGGTGGCGAGAAGTTACACAAGGCGGCTAGCGGGGCAAGTCGAGTAATGTGGTGGCTTCGACTTGTTGTTTGGGAACGGTGGATGGGATAGCGGCGGAAAACAAAATCACAGCAACGAGCGATTGAACTATGACCACGAACACAATCCTAAACCAGCAACAAGACTCGACCACGGACACAAACTCAACAACACAAATCTGAAACGAAATTGCAAAGGCACAAAGGGCGATAGGACAGCGGAAATTGAAATATTTTTGGGCTTTTTGTGGACTCTAGGTAATGAACAAATATGAATCTAAGGCAAACGAGATTATACCTCGTGATAAACCTAAAATATCTGATACCAATTGATGAGTATAGGCTCGATCTTCCGAGAGGTAGCCGGTAAGTTCGATTTTGTGGAGATCTCGACGTTGGCGATCCGGCTTCAAATCAGACGCGATTCGAACCCTGCAACTGTTACACCACTGCTCTGTTGGTTATCAACCAAGCACAACTTGATTGACCTCGCCAAGAAGGCTTTTCCTGCAAGCAAATCGAAGAGCACAAGCAAGAAGGTAAAAACACGCAATCTGAAATTGCAAATATGAATGACGCGAATATCAATAGAGGGTTCAAGAACTCGGTTCCAAAGGACTAATCGACACAGTGGAGGAGATCAAGAACGGGGGCCCTGGATCACTGTAAAAGGATTTGTCACCACAGTTACAATGAACGATTCAGTTTCTCGATGGAAAACTAAACTCTAAACAAAACCCAATTGTGTAGCAGCGGCGGTGGCTGTGTTTATAGTCTAAGACTCAACCTAGGGTTGGGGACGGCCAGGGGTTGGGCGCCCACAACTTGGGCTTAAGGCCCGACACGATACATGGCCAAGTTGGCCCAAATAGGTGACGCAGCACCTTGCCGTGGTCACACAGAATGATCCACGGACCTTCTGGAGCTGGGACCAGATCCAAAACGATGGCGTCGTCGTCCCCTTTCCAACGCATCCAAGAACGGCCCGTTTCGATGTCGTATGAGAAAGTTATGACCGAAACAGTGACGACGTGTCTGCTGAATCCGAGGGTGACGTGGCAGCTGAGTTGGGAACGAATTGCAACTTGGGGAAGACCATGGCGTCGGTGTGTCCAGCGTAGCGATGTCCTCATCACACATACACACACTAAACATGATGTCGGGCCTAGATGCGGTTAAATATAACAAGCTACCAATCATAGAACGGTAGAGAGTTTGATCAACCGGGTTACCTCCCTCATCTAGGTCGAGATGTCCATTGGTAGGCATTGGTGTCTTGATTGGCTTACATTCATCCATCTTGAATCTCTTGAGAAGATCTTTTGTGTATTTCTCTTGAGAGATGAAGATGCCTTCTTTCATTTGCTTGACTTGAAAACCAAGAAAGAATGTAAGCTCACCAATCATTGACATCTCAAACTCCTTCGACATCAATTCACCAAATTCTTTGCATGAGTCTTCATTTGATGATCCAAAGATGATATCATCAACATATACTTGACAAATGAAGATATGCCCATCAAGCTTCTTGGTGAATAGTGTGGTGTCGACCTTCCCAATAGTGAAGCCCTTCTCAATAAGGAAGTCTCGAAGGCGCTCATACCAAGCTCTTGGGGCTTGCTTAAGCCCATATAGTGCCTTGGACAACCTATAAACATGATTAGGATATCTAGGGTCTTCAAACCCGGGAGGTTGATCAACATAGACTAGTTCATTAATAAAGCCATTTAAAAATGCACTTTTCACATCCATTTGATATAGTTTCATTTCATGATGTGATGCATATGCAAGAAGGATACGGATGGCTTCTAATCTTACAACCGGTGCAAAGGTCTCTCCAAAATCCAAACCTTCAACTTGAGAGAACCCCTTTGCTACTAGTCTAGCCTTGTTCCTCACAACAACACCTTGATCATCTTGCTTGTTGCGGAACACCCACTTTGTTCCAATGACTCTTGCACCTTTTGGTCGCTCTTCAAGAGTCCAAACTTCATTGCGAGTGAAGTTGTTCAACTCTTCATGCATGGCATTGATCTAATCCGGATCTTTAAGAGCTTCTTCTACTTTGGTAGGCTCATAGCAAGAGACAAAAGAGTGATGAGCAATAAATGAAGTAAGTTTTTGAGATCGAGTCATTACACCCTTTGATGGACTCCCTATGATGAGATCTTGTGGATGATCTTGTAGGAGAGGTGTATTTCTTCTATTGACCACTTGAGGAGGAGGTTGTGGAGCATCAACATCTTGTGCTTGTACCACCATTTGCTCATGGGAGATATGAGTATCTTCATTTTCTACTCTCCCATCTTTTTCACCATCTTGTGGTACACTTGATGAAGAAGGTTGGTTAATGACTTGTACATCATCTTCATCATCTTTTGGCTTGATGTCTCCCACCGGAATATTCTTCATAGCCTCTCTTAATGGTTCATCACCTACATCATCAAGGTTCTCATGTGCTCCTTGGGAGCCATTAGATTCATCAAATTCCACATCATATGTTTCTTCAACCAAGCCGGTGGCATGATTAAATACTCTATATGCTTTGGACTTCAATGAGTAACCAACAAGAAAACCTATATCACAACGTCTTTGAAACTTCCCTAGGTGTTGCCGCTTCTTGTAGATGTAGCATTTGCAACCAAACACCCTAAAGAATGAGATGTCTGGCTTCTTCCCATTGAGCAACTCATAAGGTGTCTTGCCAAGGAACTTTTGAAGGAATAGGCAGTTGGATGCATAACATGCGGTGTTGATTGCTTCCACCCATAAAGCTTCGGGGGTGTTGTACTCATCTAGCATTGTCCTTGCAAGAGTGATCAAGTCCGGTTCTTCCTCTCAACTACACCATTTTGTTGAGGAGTATAAGTTGCGGAGACTTCATGTTTGATTCCAACTTCATCACAATAAGCTTCTATGTTTGTGTTGTCAAACTCTTTGCCATTGTCACTTCTTATCTTCTTGAGCTTTACTTCAAATTCATTTTGAGCTCTCTTGGCAAACTTCTTGAAGCACGAGGCAACTTTGGATTTGTCATGAAGGAAGAACACCCATGTGTACCTTGAATAGTCATCCACAATCACAAGACAATAGAGATTTCCTCCCAAACTCTTGTATGTTGTTGGTCCAAATAAATCCATGTGTAGGAGTTCTAGCACTCTTGTGGTTGACATGAAAGCTTTGGTTGGATGAGTGTTTGCAACTTGCTTGCTGGCTTGACATGCACTACAAAGCTTGTCCTTTTCAAACTTCACATCCTTCAACCCTCTCACCAAATCATTCTTCATAAGCTTCTTGAGTTAGCTCATCCCAACATGAGCAAGTCTTCTATGCCATAGCCACCCAAGAGTTGTTTTGGTAAATAGGCAAGTCTTCAAATTTGCATCTTCAAAGGTGAAGTCAACTAGATATAAGTTGTTGTATCTAAATCCATTGAATATCACTTGATTATCATCTACCTTGGATACAACAACCTCCTTCTTGGTGAATAAGCATTGAAAGCCAAGATCACACAATTGCCCAACGGATAGCAAGTTGAAGCTCAATGAAGCAACATAGAGCACGTTGGAGATGGAATGATCATTTGATATTGCCACTTTGCCCAATCCTTTAACCTTGCCCTTTGAATTATCTCCAAATGTTATTTTCTCTTGTCCATCTACCTCTTCATATAGTGAGGTGAACATACGAGGATCACCGGTCATATGTTGAGTGCAACCACTATCAATAACCCAATGACTTCCACCGGTCTTGTAGTTCACCTACACACATGAGATTCAAACTTTAGGAATCCAAACTTGTTGAGGACCCTTCACCTTCTCAACAAGTGACTTAGCCACCCAAATCTTCTTAGGCCTACTCTTGTTAGGGGGTCCTAAGAACATAACTTTCATCTTTCCACTAGAATCTTTTCTAAGCATGTAGTGAGCATTGAAAGCAAAAGGTCTAGCATGCTTGGGCAAGGGTTGTGGCGGTGGAGTTTGACACTCATGAGCAAAGTGGCCTTCTTGTCCACACTCAAAACATCTCTTTGGCTTTGGCTTTGGCTTTGATTGTTGATGTTGAGCTTGAGCCTTCTTCTTCTCTACACTTGCCACATATCCAATGCCACTTCTATTCATCTTCATGACGATGTTCATGAGTAGCTCACTTTGGAGATGCTTGCCTCTAGCAAACTTGCTCAGTCCCACCTTGAGATGCTCTTTTTCCATCTTGAGCTTCTTGTTCTCTTCCTTGAGAACATCATTGTTCTTCTCTTCCTTGAGCTTCTTGTTTTCTTCTTTGAGCTTCTCATTCTCAAGGATTAACTCTTTGTCATGATCAAGAGTTTCTAGCACAATGGTGTTGTGGATTTTCATCTCTTCAAGATCTTTCATGAGCTTCTCATTATCACTCTTGAGCTTGACATACTCATTATAATCATTGCACTCAACCACTTGCTTGCCTTTGCTACTAGATCCATGCTCAATGCTTTCATCAATTAAATCATCACATGAAGTAGCTATATCAATCTTGACAACATGGTTAGTAGCATCATGTGGCTCATTTGGTAAAAATTCTTGAGCAATAACAAGAGTATCATGATTAATCTTAAGAGTAGTGTATTCATCTTTTAGCTTGTTGTGGCTAGTGATGAGTTCATTGTGCACCCACTCAAGTTTATCATGTTTATCTTTAAGCTCTTTCTTGGAGGATTTGAGCTCCTTGAGTTTGGATGATATAGCATCATTAGTTTCTCGAAGCTCGTCATTAGCCTTTTCCAATGTATCACACTTAGCTAAGAGTGAATCATTTTTAGCATCAAGCTTTTCATTTGTAGCTCTACTCTTTCTAATGATCTTAGTGTATTTTCTTAATATTTTGACAAGATCATCATATGTGGGTGAGTCATCATCATCGCTATCGCTATCATCATCACTAGCATGTTCATCATCACTACTATCATCACTCTTAGTTACCTTGCGTTCACCTTTGGCCATAAGGCATAGGTGTGTAGAGGATGATGGCGATGGTGGCGGTGAAGATGCAAGATCAATAGCAATGGCGGCCACCTTTTCATCGTCACTATCTTCATCGGATGATCCACTTGATGAATCTATGTCCGTGAGCCAATCACCAACAATGTAGGCCTTTCCACTCTTCTTCTTCTTGTGGAAGTCCCTCTTCTTGCCATCTCTCTTCTTGTATGGCTTGTTCTTTTTCTTCTCATCTTCATCTTCATTGCTTGAGTCATCTTTCTTGCCCTTGTTCTTGTTCTTAAACTTGTCTTTCTTGGGCTTTGTGCATTGATGAGCAAGATGGACAAGTTCGCCACAATTGTAGCAATCCATCTCGGAGATTGGCTTTCTTCTTGAGCTAGTGAAGAACTTCTTCTTCTTGCCATCAAACTTGATGCCACTCTTGTTTAGCTTCTTTAGCATCTTGGCGGTCTTCTTCACCATGAGAGCAAGACTTTCTTCATCACTTGAGCTCTCATACTCAAGTTTAGCTTTGCCCTTATCTTGACTCGCTTTGAATGCTAAGTCCTTCTCTTTCTTCTTTGTAGAGGATGAGCCATCTTGTGGGGTGATGTGCATGTACATCTCATGAGCATTGATCTTTCCCAAGATTTGTGTTGGTGTAGCGGTGGAAAGATCACCTTGGTGTAGCACGGTCACAATATGGCCATATTTGTCAATGGGGAGGACACTCAAGATCTTTCTCACAACGTCGGATGGCGACATTTGAGTAAGTCCAAGCCCATTGACTTCCTCTACAAGAACATTCAAACGTGAATACATCTCATTAGCACATTCTTTAGGAAGCATCTCAAATGAATTTAGCTTTTTAATCACAAGATGATAGTGTTCCTCACGCTCACTCTTAGTTCCCTCATGGAGCGCACAAACATCTGACCATAGTGCATGGGCGTCTTTGTGGTTCCTTACGTAGTTGAACACATCTTTGCAAAGACCTCTAAAGATGGTGTTGCGAGCCTTTGCATTCCATTTTTCATAGTTCACTTCATCGCCTTGAAGTTGTGTGGGATTCTTAGGTGTTGGGAACCCTTGAGAGGCGGCTCTAAGTATTCCAACATCTAGAGCTTCTAGGTATGCCTCCATGCGAATTTTCCAATATGGAAAATCATTCCTCTCGAAGATAGGAGGAGGTACATCCCTGTGAGACATCTTACTCTAAGCGGTTAAGCTTAAAAGCGTGAGCACGAGGCTCTGATACCAATTGAAAGGATCAAGATGCCCAAGAGGGGGGGTGAATTGGGCTAATTATAAATTTTCTTGCAATAATCAAATCCTATGGATAGCTCAATTAACCCCTTGTGCCTAGAAAAGTATTTCTATCAAATTAACGCACAAAAGACTTGCACCCTATGTTCCAAACTTACTCTAGCATAGCAATTCTATGAGTGTAAAGACAAATATTGAATTGCTCAAAGTAAATACTTAAAGTAAATGCTCAAAGTAAATGGAGAGAGGAACGCGGCGATGTTTTGCCGAGGTATCGGAGAGTCGCCACTCCCCACTAGTCCTCGTTGGAGCACCCGCGCAAGGGTGTAGCTCCCCCTTGATCCGCGCAAGGATCAAGTGCTCTCTACGGGTTGATTCTTCGACACTCCATCGCGGCGAATCACCCAAAGCCGCTCACAACTTGAGTTGGGTCACCCACAAGCCCCGCCGGGTGAACACCAAGCTCCCAATCACCACCAAGCCATCTAGGTGATGGCGATCACCAAGAGTAACAAGCACGAACTCTCACTTGACCACGCGAAGCCTAATGAGAAGATGGATGCACACTTGTCTACTCTTGATTCACTAATGAGGTTTCACTCTTGGATTCTCAAATCACAAACACCTCACTAGGACCTTGCTCTTCTTGGCACTCACAAACGTGTTTCTCAGTTGTTGGAATAAGCAAAAGTAACTCCACACACGAGTGGAGCTTCTATTTATAAGGCAGCCTGAAAAATGAACCGTTATGAGCTTCTGCGGGGTGACCGGACGCTCCAGTCAGTTCAACCCGCGAACCAGTAAAAATGTATTGACCGGACGCTAGCAGGGACCGGTTAGCACTGACCGGATGCGTCCGGTCGCATAAAACCCTTACTGGAACCTTACTGGACTCGACTGGACGCTGAACCCTTAGGGTCCGGTCAGCACTGACCGGACACGTCCGGTCACAGATTCCCTTCTCTGGAACCTTACTGGAGTCGACCAGACGCTGAACCCTTAGGGTCCGGTCAGCACTGACCGGACGTGTCCGGTCACAGATTCCCTTCTCTAGAACCTTACTGGAGTCGACCGGACGTTGCCTTTCAGCATCCGGTCACATGACCCCTTCAGCGTACGGTCACACCGAATGCAGACAACTGATCAAATGAACTGACCGGACCCTACGGCCAGTGTCCGGTCGCACCGGGCCAGCGTCCGGTCAGCATTTGACCCTCCATTCACTTCCAACTCTCGATCATATGTGAATGAAGTTTACTACAAAGGATCTTAGGCATTCATAGGAGCTACCTAGAGCTAGTTTTAATAAGTGTGCACCACACCTAACTCACTAGGCTCAACTAGGTCAAGCTACCCGTCCATACCCCCCTTAATAGTATGGCCAAAGGAAAAACAAAGTCCTAAACTACTCTAAGTGTCACTCCAACTCCAATCGACACTTAGAACTAGTCATCCTTAACCTTGTCGTCCATCCTTTGAAAACCGAAACGATTTCCATCATAGGGGCATGACAACTTTGATTGCCCGATTGATCTCCATTACCATGACCTAACTTAATTGCATCTACAAAACACACGTTAGTCATAGTAATCTTGTATTGTCATTTATCACCGAAACCCAACTAGGGGCCTAGATGCTTTCAATAACCTCCAAGTGCACTATCACCCTGGCAAGGCAAACGTCGTAGCGGATGCCTTAAGCAGGAAGTCTCATTGCCACTCATTGATTGAGAGTGATGTCCATTTGTCAAAGCTCCTTCATCCTGTAGTCCTTCACAACATCATTGTCAGTTGTACTCTACAAAGTCGAATTATCGAGCTACAAAAGATAGATGCTGGTGTGTTTCACATCAAGCGCAAGATGAAAGAGCAAGAAACCAAACATTTTCGAGTAGATGAGGAAGGCGTGTTATGGTTCAAGGATAGGTTGGTAGTTCCGAAGGATAGAGAGCTTAGAAATCAAATCATATCCGAAGCTCATTCCTCTAAATTATCTATTCATCCTGGCAGTAGTAAAATGTATCATGATTTGAAGCCTCGATTTTGGTGGACCAAAATGAAGAAAGAGATAGCCGCTTATGTGGCTAGGTGTGACACTTGTTGTCGGGTCAAGGCTGTGCACATGAAAGCTAGATTACTTTAGCCACTCTCTATTCTAGGTTGGAAATGGGAAGAGATAAGTATGGATTTTATTGTTGGACTCCCTACTACTCAGAGGAATTTTAACTCAATTTGGGTGATTGTAGACCATCTAACCAAGTCTGCACACTTCATTCCTATCTGCATAGACTTTCGTCCAACCGACTATGCGGAGTTGTACTTCAATCAGATAGTCCGACTTCATGGGATCCCTCGTACTATTGTCTCGGATAGAGGACCACAGTTCACTGCTCGCTTTTGGGAGCATTTACACGGATTGTTAGGAACTAAGCTAGTAAGAAGTTCTGCCTATCATCTGCAAACCAATGGGCAAACTGAACGAGTGAATCAAATCTTAGAAGATATGTTGAGAGCATGTGTCATCTCGGCTAAGGGCTCATGGGAAAAATGGTTACCCCTAGCTGAATTCTTGTACAATAATAGTTATCAAGAGAGCATAAAGATGGCACCGTTTGAAGCTTTGTATGGCCGGAAGTGTAGAACCCCGTTGAACTGGGTAGAAGCCGGTGAAAGGAGATATTATGGAATTGATTTTGTTCAAGAAGCTGAAGAACAAGTCCGTACTATCCAAACCCACATGGCTGTAGCTCAAGCTAGATAGAAAAGTTATGTTGATCGCCGTAGAAAACCTATTGAGTTTGAAGTTGGAGACTTCGTTTATCTGAAAGTCTCACCTATGAAGAGTGTCCAACGCTTTGGTGTGAAGCGAAAGCTTGCACCGAGATATGTTGGTCCATTTGAAATCATTGGACAAAGTGGTAAAGTGGCGTACAAGATTCAATTACCTCCAGAGATGAGTGCTATCTTCAATGTCTTTCATGTATCCCAATTGAAGAAATGTCTTCGCGTCCCTGAAGAGAGAGTTCCATTGGGGGATATCGAGTTAAAATCTGATTTGACCTTTGAAGAAAAGCCGGTTCGAGTGATTGACACTCGTGAGTGAGTGACTCGGAGTCGGGTGGTCAGGTTCTACAAAGTCATGTGGAGTAATCAGGGTAGTGAACGCGATGCAACGTGGGAAAGGCAAGATTATTTGAGGGATGGTTATAAGGAATTCTATCAACAATGGTACGCTTTTCAAATCTCAGGACGAGATTTTTATAAGGGGGAGGGCTATAACACCCCAGGTGTTTGCCTTCCACATTTGCACTTGCATTTCATGAACATGAGCATCATTCATTCATTCACAAGCTTATATCATATGAAACATGTTTTTGAAACATTGCAACGTATCGTTATGTTTCATGTGTTGTGTTGTTTCCTTTATGAAATGAAAAGTGTGCAACACTTAAGTGCAACATGTGCCACTCACTTAGTGAAACAAAGTTAGTTAATATTATGCAACAAGATCATGAAACATGTGAAACATGACTATGAAACATTTGTAACATTTCATGTGTTTTTTATTGTTTCAGTATATACCTTGCTTGATTCTTGTGTGACCAATGTATGGTGTGGCTAAAAATTCTTGTAAGTAACTTAGTTGTACCTAGAATGTCATTTGGAACATTGTCCATGTTGATCACTTTGACTAATTGGGTTCCCAAGTCATGGTTTGACCCATTTTGACCCCTAAACACTTTGGTTTGACTATTTAAAAAGTGTAGCTTAGGATGTTTGCATGTCTGAGAAACCTAAAACAAAGTTGTAGCAAATTTTATGAAGAACAAACTTTGTTTAGAAGCCAAGTCATGAAAATGTGCACAACATGTTCAAAAGGGACCCACAAGTCAAAATTGAAAGCTGATTCAACACTTGAAAAATTTGCTAAGTCCTAAATGCAATTTCAGTTTGAATGGGCCAACTTTGGCTTGATATAACTTGTGATCCGTTGAGAGTTAGCTGTGGATTTCTAAATCAAAGTTGTAGCCCTACTATAGCTCTACAACTTTCATGTTCATTGCTTCCACTAATACGTCATGGTTTAGGAGTAAATCAGTGTCGAACTTTGCCTGTCAGTCGGGCTCGATGATTTCTGAAACGCGAAGTTCAGACCGATCATGGCCGACCGACAATAGAGATCGGCCGACGCGTGGCTGCCACACGCCGTGGCTGGCCTACCGTCGCTGCCCGGTGTCCTCCGTCTTGAAGCCGCGTCCGCCTGCCTGTCTGCTCACTCTTCCTCATCCTCCTTCTCTTCTCCAACTCGCAGCAGCAGCCGAAGCGCAGCCGCTCCGCCATCACTGCCGTGGAGCTTCGCCGTCGCCGAGCTCACGCACCGCTGCAAAAACGCGCGCTACGTCTTCACCGTAGCTCGGCCATGTTCACCTCTACATCCTCCATCACTTAGCTGAGCCATTCGAGCTTTGGTAAGGTCGCTGTGACCATTCCACCACCGCCCGCCATGGCTGAGCCTCGCTGGAGTTGGCGCTCACCGTGGCCAGCGCACCACCGCACCCTTCTTCTATCCCTAGCCCTCGTCTCATCTTCCCAAGCTCGTGCAGTCGCTCCTGTGAAGATGCTACCGACCAAGCCGGTCCGGTCATGCTGGAACGCGGCCGCGTACCGCCGTGCGCCATGGCCGAGCCACCGTGCGCCATGGCCGGCGTGCTTAGGGGCCGCTGGGGTCTAGGCTTAGGGGGTCAATCGACGCGGGGGAACTTGGGGAGCACGCCGGTGCCGTCGATTTCGCCGGAGGAGCCGCCGTCGGCGAGCTTCGCCGTGTGCCGCGCCGTCGTCGCTTCCTCCCCTGTTTCGTCTCGCTGACCAGTGGGTCCGGCTGACAACCGGGTCCCACACGTCAGTGACTGTTTAAGTCATAAGCTAGTTCAAATTTCAGTTTTGAATGCTGTTTTGTAAATTTTGTAACTCCATTTGTGTAGATCCAAATACTGTGATTCAAATTTTGTTAGACTCACAGTGAGGTCTAGTATTTAAGAAAAATATGTCTTGAGCACTTTATGTAGAAATTTTGGATGAATTAAATAGGAACTTGAAAAGTGTTTTTGAATGCATACAAACTTGTTTAAATCATATCTTGAGTTTCTGTGATCCAAAAATTGTGAATTTTGTGGGTAAGCTAGTATTGCTTAGTAGAAGCTCTGGTTAAAATTTAAGAGAAATTGCATGTGTAGTTTTTGAGTTATAGATTTTCCTTTTATCATTGGTGGATACTTGTGTGAATTTTTGTAAATTATCTAGGAATCCTATGGCCATGAAACTTGGTAGGTAGTATCTTGGTACCTTAAGGATGCTAGGAAAAATATGAAATCTGTTGCTTGACACTTTTCACTAAGGTTTCCTAATTATGCCATTTTAAGCCATTCTGCCTTACCAATTTTGTGTAGGCTGTTATACTTTCTCAAATGGTGTGAAATTTTTATGGTAGTCTACTTAGGGCATGTAGTGTCTACTGTAATTTTTGTAGATGTAATGGTGTAGTTTTCATATATGTTTACTATTTCCTCTAATTAATTAAATAAATTAAGAAAGGTATTAAAAGAAATGTTTTGGGGATGAACACTCTACTTTCTGGTGTTCTTGTTATATGTGTGACATGTGAGTAGAGTTAGTTTTTTTTTCCAATTGTGTGTTTACATGATAAGTTATTAATTATTCGTTTACATTATGTCCCTCTGGACAGATCTGGGGACTTTAGAAAATTCCCCATGATATTTTGATTTTCTGTGGATGTGGTAAATACAAGAGTTGTAGATAATTTAGATATCTAGCTCCTGTCAAAATTTGAGGGCATTTGGCCTAGTAGTTTAGAAACTACAGCTATTTAAAGTTAGGTTCCAGTTTTTGCTTACTCTCTGCCTTGTGAGGACAGAATTCTGTTGATTGATGAATTCGACCTGATAAAGGTTTGAATCATGCTTTGAGGTCTGAAAATGAATTGTAGACAATTTCATAAGATTTCCAGATTGTCTTGTTTCATGTCAATTGGATTTATAAATCTCCAGTTATGGCTAGTTTACTATACCGCTACATAGTCTTCATTTTGCTGAAATACAAATGCTTGAGTGTATGCTTGATGCAATGTTCTCGTTGTTTGTTTAGGGTTAGCCTAACTTGAGAATATGCTTAGGTGTAGGTGCTAGGTCATTAACTGAAGATGAGCAATTATACATTAGGTTGTATAAACTTGGTAAGTAAAGTGATTTGAATAGGGCTTAAGTTGGAATATACAAACTACAGCGAACATGCGCATTCCCCGAGCATCCCTGACATTCGTCATGTGCATCCATGATATTTATCTTGCGCATTCATGCAATAGGTGTGCCGGAGGGAGTGACGTTGCTGGAGTTCGAGGGAGCCAACCAGGAGGGGGAGCCCGAGGTGCAGGAAGCCGACGAACCAGCCGCCGCGGAGGAGTTGACCGAGTGCCCTGACCACCAGCCTTCCTCGTTCTTGAAAGGCAAGCCCCAGAGCATATTAAGCCTCCCATGCTTTTACAAATACATTGAGTATCTTTTATTGTTGATGATGCATTACGTATAGGAATTTGGTTGGAACCAATTGCTACATTATATATCCTTCCTTGTCTAGATATCGCACTGGAATCCTATTTAAGTTCAGGACGGGTTAAATGCTTAGCCATGCTTAGTGCGGTAGAAGTCAGGTGATTTCCTGTCACCTATGAGCTTTAGGAAGAGGTGGATCATGGTTGGCTATATTTGCTATCATGGAAAAGAACCATGTTAATAATGAATTAAGACCGGGCGGAGTCTTGTGTAGGTTTGGACATAGTGACTCCGTCTGAGTCGTTTAAGGACCGATACGCTGTACGTCCTCATGTCATGTTGAACGCAGCCTAACACTTAGCTGGCAGGATAAGTCGTTCCGACCGCGAAGCCTAGTAGCTCGACTTAGGCCGGGGACGCGAACAGTGGCGTGCATTCTGGAGGTAGTAAGGATGTGTGGAGAGCCATTGGCATAAGTCCAAGGCGGGTTAGAGTCCCGAACAACCTTGGTAGAGTGGTTCTCTGAGAATGCCGATCTATTCAGACTTGCGACTCCTGAATCGTACCAAAGGTGACTTGTTTGCGACCCTGACAGGGGAAGCAGGGTTTGTGTTTAGGAATACCCCTCCAGCTGGATAGGAATCGATTCGAATCGCCGTCTCTCCCGGATAGTGAGAACTTGACTGAGCAGCGGCAACGTAGATTCAATTAATTTAACGATATGGTTAAATGGATGATGATGATAAGGTTGCCACAATGAATACCTGATATGGTTATTAATGTTTGCACCCTAATAAAATGATTGCTTAGTATAGGTGCTAATGTAGATGACAGGTTAATGGCTAAAAAGTCACTGCTAGTCAGGATAAGAGTTGATCATATTACTTATGCTTTTCTGCAAAAAGAAAGTGTCAGCCGGATCCACTACATTCAGCTATCATAATCTTTGGTGTCATTTGTTTGGTTTTCGACGGGTAAGTCTAGCTAAGTACATTCCCGTACTCAGGGTTTATTCCCTCTTATTGCAGATGACCTTCTATATCAGGGATTCTGTAAGTGTTGTCTCCACCCGGTGGGTGATGAAGACTAGATCATGGGCATGATCTCTGTTCTCTTATCTGAATGCTTTTGCGGGCTATGATCAGCGAACCAGTATGTGTATTTGAACTCGGGTGTGTGAGTTAAACTATTTGCTTCCGCATGTTTACAAGACTTGTTTTGTAATAATGATGACTCTATGATGATGTAATCTATTTGCGAACGTCTGTGAAATGTTGTAACGTACGATATGTTATGTTGAATTACTGTGATCTTGGTTGTATGCAAGTTGGTTTGAAATCCTTCAAGATTTTAGTTGACTACCGGGTTTATATGGGCTCAAGTTCGAGAATTTGATCGTTTCGGCGATTGTTTTTGTACTTGTGCTCTTATAAATTGGTCGGTTCTATGACAGTATTATTCTATAATCCTACTAGGAACCTCATTGTAAACCAACTAGGACTCTAGCCTCTTGACTATATAAAGGAGGGCGGAGTTCCTAAACACACAACAGACAATGCAACACAACACTTTACAATCAATCCAACGCGAAGGCTAACACCGACTGGACGTAGGGCTATTACTCGATCACGATCGAGGGTCCGAACCAGGATAAATCGACTATCTCTTGCATTTACCGTCGAGTTCTGCATACACTGAAGCCCGAACATACTGCCCCAGGTACCCCCATGGCAGGCTATCGGTGGTGAAACATCAACAACACTCAGTGAGTGCACTTTTTTCCTTGAAAAAAGCACACGTCACCAAGAAGATTTCTTTAAGACAAACAACTTCAAGGACTCATGTCAAAAAGAACCCGGACCTTGCAATATCTGAGTTCTTTTTGATAAAAAACATGGACGAGGAATTAGAACAATTTCAAGACAAGACCCTCCAGCTTCTTGTTCCAAATAGCAAGAGGCTCGGGGGCTACACCCAGACGGATGTACTTTTTCTTCAAAAAAGCACATACCACTCGAAGATCCCAAGAAGCGCTACATGGTTTCACTCAAGAAAGTACTCGGACGATGCTTGTTCCTACTCGGCGGGACCTGAAGGAACAAGATGAGGCTTCCAGAGCTCAACCATAAAGTGCTCGGGGGCTTGTCAATACGGGACCCATAGGATACCCCACAAGGAAGGTAGAAGATCTAGTCTAACTAGATCTCCTTTCCCTGTAATCTTAGTAGTAGTAGTATTCTGTAATCCTACTAGGAACCTCATTGTAAACTAACTAGGACTCTGGCCTCCTGACTATATAAAGGAGGGTGGAGTTCCTGAACACACAACAGACAACGCAACACAACACTTTACAATCAATCCAACGCAAAGGCTAACGCCGATTGGACATAGGGCTATTACTCTATCACGATCGAGGGTCCGAACCAGGATAAATTGACTATCTCTTGCGTTTACCGTCGAGTTCTGTATATGCTGAAGCCCAAACATACTGCCCCGTGTACCCCCATGGTAGGCTATCGGTGGTGAAACATCGACAGCTGGCGCGCCAGGTAGGGGTTTTCGGCGAATTTGCATCCAAGAGCTCAACGGACCTTGACAACATGATCTTCTCGATGGGATCGACCTTCATCTTTGGTTCATGGATCTGCGAGGCAGGCAAGGATGGCAAGCTCCAAAGCCATCTCCTCAAAGATTCGGATCACCATGAAGACCTTTTTATTTCGACGACTACAATAGATCAACTCACCAGAAGATTCACGCAGCTCATGATATCTGATCCAACTCAGATTTTGCGGATTTCCACATCCGACTCAAACTTAGGCTCCGCATCTGAAATGGAATCTATATCGAGTTCTTTTGAGAAACCGAGTTCTTTTCCAACAGGGCTCCGATATGTGGCCTCAGCCTATCAACAAAACAACTCGGAATACACTCAGACTCTTTCAAAGAAGTCAGGACCTTTTCCATTCAAACTCCACAACATGGCAAATCCTATCAAGCATGGCCTGAAGGATCCCTCGATCCGGTGCATAGAATGCCACTAAAAGGAGCTCAAGAAGGTCTCGTACTGACTATAACATCTCAAGACTGCATCGTCCACTAGCCAGATTTAGTTCCTAAGGACAGCAGTACCCAACTAATCGGCACGACAACGACAGCAATTCTACCCTACCAAGAGGGAGACTCGATCTGTGACCTTGAAGCCTCTACTAAAATCATCAACAACTCCGACAGTGTGGAAATCAACACCAATAACAGAACAATTCACACACGAGAAGTATTCATGGTTCACCGTCCTTGATCACCTCTGGTCCCCCCAGAGGCACCCGACATCAGATCATCAGACGAATCTGAGTCCAACATATCACCCTTTATCCAGGAGCACGGTGGTGAGACCGAGAGTCAGAGGTAAGCCAGAGAAAGAAGAAACAAATTAAAACAAGGATGCCAATGCTATGCTAGGTAGCGCAAGGAAGCTTGGATTAAATATGAGTCAGATCTGGCTGAGTACGGCAGAAGAAAATTAGAACAAGAAGTCAAAGAAATACGCACAATGAATACACCCTACAGTAGAATCCGAGAAGCACTAGAAGAACTCAGAACGACATCACTTCCTAGTGAAAAATAGGAACAACTACGAGACCTCCTCCAGTCAGCAGCCCTAAGGACGCATGATGGAAGAGCCCACTCAAGACCACTTGCTAGGTCAACATCTCATAGGAAGCAAGATCAAAACTAGAAGAAGTCCGCTTTTGAGAGACTTGGACCAGGCGGAAGTCACAACAGAGAAAGTGGAAGGGACCATAATCAAAATTACCGAATCGAACAACCAAGGAAGAGCAGAAGCAAAGCACCTATTCAGACATCCCCGCGGGACTACTCTCGCCAAGATGACAGTTGGCAGGAAGGAGGTGTCGAATCGGAATACAAAGAAGGAGGAACGCACGATAGATTCCCCTATTTTGCAAACAGACTTGCTTCAATATGACTGCCTCACAAGTTCAAGCCGTCCAACCACTCTAAATATGATGGCAAGACCAAACCAAAGCAGTGGCTCAGAATTTACTCGTAGTCGATTGAACTAGCCGGAGGAGACGACGATATCAAGACCTTATTTTTTTCCCATGGCACTAGAAACCATGCCCCTCCAATGGTTCAACAAATTAAATCCAGGATCAATCATAAATTGGGAAGACTTGCAAAGAGTTTTCTATGGAAATTTCACGAGTATCATTACGCACCCCATCACCCATGCAGAATTAAAAGGACTCAAGCAGAAAGGAGGCGAAACTCTCAGAAATTACTATCGACGATTTGGCGAACTACGTGCCCAAGTACATGACATCACCGAATGAGAAGTAATTGAAGCCTTCTCTCACGGAATTATGGCTAGGTGGCAATTTCAAGACTTCTACAAAGGATACCCGAGAAGCAATGAAGAATTCAGATGCATAGTAGAAAAGATGATTACTGCAGAGGAGAAGACACGAGAAAGGTTCCCAGATAAAAACAATCAAGACAACTCGGACAAACGAAATCATCGAAACATCAGACATCAGGAAAGAAAACGTGGACCAGACAACACCGTGGCGATGTCTGATAAATCAAGAAAGTTTTCCAAACCCAGAGGGTATGACGACATTGAAAATATGCATTGCATTTTGCATCCTAAAGGAAATCACACCACTAGAAACTGCTACACGTTCAACGAGTGATACATGAGAAAGGATAATAAGGTAAACACTAATGAAGACAATCAGAAAAAGATGAAGACAACCATGAAGGAAAGGGATTCCAAAAATCTAGGGGGACAGTAGCAGTAATCTTCGCTGGAGCTCCAGATTCCAGAAGTAAACATCAAGAAAAGCTAGCTCTGTGAACCATCATGGCAGCAGAACCGGCTACTCCAAGATATCTCAATTGGTCACAGTATCCAATCCAATTTTCAAGAGAAGACCAATGGACTAGCGTAGGGAACGCGGGCCATTATCCACTGGTTCTAGATCTAACTATCGCTGGCATGACTGTCACTAAAGTACTAATCGATGGGGGAGCCGGACTCAACATTATCTTTTTAGAGACACTAAGGAAGATGGGACTACAACTCAACGGGATGATTACACCAACAAGCACCCCTTTTATGGAATAGTACCCAGCAAGGCAGCTATGCCACTTGGACAAATCACTCTACCGGTTACTTTTGGCACTCCCTCAAACTACCGAACAGAGTTCATCAAGTTTGAAGTTTCAGACTTCGATTCATCATATCATGCAATCCTCAGGCGCCCAGCACTAGCAAAATTCATGGCAATACCACATTACCCGTACCTATTGCTTAAGATGCCTGGGCCTAATGGTGTCCTTTCCCTTCGAAGTGATTTGAAGCACGCTTTTGATTGCGATGTCCAGGCAATTCAAATTGCAGCCAAGGCACAAGCCGCCGATGGTAGAAAAGAAATAGCCACTATCACCACAGAAATGAGCCCAGAAGAACTAGAGATACCGGCTAAAAAGCCCAGCATTCTCGCACCACCAAAAGAAGCCGACGTCAAGCAAATCAACCTGGGCACTGGTGATCCCTCCAAAATGGCAACCATCAGCGCCCACCTCTCAGCAAAATAGGAACTCGCGCTCACCAACTTTCTTCGGGACAACAAAGATATCTTTGCTTGGAAGCCGGCCGACATGCTAGGTGTCCCAAGAGAGTTGGCTGAGCACAGAATCGATGTCAATAAAGAATCAAAGCCTATGAAGCAATGGCTACGACGATTCTCACCTGACAAGAAGGCAGCAATTAAAAAGGAAATCACAAAGCTAATAGCAGCCAGATTCATCAGAGAAATCCTTCATCCTGATTGGCTAGCAAACCCAGTTCTAGTACAAAAGAAGAACACGGACGAGTGGCGCATGTGCGTCGACTACACAGATCTCAACAAACACTGCCTGAAAGATCCATTCGGGCTACCACGCATTGACTAGATAGTTGATTCGACAGCAGGATCTACTCTATTATCCTTTCTTGATTGCTATTCAGGATATCACCAGATTGCATTAAAAGAACAAGACCAGAGCAAGACATCTTTCATCACTCCATTTGGCTCCTACTACTACAAGACCATGTCATTTGGACTCAAGAATGCTGGTGCTACATACCAAAGAGCTATCCAAACGTGCCTTGGTGATCAAATTGGCGAAAATGTAGAAGCATATGTGGATGACGTAGTAGCAAAAACAAAGAACCCAGACACACTAATTGAGGACTTAAGGCAAACCTTTGAAAACCTAAAGAGGTGGAGGTGGAAATTGAACCCAAGCAAGTGTGTATTCGGAGTTCCTTCAGGACAACTACTAGGATTTTTGGTCAGCCATCGTGGAATCGAAGCCAGCGCCAAGCAAATTCGAGCCATAACAGAGATGGGCCCTCCTCAAAGTGTCAAGGATGTGCAGAAACTAATAGGCTGCATGGCGGCCCTCAATCGCTTCATATCAAAACTCGGCGAAAAAGGGTTACCTTTCTTTAAACTACTAAAGAAGATAGACAAGTTCGAGTGGACAGAAGAAGCCAACGAAGCTTTCAAAAGACTCAAGACGTACCTCACAACCTCACCCGTTCTCACACCTCCAAAGAAATATGAGGACATGATGCTGTACATTGCGGCAACTCAACCCGTATACTACATCATCGAGGTACTATCAGAATCAAAAGTCTGGTACCCACATGTGCAAAAACTACTCTATGCACTCCTGATCACTTCACGCAAGCTTCACCACTATTTTGAAAGCCACAAGATTACTGTGGTGATAGATTTCCTGCTCGAAGACATCCTACACAATAAAGACGCAACAGGGCACATATCTAAGTGGGCAGTTGAACTTGGTGCTCTCAATATCGATTTCACCCCACGGAAGGCAATTAAATCTCAAGCCCTTGCCGATTTTGTGGCCGAGTGGACAGAGATTCAACAACCCATGCCAAATACCATCCTTGACCATTGGAAGATGTACTTTGATGGATCGCTCAAGCTAGGCGGAGCCGGTGTAGGCGTTCTCTTCATTTCTCCAGACGGAAAACAACTAAAGTATGTCCTTCACATACTGTGGCAAGCTACAAACAATGAAGCAGAATACGAAGCCCTCATCCACGGACTATGAATAGCAATTACCCTTAGAATCAAGTGATTACTCGTATACAGCGATTCGGCAGTGGTCATCAACCAAGTCAACAAAGATTGGGATTACACCAAAAAAAATATGGGCACTTACTGCGCTGAGATACGAAAACTCAAAAAACATTTTCAAGGATTGGAAATTCTACATGTCCTGCGCGATTCTAATATTGCAGCAGATGTCCTCGCCAAGCTCGGATCGGATAGGGCAAAGGTCCCACCCGGCGTATTCATAGAAGAGTTATCAGCTCCCTCTATCAAACAACCCAGTGAGATAAACCCTGAACTCCCAATAAAAGGCACCTAGATTTTGGTAATCACCACTTCATGGACCCAAGTTTTCATCGATTATATCAGAGAGAATAAGTTGCCAGCAGATAAAGTAGAAGCTACCCGAGTTGTTCGTAAAAGCAAGAACTACGTCCTAGTAGGGGACAAGCTATACAGAAGAGCCGCATCATTAGGAGTACTCCTAAAATGTGTCTTGTTTGAAGAAGGCAAAGATATCTTAGCCGAAATACACTCAGGGTGATGTGGGAATCATGTTGCTTCAAGAACACTAGTCGGCAAAACGTTCCGCACCGGATTCTACTGGCCAACCGCTTTGAAAGACGTAGAAGAACTAGTCAGAAAATGCAAAGGTTGTCAAATGTTCGCAAGACAAGCTCATGTACCAGCTCACAATCTCATCTGCATCCCTCCCGCTTGGCCTTTCTCCTGCTGGGGGCTGGATCAAGTAGGACCTCTCAAGAAAGCAAAAGGCGGTTTCAAGTACATCTTCGTAGCAATTGACAAGTTCACCAAGTGGATTGAATACAAACCACTCGCAAAATACAGCGTGTCGACGAAATATGGTCGGCAGTCTACCTAGGGGTATGCCAAAGGTAGTAGATTATCGGCAGACAGATGCGCAAGCCACAAACAAGACGGTGACGCAAGACAAACATGAGGTTTTATCCAGGTTCGGCCGCCAAGAAGGCGTAATACCTACATCCTACGTCTGATTTGTATTGCTGTATGTCAATGAGAGATGTTTTTAGAGGGATCCCCTGCCCACCTTATATAGTCCGGGGGGCAGGGTTACAGATCTAGAAACCAATCCTAGTTAGTTACGATTGCCATATGTGGCCGGATAAGGATTCCTATTCTAACCGACCAGGATCTTGCTTGATCGCCAAATCCGCCTTGACTCCTTGTGCGGGACTCCGATCAGGTTGGCTGGGCCGCACGTCGTCTTTCGGGTGGACTGGACCCATTGATCCGGGCTGGCCCAAGCTTAGCCGTAAGGGTATAGGGGTTAATACCCCCACAGCTAGTCCCCGAGCACCATGTATTATGCTGAGACATGCCATTTTAACCTTCTCCGACAAGTAAGGCTTGAGTTCTTGACATTTCTGACCACCGTCATCGCCGAAGAAGTAAGTTGTCCAAAGAATGTATGGTGCTCTTAAGAAAAAAGAAAAAGATTTCTGTCCTGAGAAGTGTGCCCACTTGTATTTCTGGAAAGAAATGTAAGTGGTCTTGAAGCATAGCGTCCTTGAATCGTTAGAGGTGTAGGGGTCAAAAAAAACCAACACATTCACCGCAAGGTGAAGTGTGCCCACTTAGTCCCCGAGCCTGGTAGTAGGTGACGTAGGCACGTGGTGCTAGGGTCTAAAAATAATTCCCAGTTAAGTTGAGAACCCAATTGTCGTACAAACAAAAACGAGATGCACCAGCAGGTGCATCGTACCGACGTAGTCCCCGAGCTTGCTGGAAGGCGATGTATGAACCTTGTAGCAAGGTCTAAATAAATGTCTCTCAACTGTATGTGAGTACAACTCACATGTAGCCGAGGAGAACCATTCTCCAAGCAGTGGTCGGGACAGTCCCTAAGCACATTGATAATCCTTACAATCATTCAAAGCACAGGGGTCAATTAAAACACATTCACCACAAGGTGAAGTGTGCCCACTTAGTCCCCGAGCCTGGTAGTAGGTGATGCAGGCACGTGGTGCCAGGGTCTAAAAAAGAATTTCCACCGAAGTTAAAAATCCAATCGTTGTACAGGCGATACAAGATGCACCGGCAGGTGCATCGTACCGACGTAGTCCCCGAGCTTGCTGAAAGGCAAAATATGAGCCTTGTAGCAAGGTCTAAATAAATGTCTCTCAACTGTATGTGAGTACAAATCACATGTAGCCGAGGAGAACCATTCTCCGAGCAGTGGTCGGGACAGTCCCCGAGCACATCAGTTGTCGGAGCAGTCCCCGAGCACGGCAGTGGTCGGAGCAGTCCCCGAGCACGTCAGTGGTCGGAGCAATCCCCGAGCACGGTAGTGGTCTTGGCAGTCCACGAGCACGGCAGTGGTCTGGGCAGTCCCCGAGCACGGCAGTGGTCTGGGCGGTCCCCGAGCATTGTAGGAGTCTGTTCCATCCTTGAGCACAAAACAAGCATAAAAAATACAAACGCCATTGATGTATTTATTTGGTGTATTTATTTATCTCCTTTCTCTGCCAAGTCTAGTCTGACACGTCTGGTCAAAAAAGCAGATGGGTATAGTACGTCATTCTGTCTTCTTACTCTTTTCTGGCAAACAGTCGCTTGGCACCTGTATGGAGGTGCGTCAGTGTGGGCCCTCTTACACTATCAACGAAGGGGCGCATACACTGGTAACGAAGGGGCGCGTTTATTGGCGTAGATCTCAAGGTTGTGTGAACAACCTTCTACGGTGCGTGCGCACGTCTCCCAATAATCTCGGGCGGACGAAACGACGAAGCTCTTTGTTATTTATAATGTAGATCTGGTAAGTTACTCATACCGTTCCCCATTGTCATTCGCCGCCGCAACCTTCTTCTTCCTCTTGCCGAACCCTATTCCTCCGAAAATCATCGCCAACCCCCTCGCCACCGCATCCACCCCCTTAGTAAGGACAGACTAATGGCGAAGAGAGACGCCCAGAAGAAAGGTGGAGTCATGGCGAAGGAGTGGTGGAAATCACGGAGCAATGAGCAGACCATCGAAGACCTCGTCGCCATGGGAGTGCTCCACAACAAGGCACTCGCGGGATGGCGTGCGCCGGAAGGAGAAAGCTTCCCCGATCCACAACCAGGTGAGATTGTGGTGTTCGAGGATTTCTTCAAATGGGGTTTTGGGGTTCCAGTGCACCCTTTCCTTCAGGGTCTCTGCTTGTATTATGAGATTGGGATTTGCAATCTGCATCCCAACTCGATTCTTCTTGTCTCCACCTTCATCCATCTCTACGAGGCTTATGGTGGCTTCCAGCCCCATTTCGACCTCTTTCGCCACCTGTTCTGTCTTCAGAAGAAAGGGAGCGGTGGCTCGAAGATAGTCGGAGGCATCTACCTGAATCTGTGCGACGGTATGAAAGCCCAATACTTGCACTGCCCCTGGAACACCTCACTGGACGAGTGGTACAAGAAGTGGTTCTACATCCGTGAAGAGCCGAACACCATCACCCTGTGCGACGTGGAGCTAATTCTAGAGAAGAAGAATAGCTGGTCGGAGAAGCTCGAGAACTTGGAGCAGATAGCCGAACTGCTCGAGATGATCCCGTGGGGAAGGCTAGATGGCCCAAGTGTGGTCGGGAACTTCATCAACCAAAGGATCCAGCCCTGCCAGAAGAGGGTACATCCTGGCTTCGAGTACCAGGGGAGTGCAGATCCAACAAGGACCAGGAAAGAGGCGCTCGACAAGATAGAAACCAAGGCCAGGATTGGGGAGCTATTCAACCTGACCGATCCCAATTATGTCAGGTTGAACGACATCGAGCACGCCTTCAAGCTGGCCTGACCTCCCCCAAAGGTAAATGATGCTTCCTTTTAACTGTAGAATCATGTTGTAACAAGAAATTGACTGTTGTCTCCGTTATGTGTCTCAGAGTAATGGTCGTGACCGGGCAGCAGTGTTCGTGTCTCCGCCCCCCGGTGTGGATTGGCCACAAGTTGCCGGCCCAGCTACCCAAACCAGCGCCAGGACCGACGACGTCCACTGGGCGGCACTCGAGGCTATGGAGGATGCATCGACCAGAGCCGCTGGCAAGCGTCCGGCTGCCAACAAATGACGCCAAGCCATCTTCCCCTTTCGGACGACGAAGCAGAGGATGCGGACATCTTCCGGCTCGTCCCTCGAAAAAGGAGGAGACAAATGGGGTCGATGGAGCAGGGTGGCTCCTTTGTGCCAGCAGTGATCGCATCACCGACCACTGCAACACAGAGGACAAGCAAAGGAAATGTCGAGCATCCAACCCCGACACCTGTACCGGTGGTGGAAAGAGTTCCGGTGGAACCTGCCGAGCACGCGGAGCAGGGGCGGTCGAGAAGACGCTCCTTCACCACATCATTCCGCGCTTCGAAGCTGTAAGTATCTATAACTTTGATGTAAGCTTGTAATTTGTATTGAATACTATTATCTTCTGAACTTTTCTCTGATATATTAGGTCGGCGTCCACCGAGAACCCCGACCAGCTAGCCGGGTGCGGCACAACTTCGCCAGCAATGGCAGGAAAAACTGTCCAGCAGCCAGCCGTGGAGGAGCCTATAGAAGGAACTCCGCCGAGACCTCAGTAGGTGGACGACTAGACATTAGTCCCCGAGCGGCTGGCTGAGAAGACAGCCGAGCAGAGTACAAGTGCTCCGAGCACAAACCCTGCTGAGGCGGATACCTTGGCGCTAAGGGAGCCGGATCAAGCCAAGGAGCAGCAGCCAGAAGTGGCGCAGAGCACTCTTGCAGATGCAATGGCTCGTGGAAAAGCCATGGTGCTCGGGGACTAGCTGTGGGGGTATTAACCCCTATACCCTTACGGCTAAGCTTGGGCCGGCTCGGATCGATGGGTCCAGTCCACCCAAAAGACGACGTGTGGCCCAGCTAACCTGATCGGAGTCCCGCACAAGGAGTCAAGGCGGATTTGGCGATCAAGCAGGATCCTGGTCGGTTAGAATAGGAATCCTTATCCGGCCACATATGGCAATCGTAACTGACTAGGATTGGTTTCCAGATCTGTAACCCTGCCCCCCGGACTATATAAGGCGGGCAGGGGATCCCTCTAAAAAACATCTCTCATTGACATACAGCAATACAAATCAGACGCAGGACGTAGGTATTACGCCTTCTTGGTGGCCGAACCTAGATAAAACCTCATGTTTGTCTTGCGTCACCGTCTTGTTTGTGGCTTGCGCATCTATCTGCCGACAATCTACTACCTTGAGCATACCCCTAGGTAGACTACCGACCATATTTCATCGACACAGCGCAGCCAAAGCAGTCGAGTTCATCCAAGACATTATGCACCGCTTTGGCATGCCCAACCGAATCATAACAGATTTTGGTTCTCCCTTTACAGCTACAGAATTCCCAAGTTGGGCACAGGATTGCGGCTTCAGCATAGATTATGCATCGGTCACACATCCAGAAGCCAATGGACAGGTGGAAAGGGTGAACGGACTTATACTAGCCGGATTAAAACCAAGATTATACGAAGAACTAGTGGACTATGGATCCAAATGGATTGAAGAATTGCCTAAAGTAGTATGGGGGCTACGGACTCAAATAAGTAGAGCCACCGGATACTCACCTTTCTTCCTAGTTTATGGATCAGAAGTAATACTACCGATCGACTTAATCTGGATGTCACCAAGGATAGAACAATACGACGAAGGAGAAGCAGAACACACCCGAAGATTAGAACTCGATAGTATAGAAAAAGTCAGAGTAAATGCTACCCTTCAATCAGCAAGATACCTCCAAGGTTTAAGACGCCACTACAACAGGAATACCTAGCCTCGATCACTCCAAATCAGAGATCTGGTACTAAGAAGAATACAAAAAACTGACGGACGCCATAAACTACTCAGTCCATGGGAAGGTCCTTTCATTGTCACAAAAGTCACCGGACCAGGCACGTATAAGTTAAAAAATGAAGATGGAAAAGAAGTCAACAATACATGGCACATCAGCCAACTAAGAAAATTCTATGCATGAAAAACAAATCAAGGAAGAATACACATACAAGCCACAAGAGATCAACATCAATGAAGATGGTGTTCAGCGACAATATGTATATTATTATGGATTTCCCCCAGTTGCTTTCAATAACCATGTAAACGATCATGATCAATAAAGATGGTTCTCCTCGAAAACAGATGTCTTGTTACGAATCTTCCCAAGTTGTTTTCACTAAGAGTACCGGCTGAGAGCAAAAGAGCTAAAAAGATGTTTGAGCCCACCGATGAGGGTAGCTAATAAGCTAAAACCCGATCCAAAAAGCAAAATGGCTAAAATCATGCCTAAGCATACCGGCTGAGAGCAAAAGAGCTGAAAAGATGCTTGAGCCCGCCGTTGAGGGTAGCTAATAAGCTAACACCCGATCCAAAAAGCAAAATGGCTGAATCATGCCTGAGCATACTGGCTGAGAGCAAAAGAGCTGAAAAGATGCTTGAGCCCGCCGATGATGGTAGCTAATAAGCTGACACCCAATCCAAAAAGCAAAATGGCTGAAATCATGCCTGAGCATACCGGCTGAGAGCAAAAGAGCTGAAAAGATGCTTGAGCCCGCCGATGAGGGTAGCTAATAAGCTGACACCCGATCCAAAAAGTAAAATGGCTGAAATCATGCCTGAGCATACCAGCTGAGAGCAAAAGAGCTAAAAAGATGCTTGAGCCCGCCAATGAGGGTAGCTAATAAGCTGACACCCGATCCAAAAAGCAAAATGGCTGAAATCATGCCTGAGCATACCGGCTGAGAGCAAAAGAGCTGAAAAGATGCTTGAGCCCACCGATGAGGGTAGCTAATAAGCTAACACCTTATCCAAAAAGCAAAATGGCTGAAATCATGCCTGAGCATACCGGCTAAGAGCAAAAGAGCTGAAAAGATGCTTGAGCCCGCCGATGAGGGTAGCTAATAAGCTAACACCCGATCTAAAAAGCAAAATGGCTGAAATTACGCCTGAGCATACCGGCTGAGAGCAAAAGAGCTAAAAAGATGCTTGAGCCTACCGATGAGGGTAGCTGATAAGCTAACACCTAAACCAATCCTAAGATGTTCCTACTCGACAAATCAAGAAAGTTTGTCAAGGCAAAGATCTACAAAAACCGAGTTGTTTACACGGCTCATATGAAAGCCAGACAAGTACTCGACAAATCAAGAAAGTTTGTCAAGACAAGGATATGCAAATACTGAGTTGTTCACACAGCGCAGTCAAAAGCATGACAAACACTTGACTAAATCAAAGACATCCA
Source organism: Miscanthus floridulus (assembly GCF_019320115.1). Taxonomy (NCBI): domain Eukaryota; kingdom Viridiplantae; phylum Streptophyta; class Magnoliopsida; order Poales; family Poaceae; genus Miscanthus; species Miscanthus floridulus. Next base: position 34,608,852 of record NC_089586.1, on the reverse strand, counting down.
GGCAAAGAAGACATCAACAAAAACATAAAGGATCTTCATTTAAAAGAAGTATAATATCCTTATTACAGAAGCTGGAGTACTAAAGTCAAAATACATCAAGCATCACCATCAGGAGAAGAAATATCAATATCAAGATTATCTACAATCCTACTAGCCAAATCTTCGACCTCAGGCTCCATGTTTTCAACAGCATCAAGATATTCTTGACTCTCGGCTTCCTCTGCAATCTTGGACAGAGGCATCTCTAGAGCAAGAACCTCGACCGGAGCAAGAACATTCCTAGTACATAGTCGGGCGCATCTCTTCATGAACTCCTAGAAACGGGTCAGAACTTGAGGAATAAACTAAGCCCAAGATTGACCATCATCTGATGGAGTCTGGAGAAGATCGGCTACTGACCAAAATGACTTCCACAAAGCATTCCAGTTCTCAGTAGCCGTCTCCAACTTAGCAGTCAAGACTTCAACTGTTTTTTGGGCCCGCACAAGATCTCTGTCAGCTCCTCGCCTAATCAACTTAGCAAGCGCAAGTTCTTCTTCAGCACGAATAATTACCTCTTCTGCCCTGTTGTGACTATTGCGAGCGAGTGTCTTCATTTCCTCAATACCCTCCGAAAGCTTTTGCTTTTCAACTCGAAGAGCTAAAACCAGGCACCAAAAACAAGTCATCAGAAAGGAAAATTCGAATACAAGAGGAAACAAAAGAACCCGTAATACCATTGCACTCTTTCTTCATGGCCTCCACAGCTGCATCCCTCTACTTTCCTACCTCAACCACCTGGGCACGGAGAGCTTTCTCCTCCTTTTGGTGCGTTTGATGCTCGGACTCCATCTTGGCTCGACAGAGATCAAGCTCTGTTCTTAGAGCACAAACCTCAGAAGACAACTTTTTCTTGGATTCAGACGAGAAAAAGAAGCCGGTATGATCCTGAGAAAAAGACTGAGCAAAAAGAGAAAGAGAAAACAAGACATAAGAACAGAGGAAAGACGAACATCCAAAGAAATAACTTTAGAAAAGACTTACCTAGAGCTTTTCACCAAAAGAAGTCGTGAGGGTCCCCCAGGCAATGGTCAGCTCTGACAACCGATGAGTGGCATCAAATTGTTGCACCACATCATCATCCAAACGCTGAACGCCACTAGGAAGAGGAGCAGAGGGAGAAGTCGGCTGAGGCAAAGAAGACAAGACCAGAACCACACCCTAGGAAGCCCCGGCTACTTCCCAGAGGGCTCCGCCACCACGGCCACGGTCACCTCCGAGGCTAGCAAATCAGCAGCAGCGGGATCACCAGAGGACCCTATCACCCTCACAGCCACCTTGCCGACCACGCATGCCGAGTCCAAAGACTCAGAACGCAGGGGCGCGTTAGAAGACTGAAAAGAAGTCGACTGAGTGTTGAGGGAAGGCGAAGGCCTACAAGATGATAAAGAAAATCGACGATAAGAATATGAATCAGAGAAGGGGTAAACAGAAGCAGAGAAACATAACTAGGATTCACTCACTTAGCTATCTTCTTCTTCATAAAACCCCCAAGACCAACAGAAGACCTCAGAGGGGGAACTATAGAAGCAAAAATATCGCCGCCACCTTGCAACGGGAGCGGCGTGGTTGGAACTGGAGCTCCAGAAGAACTCAAGGTCGACGACCGCTTACTACAAGAGAATAAGGCCAAAGTCAGAACAAAAAGAAGTGTTCAATAGCAGAAAAGTAGGAAAACAACTCACCGACGCATAGCAAGGGCCGCATCATCATCCTCCTCTTCCTCACTTTCAAGCATGGCAACCACAGCGCCATCTAAAAAAGAAGAAAAGTACTCGGTTAGAGGGAAAAGCAAACAACAAAAAGACAAAACATATTAAAATGCTCACCTAGGAGCACGCTACCTATAACTTGAGTACCTAGACGAGTACTCGATTGACGAGACTTCTTGGCAGCAGACAAACCGGAAGAACAATCTACTCGCCCCCTTTTTCCAACACTGCAGGGAGCTCGAGGAACTGGACGAGGAACATACTCTACATATGTGTCAAGAATGGCAGAAGAAACACCCGGAAACATCATAGTGGTTTGAAACTTACTGGTTAAAGATGCCCCAGTAAGATTCTCCCCAAGCTCCACAATGGCAGGGAGGTCCTCAAGGGGGATCGGGTCAACAAAGTTACGCCCCAATTCCTATAAAAGAGTAAAACAACCAGACAAGAACTATTAAGCGAAAAGTGGAGACGACAAAGGAAATACGAAAAGTACCAGCATAAGAAAAAACAACTCATAGCAGGAGGCGAGTTGTTAGCACAGTACTCGGGGATAGTAAGTGGGACGACGCTCACTCCTTTCAACATCTTCTGGAGGCGCTCGAGTACCTCCTCACCGGTCAACTCAAGGGCAGGGACCATACGAGAAGGGTCCTCCGCTCCAGAGTATTCAAAACCGTAGTTTTCTCGCTCCTTCAGAGGATGAACACGTCGGCGAAGAAAACTAGAGATGATACCAAAGCCGGTCAAGCCTTGCTGTTTCAGAGCACATATCTTCTCCAAAAATGGCTTAATCGGCTGGAGCTCATCCGCCGTCATGGGATTCTTCTCCCATCGATTGTTAACCACGGGGCCAGAAGAAGAATGGACAGCAAGAGGAGGGATCATATTGGCGGCATAAAACCAGTCGGCACGCCAATCCCTCACAGAATCAACCAAATCATAGTCAAAGAATCTACTCTTACGACCCTGACAAAACTGAATCCTGTAGCCACCAAGAACATGGGTGTCATCGCTGCGGGGTTGGGGCTTAAGACGGAAGAAATAACAGAAGAGAGAAAGAGAAGGAGGAATTCCAAGAAAAGTTTCACAAAGATGAACAAAAACAGAAAGATGAAGGACAGCATTGGGAGTAAGATGGTTTAGGCTAATCCCAAAATAATTGAGAAAGCGATGAAGAAAAGCGGAGGCAGGAAGGCAAAGACCAGCACGGATAAAGGAGACAAAAAGAAACCCGGATATACGCTCGGGGGCTGCAACAGAAGAGGTTTTTCAGCTCTTTTGAACCACATAAGATGCGAGACCCTCCAGCTCCTTGTTCCAAATAGCAAGAGGCTCGGGGGGCTACACTCAATGAGTGCCCTTTTTTTTCCTTGAAAACAGCGCACATCACCAAGAAGATTTCTTCAAGACAAACAACTTCAAGGACTCATGTCAAAAAGAACCCAGACCTTGCAATATCCGAGTTCTTTTTGATAAAAAACTTGGACGAGGAATCAGAACAATTTCAAGACAAGACCCTCTAACTTCTTGTTCCAAATAGAAAGAGGCTCGGGGGCTACACCTAGACGGATGTACTTTTTCTTCAAAAAAGCACATACCACTCGAAGATCCCAAGAAATGCTACATGGTTTCACTCAAGAAAGTACTCGGACGACGCTTGTTCCTGCTCGGCAGGACCTGAAGGAACAAAATGAGGCTTCTAGAGCTCAACCATGAAGTGCTCGGGGGCTTGTCGATACGGGACCCACGTGATACCCCACAAGGAAGGCAGAAGATCTAGTCTAACTAGATCTCCTTTCCCTGTAATCTTATTATTAGTAGTAGTAGTATTCTAAAATCCTACTAGGAACCTCATTGTAAACCGACTAGGACTCTGGCCTCCTGACTATATAAAGGAGGGCGGAGTTGCTGAACACACAACAGACAACACAACACAACACTTTACAATCAATCCAATGCAAAGGCTAAGGCCGACTGGACGTATGGCTATTACTCGATCACGATTGAGGGTCCGAACCAGGATAAATCGACTGTCTCTTGCGTTTACCGTCGAGTTCTGCATACGCTGAAGCCCGAACATATTGCCCCGGGTACCCCCGTGGTAGGCTATAGGTGGTGAAACATCGACAGCTACATCACCGAAATCGGGAGAATACTTGTCAACAACATCACAAACCAGATCTCTGAAGTTAGTTAGTTCAACATCTACAACTTTGTTCAACGAAAATCACCGAGCACATGAATTGGGAGTAACAATCCAGATTTCTAGGTTGAAGCTGCTGTCTGTGTCCATCCTACATTTGACCAACAACGAGCACGCAATCAAGGAGAACGCAATCAAGGGGGAACAAGACCACAATCAACAAGACAGACCCTAAGTACCCCCATTCACAACTACCAGACCTTTGTATCCATACCAAGGAGCAGGCAATCTAGGGGGAACAGCACTCACCCGACAGGAAGCAAGTCCGGTCGCTCGCCCGCACCCTTCTTCGCCGCCATACGTGGCCAAACCTCTAGATCCACGGTGAAATCCAAGCTCCACTACCCCATGCGACGCCAGAAGCACAGGGGATTGCTCTTCCTGTCTCCCCGCCGCCGCTAGGGTTCCGCTTCCGCCGACGCTTCGGATCCGCTTTCGCTAGGATTTGGGGAAGAGAACGAGAGAGAAGTGAGAGTGAGAATGCGATGGCGGTCAATGTCAGTCAACACGGACTCCTCATATGCCCCTCTGTCTCAAAGGGTAACATGGACAATTTTCCTACCCAGTCCCACCGGTCAGGGCAGTCAAATGGTCGAAACCAAACAGAAGATGGACGGAATGGCTTAGGAGACAAAGAAATAAAGTGTCATGGCACCGAGATGCGCCCGAACTTTTTAATGGCCTGTAGGAAAGGGCCATCTTTTTTAATGGTACGCAGGTACCCCCAATTCACAGGTCTTTTGAAATATAACCCTGCGCGAATTGTTTTGATATTTAGGATTTTCGAGATTTTTTCTCTTGTAGTAATTTTAGGGGCTTTTCACTGTTTGAGATATGGGAAAAGACAGAAAATACCCCTCCTCTCCCGAGCTTATCGCGACTCGCACGAGTCGGGAGTCGCCCGCGACCGCGCCTCCGTCGCCCGCCGCCGGCCGGCCTGCTACTCCTCCTCCACCCGGCCCCCGGCCTCCATACCCGTCCCGTCCACCCCGGCCGGCCCGTCTAACCTCGGTGGGCCACCCTCGCGTCCTCCGATGCCGCATGGCCGTCCGTGACGCAGGGCTCGAGTCCGGCGGCGCGGCCCTGACTGCACACGCGTGCGCGGTGCTGCTCCCACTGACGACGGCGTGGCGGGGCGCGCCGTGACCGTGGCCGCGTGTGGCCTACTCCGGGGTGCTCCGGAGGCGAGTGCGGCCCGCAAGAGGATCATGGCCACGCCTATAGCCGCGTGAACGGCAGCGACAGCATGCATGCGGGGTAGCTTCATGGGGTGATGCCGCTGCGCGAGCGATCAATAGCCGCTGAAAGTGAATCGTTATTCTGTTCCTGTCTTCTGGTACTTTGTGCCTTTGTTGATCCTTGGCGAGGGAGATTCGGAGTTAGATTTTGGCCTCTGATGCCGATCGGCCAAGAAACAAACCTTCAGGCACTCGATGCAACAGCAACCATGGGACGTCGCATGAGCTATTGGTTATGATCGTGATCTCGCTTTTGCTGCTGCCTGCCGGGGCGGCCGGCTGGGGCGAACCCCGATGGAAACGGCGGCCGGGGTGGGGAGGACGAGGCGGAGGAGGCGCCGGGCGTTCGCTGGCGCGGCGGGCTTCTGCGAGCACAAGATGAAGCTCGGGCGGCGGTGCTCCAGGTCGCGGTCGCGGCTCCAACTCGCGAGTCGCGATAGCGATACGGAGAAGGGTGTGAACTCAGTTGAATCAGGAGGAGAGGCAATGTGGTTTTTTCCGGTGTCCTAAACAGTGAAAAGAGACGTTTGGAATTACTAAAAGAGAGAAAACCTCCTAAATCCCAAATATAAAAAAAAATCCACGTGTGCAGGGTTATATTTCAAAAGGCTTGTGAATCGAGGGTTAAATGTTTAGGGACGTGCGAATTTGGGGTTAAATATGAAAATTTCTTGACGCGGAGACTCCGTCCCGTGAAAGGATAAGGATGGCGAAAATTTCGCGCAGGGTGCGCCTCCGTCCGCGCCATTCTTTTCACCCCCCTCTCTCTAACATATGGGCCATGCCACAGGCTGAGAGCGCGCGGTTCTGTTTTTCGGGCGCGCCCAGAGCGTCCCTGACGGTGAAGACACTTTTCACTTCGATTTTCTCGTACACGTCAGGGAATCAAAAGCGCCCGTGACCAGAGGACGGGGCGATGGGAGTACTCAAGACCGTAGGGAGAAAACTGGTCTGGGGTAGTACTATATTCTATTAAGCATTGATCCCAGCTGCTCACAGCCACTCCACATCCCACTTAAAGCATAGATGTTGGAGAACATGTCTTAAGATCTTCATTGCAATGCCCAAATTCAAATTCGATCAATATGAGAAATTTTCATCCACGCTTTCCTCGGAAGCAAGTTATCGGATGAATCATATGCCAAAAATTCCAGAGATCATGACAATAGCAATGGTCAGATCCAAATGAGCGCGGTTACGCCGCGCTTGTAGTTCTAGTACATATTTCTGAATTTACATTCGTAATCGATCAATCATAACGTGATAGGATCTTCTATCACACGACACGGCCTCGTACATATATGCATGTTTGGGGAGAAGACAATCCATATGGCCTGGGCTGGGCCCGTCACGGGGGCAGACCACAATCATTTCCCCCAGGCGGTTTACTCGGAGGGTTTGGTGTCTCGCAAACTGCACAGAACAGAAGCGAAGGAATTATAGTGTAGAAACGAAAGAGACAAGTAGTATACATGTTACTGAAAAATAGAACCATGAGAATACGAGGCAGTGCTCGTACATGCGTCCAAGCCATTACGGGAAGCAGCGACAGAGCCGACGACACTCAGGACCGCCATCCAGAAGCAGATGAGAGCAAGAAATCGGGCAGCTGCCAATCTCCGGCTCATGGCTAGCTCTAGCTGGACGGAGACGTACGTGTTTCTCTCAGTTCACAAGGCGATCTACCTCTGCTCAGTGCGAACTGTTATGCTGGCTGCATGCGTCGTGCATGCATTCTCAGCTCGAATATTTGTAGATAATGCTTGGTGACGGCGGCTTCAAACTTGTGGGCTTGTTTCGCTGATTGATTAAGGTCGCCGGCCGGCGGCTGCCAAAATCGTCAATGGCTCTGAGCCTCTGACCAGCGAGGTATGCAGGTGAGTAATAGTCCAGTATAATCCAAGAATGCAGGGAAGAAGAGCCGAAGAGGCCACCATGTCGTGAGGTCTGACTTCTATTGTCAACTTGTCAGGTCAAACTTTGGATTTTTCAGAAGTACACTGAGGACCTGTCCTCTTCTTTGAAACCTGAAAGCCGCCGTAATAAAACATATTTTATTAAAAGGTATCTGATTCCACGTTGTTCTTCAAAGCTTTGACATAGTGACGATGGAGTACCATGTTTTGTCGTTTTACGATCCTAATAATTTCATGACTAAGAAAGGGTGATTTGCCAAAGGATTCCGTATTATTTTTGTTATTTGGAGAAGAGTTTTGGTGTGCAGGATTGCTTTCCAGCCGCCGAAGGTGACAAGTGGGTGAAGCCACCAGTGAAGCTCTGTTTCGCTAATGATTTCTTCTGGGGCAAGGGGGTGAAAAGGATTCGTTTGTCACCAAGCTGAAGCAAGCCATGGCGGGGCGAGGAAGAGGGGGCCGCAGGCCTCCGAGACCACAGAGTCTAGAGGAGTGTGGTTGGCATGGTGGCTAGAACTACCCAAACCAGCATCCATATCTGCTGCCGCCCATGGGACCACCGATGCCACCAATGGCGCCGATGGCGCCGCCAGGATCTGGTCCGTATGGCTTTTCCCTGGTGAGCAAGCTCCATACCCACCACCAATCCACCAGGTACATCCACAAATACACAACCAGTATTATGCTCAAAATAGTCAGCCAAGGTAATCGTGGGAGGCAGATGAATCAACCTTTAATAGTTTGAGTGTCAACACTCGGGATGGGTGGGAGGAGGGAGAAGGAAGGATGATTTTGTACTGTACACATATCACTGTCGTCTTAAACCATAAGCATGCAGTGACATATTACTATCGGTTGAACCCACCAGCCGACAGTGATAGTCTCAGTATCACTATCAGTTCGTGGTTTCAATCAGCAGTGATATCGCTACTGGCTTGTGGCTTGAGCCGACAATAATAGTGACATTCACTCCCAGGTCATTATGACCTAATCATTTTTTAAATTCTCAATTACAGTGATAGGCTGACTATGATTGCCAGTTCTGTAGCAGTGAACGTGCATTATTACATTGAACGCCTTGCGGAGTGTTATCTATGAAAACGTTGCAAATTATTTTACTTTGTAAAAAGTACTGTATTCAGTGTCATGTATGTCGATATTTGCAACGGAATACACATTTCTGAGTTTACATTCGTAATCGATCAATCTTAACGTGATAGGATTTTCTATCACACACGATACGGCCTCGTACATATGCATGTTTGGGAGAAGATAATCCATATGGCCTGGGCTGGGCCCGGTCACGGGGGCAGACCACAATCATTTCCCCAAGGCGGTTTACTCGGAGGATTTGGTGACTTGCAAACTGCAAAACAAGCGAAGGAAATCTTGGTGCCCCCATGGCGTCGAGACATGTTACGTCGGCGTCGATCACGACGTCAGACTCTAAGTCAAAAGGATTTATGACCAGCAGGAATGTAAACGTGATTTGTTTTTTTAAAGGACTAAATAAAAAAATCGGGCGCTAGCGTGGACGACAAACGGTGAGGTGCATGTAACTTTTTTTCCTAAAAAACATCTTTACAAAACTTCCATCTTTATATCTAGTGTACGTAGATATTGCAAGGCTCGTTTATATCTAATAATGTCTAATAATCTAATGAATATATAATTAAAGTAAGCACACGTATAAAAATGAGTACGTATATATTATATACTTAAAAATGGGTATTAAGGTCGTTTTTCATCCGACTAATATATCTGGAATTTTCTAAAAACTCTAATTAGAGAGCTAAATATATACAGTTAAGGCAACGTAAACAATTGAGTAGGCAGAGATAGTAGCCACCATATTGGTACTTATTTCGGATTTCAATAGGTTTTTACAAGGAAAATGATGTTCAACAAAACATAAAATTTACGAGCCACACTAACACCATTGTAATACTTAACACCATTGGAATACTTAATAAACAAATGAGAGTTAGACAACACGTGCAAACAATCAATTCAAAGCGAAGGAAATTGAGCTATCTTTCTTCGTACAGTATCTGAAACCTTACTTCTCGTAAAACAAAGACGACCCAGCGATGACGCCTTGCCCCTGCTGCATATTAAATCTTTCTGATAATTGACATCTTCCAAACTCCAATCAACAGCATGATTAATTTCCATAGAAGTTAAGGACTCGGCTTTACACATCAGATATATTGCAAATTCAACCTCTCCTATAGTGCCACAATAACCATTAAATATTATAAATCTTAGATGTTTCTTCGGAAGAATAGTTGTCTCTAAAGTTGATTCCCAATCTCCAAAATCGTGAGCATTCAGTGAGCCAAAGTTACAGCACTGCGATGAGAAAATTTTCTTAAATAATTATAAAATTAGTAATAGCAAACAAAATCCGTTAGTGCTCTAAGAAACATATAGATCTTTTCAGGATATAAAGATTATTGTTTTTCTTTATGAATATTAGAGATGAAAGGAGAAAATATAGAAAACGAAACACTATGCAAACTAAATCAACATGAATTACATTATCATTATGAAAATCTAGACTTAAATATTAAAGATATAATGTAGTAATCTAAATTATTCTATATTGTAGTATATCAGTATAAATATAATAATCATGGACCAAACCTTAATCCTAAATATTATGTCAATGTAAGGCCTTTAAATATAAAAAGAAGATTTATGGCACGTTTGGTTTTAGCTTCTGTCCGGCCCTACCAATTCTAGGCGAAATTAGATATTTCTAACACTTTTTTTAAACTATTTCTAAATTTGACACTGTATTTTTTTATTTTTAAATCTAACACTTTTGGACGCGCCTACTGCCACAGCGCGGCGAAACAACACTGTCGCGCCATGCATGGCGGTGCGGTAGGACCGGTGACATGGCGACGACCAGGGCACGGACCGGTGACGTGGTAGGCTCTGCCGCGCCATCGCACACGGCGCAACAAATCCGCGTCTAAGCGATACGCCCTGGCTCCCTCCCTCCCTCTGTCTATCACTGCGTCGAGGTAGGACGCCCGCACCCTTCGCCAGTGCTGTCCCTCGCTCCCAGGCGGACACCCGGAGGCCACGCCACTGCCGGCCGCCTCCCTCACCCTTCCTCACTCCTAGTTCGCCTCTAGGAGGCCGCGCCGCCGCCGTTCGGCCCCCTTGGTCGGTCGCCGCCCGCCTTCCCTGGCTGCCTACCTCCCTCCTTCCCCCAAGCTTCTCCTCCACTTGCCATCACTCTGTCTCTTTCTTGCATTTAACCTCCACATACAACCATTTTTGCATATGACGTGGTACCTCAACTCCTGATCTGAATGAGTGATGGTGTACGGCCTATGGTGATAGACAGCATAGTCCTCAAGGAACAGCTTTATCTCTGACATTGTATTGAATACCATCCCCTTGCTAAGGATTTCATTCTCATGGTCATACAATGATTTCCTACACATCTGCAGACCGGTGTCACAAACTGCCATATCCGTCATGCTGACATCCCTATAGTTCGGAACGCCACTGAAAGGTACGTTCATCGACCTCAACTGCATAAGCTCTGTCGCTGTGTAAGGTGGTAGTGGAACGTACTGCTGTGCTTCGCTAATTCTACCCCATGAATCATAGGGGGTATCATCCTCTGGCAAATCTGTGACTAGTCTATCCTGAGCCGACATAGCATGAAGTACCTTGGTTGGTACTGGTAATGGCATAGCATGAACCGGTACTAACATGGCATCAACCGGTGTTGGCATAGCATCTCTACCTCCTTGGTCATCATCCAAATCGTCTGAATCACTGCTAACTACATCACCGATCATGTCCTCCTCCTCCTGCTTCTCCTCTTCCTATTCGAACTTGTTCACATCGAAGTCATTGCTTATACAGCCTACTGGAGTTGAATGAAACTGCTCCTACATCAACTGATCGTCCAAGTCCATGTTACCTTGAGTTGCTTCTCCTTCGACCAAAAACTCTTGTTCATTGCCTCCAACACCGTTAATGGACGGCCCGTCCTAGAGACCCTGCATCATGTACCCATTCTCCACCACCACCTCAGCCATGGGCACATTGGAACCTTGGATCACCCTATTGTAGCGGGACCAGTGAGAAGGGTCGCGCAAGGCCATCAGGACAAAGTGTGCCCTAGTCTTTCCACTATCAAACCTCCTTTTCACTATGAAATCACCGCCAAACTTTGCATTCAAATGGACACAAAGGTCGTTGAAGCTAGGAGGTTCATCAAACCATTTCAATTCTTCTTCCATATCTTCAAACATACCATTTTCTTTCCTAACACTTCCTCCGTAAAAAAACTCGGACACAATAATCCATCTACAAAAGCATTTGAGGAAACTTCATCAAGTCGTCCAAATCGTCGTACGTACTATCTATAGTAATATCAATACCTATACTAACTATAAATATACTAACTAATGCAATATTAACACCTATACAAGACTAACTACAATAACTATTTATACTAACTACACTAACTAACTAAACTAACTAACTATACTAACTTTACTAACTTACTATACTACCTATACTACTAAAACCTGTTGGACAACCTAAATAATCTCATCTGATTGGGACCCCAACTAATTATAGAAATCATTTCTCATTAAAACTAATTTTGCATCCTAACCCTAAGTAACAACAATTTTGATTCAATCAATAAATAGACAATGGGAGTACCTTGAAAACAAGAGGGACATTGGGGCTTAACCAAATCCACAAATGGCGATGAGGTGGCCGCCGCCGGCAATGGCCGCCGTCGGCAGGCTTCTTCTGGGAGCAAGAGAGAGATGGAGAGGGGTGCGGCACACTGCTGGCTAGCCAAGGGAGGAACAGAGGGGGCGTAGGTGAAGGAGATGATGGGGAGAGAGGCCGGCCAGCGGTGGGGAAGGGGCCGCCACGCCGGCGACGGGCATGGCTCCCTAGAGTGGTGGGGAGACACTAAGACAGAGAGAGAGAGGGAGGCACGGGGAAACGCCATAGAGATGAAGAGCCCATGGCCATCAGAAACGCCATAGAGATGAAGAGGACAGTGAGAAAGTGAAGGGTTCCTGACATAATGCTCATGGTTTGAATTGTATTTCTGCTGAAGAGGCAACCTTCATTCAGTGGCGAACTGGTACTAGACTAATTTATAGATGTTTTTCCTTCTTCAGATTCAGATAAATGTTGATATAGGTTGTTGAACGTATGACTTGATAAGGCAGCTAAACTTGATGGTGATACTAGCGAAGCGAGCACCTTCGCTCGTGAGCCGCCACCTCACGGGATTTATCGTACCTCGCCTTATCAACTTCCTCTATGCGGGCGTCATCCTGAGCCCTCACCAGCCAAGACGCGCCCAGTACTGCATTGATCAGGGACAGATCCAGTGGGGGGCTCATGCCCCCATAAGGCCGTTGGACCCATGGAGTCCCTAAAAGTGCAGTCAAGCCCTAATTGTGGGTTTTGGTGATAATGACCATGCAATTAGAGAGCTAATGAGATTTATCGAGATGGCAAGCAGGGAATTTATATTCAAGGACGCTACACGAAATGGAGGAGCCCCCAATTACAAATGCAGATGGCTTCAAACTCAAAGGAGGTTTAAATTCTTTTATATTTTGAATTTGAGTATAGGAAAAGCCGTACTATAAAGGGGGACACAATGCTTAAGCTAATATGGCTACCAAGTGCTCAAACAACCACATGCAACCTCAGATTTACAGCCAAGATAGTATACACTTTACTATTATCCTTACTGTCTTGCGTGGTGCGGCACTGCCGCACTTGAAGAGAGGCACTGCCGCACTTGAGTCGTGGCACAAGGAAGTTAGCACCCATGCTGACTTCGCTGGATGGCTTGAGACATTTTGAAAGGTCTCACCCGACCCCAAGGTCGTGGGCTCTGTCTTGCCCAACCTCGAGGCTGCGAGCTCCGTCTTGCTCGACCTCGAGGTTGTGGGCTCCATCTCGCCCGAACCCAAGGACATGGGTTTCGTCTCGCCTAACCCCAAGGACGCAGGTTCTGTCTCACCCAAAGTCGCGGGCTCCGTCTCACCCGACCTCGAGGCCACGGGCTCTGTCTCACCCGACCTCAAGGCCACGGGTTCTATCTCGCCTGACCCCTTGGGAGCAGTGACCGTTGGGGGTTGGGGGTATATATACCTTTCCCCTTTCTCCCCAATGGCTCTCTATCTTTTCTTCCTCACTTCAGCATGCCCAAAACAGAGCAGGAGCTCTCTCTCTCTCTCTCTCTCCTTCCATTGTTGACCTCAAGCCCCCAAGCAAATCCATTGATTTTCCCATCAATCCTTGAGGGAAAAGGGTCCAAAACTCGATTAGAGAGTAGCTCCATTGATTCTCTAACTCTAAAGAGCATTTGGTTCACGTTTTGGTCGATGGTTGTGTTTGTTACTCTTGGAGCTTGGCTCCTAGTCGGCGAGCGTCGCCCGTGGAGCTTGCTAACTTGTGTGGTAGCCCTGGAGGTTTGTAACCATCTCTTGAAGTTAGTAAACTCACCCCTCATCTCAAGAGTTAAGTCTCTTGATTTGAGAATGAGAAAGGGTTGGAAAGCCCTAACCCTTAGTAGCTAACCTCAATAACGTGGAGGTAGGCAAGCTTTGGTGGCGAGCCGAACCATGCGATAAATCATTGTGTCACTTGTGCTTGATTTACATTACTTGCATGACATATTGTGGTTGAGGTGATTTTTAGGGTTTCTAGTCAATCTACTTGTATGTGGTGTTCCTACCACTTCTAGCTCTTGATCTGTGATTGTCATACCTATAGTAAGCCAGGAAATTTTTCCGATCTAAGTTTTCGTTCACGGATTTTGAACTATGATTCAAAGTTGTCTGCAGGTGCGGCAGTGCCGCTGTTCTAACCCGGCAGTGCCGCAGTCCGGCAGTGCCGCCATCCAGAGCGGTAGTGCCGAAGAGTGAATTTGATAAAAGTTTGAGTGTTTGTTTTGACAAGCCTATTCACCCCCCCCCCCCTCTAGGCCAACCATAGATCCTACAGTCCCTCTAGAAATTTTTGCCATGGATGCACCTTGAGGAGAGGCTGAAGCTGATTGGAGGTTGAGAAAGCCCTCCGAGCATCCAGGTGCCAGCTAGGCTCAAGCCGAGTACGCTAGCTGCCATCCTAACAACACAGTTTCTCATGGTAGTGCGAGTGCTCTCTTTTTCATGAGATGAGAGGGTTGGGTTGAGGGGGAAAGCTCCTACTCATGAGGCGCATGTTGATATCATCTCGCCATTGCTATTCTAGGGAAGAAGCTTTGGGTGGCGGCCTTTTCCATTGTTCGGCCCTAATGGGCGTAAGGTCGAGAGCTTCATCGGAAAGATAAATACTACAGAGCAAAGTAATAAAGGGATAAAGAGAAATGATCCAGAGTGGTGGAGACAAAGGATGGAGGAGGCAACCCATTGGCGGTATGGGGGTCTGCCCAAACCATCCATAATCACATCACATTCACAGCTGAGTAACAACCAGTGGTGAAGCCAGAGCAAATTAGAGAGAGGTGCATTTGCCTTATGGGTGCATAGACGTGTCTCATAAGAGGTGCATATATGGTGGAATTCTAACCAAACTCACTGTTTTAATAATTTTTTGGGGTGCATGTGCACCCCCTGTATAAAGGCAGCTTCGCCTCTGGTAACAAGAATCCGATGGATCCAGAGTGGTGAAGAGCATGGGGACAAGGTGGAGGACCTGGCCCCTGGCGACCATGTGGTCCCCATCTTCAGCGGGGAGTGTAGAGCATGCGCCTACTACAAGTCCCACAAGACGGTTTGGATACATCATGAACTATGAAAGCTGGCTTTTAAAAGGTAGATTGCTACAAGGTGGATTATAATAAAAGTGGAATTGGTAGGTTGTTTGGATCCATAGCTTGTGAAAGCTCAGATAAGCTACTTTATAGAGCAAAATTACCATAATGCCCTTGGTCTTTGTTTTCTAACATAATGGAGAGAGAAATAGTGAGGGGTAGAATTGTCTTTTGATGTCTAGAAGCTGAAAAAAACTAGGTTTGCTCAGCTTCCTAGATTATGGAATCAAGGGTGCTCTAGATTATAAAAGATGGATAAAAGCTATGGCTATTTAGAACTCTTTGTAGATTCTAGAAGCTAGCTCCTATAATCCACCAGAATCCAAACAGGCCCTAACCTGTGCGGGACTTACAGTGTCAGCCCATTGAAGAGCAGTAGAGCACCAAGGGTCCATGGCCTCTGATGGCGGCACCAGGTTCTCCATGGTGGACCGGCGGTCAGGCGTGCGGCAGCCGGTGAATTGCAATACAGATACAACTAAAAAATTTGGAGGGGACTTGCAACCAGTGTCGGACCTAGGGGCAGGGCATCAGGTGCGACGGCCGAGGGCCCACGCGGAGGAGGGGCCCAAGCCCAGATATACAAATCTCCATATCCTATAATCCATTAGGCATTAGCAAACTAATGAGAATAGAGACATAGAACAGGCCAGACGGCCCCAAAAGACAACATCGATATTTCTTTTCTAGTTTCCTTTTTCCACGGCCCTCGGGTAGAGAGGAGGCGAGGAGTCACGCTGCACACAGCACACTCTGATCGTGAGTTCGCGACGTGCACCTTACATAGGTGGAGCTGGCGAGCCGCGCCTCCGCGAAGAGCTAGACTACCGGAGACACGGACACGGCGCATGAAGACGGCGACCAGACAAGGCTCCACGACGACGACATCTTGATTTTTGGCTTCTTATGAATTATGATCACCGATCAGTTGTTTAGGCCCAAGGTATTTTTTTTCTTTTTATTTTTAATCCAAATTAATTATTTGTATAGTATTCCAGACTTCTAGTACTTTGTACCCATATAGTCATGTTTTTCTTATAATTTAGGTGTTAGAATTTTAGAATGTTATCTGAGAAACATTTGTCATGGGTGAGAAAAGAAAACGAATATATTGTTTTTTTAATCTACATTGTTCCTGGAATTATCATACACCTACAAATATATTGCTTAATCTATATTGTTCCTCGATAATTATCATACATGTTAAATTAAAAATATGTTATTGAATTTGTTTTTGTTTTGCAAGTAAAATTAGTGTCTATATATTATAAGATTTTATACATGGTCAAGAGGGACCGTTGCGACGAGATCGTCAGAGGACCCTTAAAATCCTACCACCGGCACTGCTTGCAACCTGTACGTAGGAGTACGTACTCGTGATTGAAGGGCAACCCCGTCCCGGACCTAGCATGCAACAGCAGGGCCTGATAGCTAGCCATCCAGGCCGGTGATCGAGCTCTGCATGACTCCATGCCAATGCAAAACATTGAAGGTGTTGGTCCGTCCTATATATTCTAGTAAATCATCATACAGGGAAACACCATTCTGCAGGGGGGGCAAAAAATCGTTCAGGTTGGCTTTGACTCAATTACTCTCTTTTTTTGAGGAATTGACTCAATTACTCAAATAGCCGACTGACTTGTCTCCGATAAAGGCCCCAGAGTGTGACAAAGGCCCACGTTCGTGCAAGCCTAGCCCAAATCGAACCCAACACCTAGCGCTTGAACTAGAACTGCATACCCTGCCAAACATCGCCAGCGAGCTCCATGCACAAATCGTCTTCTTTTCAACCCATTTCACTCGTTCCAAGCATGAGAAGCATCCGTAGTTTTGGACAAAGAGTCCCCGGAGTTTTGGACAAAGAGTCCCCCCCCCCCCCCCCCCCCAACACCCCCTCCGTCGGCAGTCACTATACTTCGATTATTACTATAAATTTGTTATGGTTGTTTTGTTATGAACTTATGATTCAATACAATACATATTTATATTAAAAAGATTTTGTACGTGGAATATCCTCGTCCAAAATTCTAGCTCCGTCATGGGAGCCAAGGCAGGGTACGCGTTGTCGCCGGATATGGATGGGGCGTGAACACTGTGGAGGGAGGACGACAGATGGCGTGAACGAGGTGACTAGACACCGGAGGCCGGGAGCAGTAAATTTGGATTAGACGCACGAGAAAATTGGGAACCAGCATGTGTTGGAGCGTGAGTTTTCTTATTCATCTCCAAAACGAGGTTTTCGGAACTTCTTTTGGATATTGTGTTGAAGATGTTTTATATGATAGTCAAAATGCAAAAAAGAAAAGATCTTTGGCGCTCAACAATAGTATGGGCGACAGAATAGTTTTAGAACATAACTTTGATACTACTATAACTAGTCGTGTGTTGGTGTGATAGGGAATAATCCATGGATCAGAAATGACATATAGTCGGAGTCCTTCTGTTGAAGATAGTCAACTTGTTTTTCTGGCCTTTGTAATTCTGTACTCTCTAATTTCAAGAAACGTGACAACAATATAAGAAAACAAATATATATATAGGTAGACTAGGTAGCGTGCCCGTGCGTTGCTACGGGACAGATAAAGATCGCACGATAAGATAACAATACTGTGAAAATAAATACCAACGTTAAAGTGACATTTAATCCAAAAAGCAAAGTTTATGATATTAACAATCACGGAGAGTGCGGCGTCACAGGCTTACAAACTCTACTGTATTGACATTTTCGTAATGCGGCTAAGATAATTTTTATATCGGCAATATTCGGGGTGTAATTTAAAAGCACCAAAAGATATCACAAACTGGTACTGTCTAATACATTGTAACTCCACTAATTATCATACAACCACATATATATTTGAAAATATATATACTAACCTCTAAAATTATTTTTGACTAAATTGATCTGTAGTTTCTTGAAAGACTAAAATGATGGCAACCACCATATACCCCTCCAGCCGTCATCACGTCATGGAGCCTACATTTTGCATGTCCTGAGATGAACGGCAGCGTGCAATCGGTTCCACCTCGACCACTCAGGGTCAATGCTCATTTGAAACCGGCTAGACCATACTCACAATTTCCTCTCAACCTGATCAACATTTGTACTTGTACAATGTTTTACACAAAATACTCACAACCAAGCTAGATCACTTAAGTACACAGCTAAGATGTTTGTCATGTACAAGTACAACACATAACTCATTTCTTGCTTGCACAAAGATAAAGTTCTTTTGAATAATGTTTTACATCTAGGAAGTCATGGAACAAAACAACCACCACGAGCACTTTGATCTTTGGTATTTCCTCTCATCTAGTAAATTCCGTGTTTGTTGGACTGAAAAGACATAGAAATTAAAGCTACATACATTAGTGCAGACCCTAGAAACCATACGCAAGCACAGTTAAAAAGAAATCACTCCATAATTTAGGATAAAAAACACATCAATCCATGATGGCAACAAATGATATAGATGGCAACATGTCAGTTAGAAAGAGAGAACAAGAACAGGGGGGTTTAGGCAGGAACAGAGTATTCAGGAAGAACAAGATATTTTACAGTTCGGGATTCATTCATTCAATGGTTCATTCAGTTACAGGCAACGACCTTTTATACACTACTGGCCCATCAGGCCCACATGACAGCTCAGTCTTACAACTAATCAACCGACAATAGCTTGACTGCTACAGCAACAGCCCGGCCTCGCCTAGTCACCCCACCTTGCGGGTCTTCCTTCTGTACGTGACAATAAGGCACATAAGTTGCTTGCTAATGATAGAATCTAGCCAGTCACAAAAACTCAGAGAAGCAATATCAATACAAGTTTTGGGAGAAATCTGTTCACTGAAAACAGTAGCAGTTAACATATAACAAGGTTGCACAAAAATGATCGAGATGCATTGACATCTACATCTCCACCTCTAACTCATGCGCACAAACAAGCAGAGTTGTAGCAAGAGCAAGCTGATGTTTGGGAGCCTATTAATTTCAGCAAAGCTCAAGTAACCAGGCTCCCGAAGAAATAGCACTTTGCATTTACCTTTTTTATGTACAGCTCAATGACATTGCACAAGTCTGTGTGTTGCTTGTAGTTGTCGAAGAAGGTTCCCTTCAGGGCCCTCTCGTTCAGCAAGTTCATTGGGTGAGTCTTGAATTCAGCATCCTTGTGTGGCACACCCACCAGGCCACCAGCACAGTAACACCTCAGCCCTGGATTTAGATCGAGTAGAGATATTGAATAAAATTTAATCTAAATAGAACATACTGCAAATAATAGCAACAATGATGTGTTTATTCAGGCCTTACATCATGAAATATTCAAATTCCTGGATCATGGCGTTGATGGTACCAATGCACTCCACACTACGGTCAACCCCTCCATTTGTAATCTCAACAAGTACCTAAAGCGTCAGGAAATTGGATACTATGGTCAAGTTTTGCATAAACTGTCACAGGTTAGCTCAGGTAAAGAAACAGACGTGCACTTGTGGTCTTTTGGGTTCACATATCCAGTGCAACCAAACTTCTTAGCTGAAAATAGATAAATAGATGAGGTTACTGAATTATCAAAACAACATGACAAAATGAGGATTCAGTCATTTGATTCAAAGGGACACCTTCTTCGAGTCTGTTGGGGTTCAGGTCAACACCAATTATCCTTGACGCTCCAGCAATCGTTGCACTTTCTGTAGCCTACTCATGCAAATATGCAGGGCAATCATATGCAAATCCACAGAAAAAAATAACGATTGCTGAAAGCAAGGCCAACATGCAACAACTCCTTGGACCAAAAAATAACGATTGCTGAACCAAGACCTTCAGAAAGAAATTGGTACGCCAACATCACCAGATATATATCCTCAAACATGCATACCCAAATTGGAGTCATGACCACAACTATTACTGCAACTCTTATAAGAAACCACTACAAACCCACTCATTGCATATATATACGTACCAATAATCAAACTGCAAGAAATAGAAAAAAGCCACACATCACAAATATGGAAAATCCAGTAATACTATACAACCAATGTGGCATAGATCAAGGCATACCATTTGTCTGATATCAGGATTAGTTGAAGCACGCGATAAAAAAAAAGGATTAGTTGAAGCACGACTCAATTTGACCATACAATCTCTAGGATCATCGCTCCATCTGCTGCTTTTGGACAATAATAGTGTATATAATATTGAAACAAATTTATAATGAAAAATCATATCATGGAACCCAACTTCATGTAAACTTATTTAATGCAAATTTGTATGTCTCAGTTAAGTACACCACTCTAATCCACAACACTGGATGGTCCATCTGGGCATTGAGCACTTGAGCAGGGACTCATTTGTACAAACATGTTGTAAGCAGTGGCCATGGAGATCTGGGCTGTGGCAGCAGCGTGGATCAGCAATCAATAGGCTCCCACTTTTACAATTTTACATCCCTCATCTCACACAACGACCACAAAATAAGTCAAACGTTTAAACCAAGTCTTTTGAGGAGGTACCTTCTGAATTGTCCAACATCATCTTGACACACCTGCAATTCAAGGAAGAAACGAATTGGTTATCAAAACACCGCAAGAAAGCCGCTAGATAACGGCCAAGCTGGAGAGCGAATGGTGCAGCGGCACCTGACGTGGTCGACGCTGGGGATCTCAGTCATCACAAGTAATGGTGCCTACCCTGTGATCGGCCACCGACTCAGGTGCCTGCACTCCGGTCAGGGGGCTCGTTGCTGGAGTCGCTCGGCCTGTCAAGCCCCATCCACTGCAACTGCGACAGGTGACAGGCTAGGGCGACCACACCGCACGATGGCGAGGACGACGGATTGAAATTGGAAGCCGGCGGTCGAGTGCGGGGGCAGTCGTGGCTCTGCCGGTCGTCGATGAAGAAACTCTTGGCGTCCCGGCACTAATGTGGTGCCGCGGAGCATGGAGGAGTAGACGGCGACGGACGTACCGAAGGTTGCGGTGGCGTCGATGGAGACGTCGTGCCACTGCCAGCCGGTGGAGACTATCACCAGGATGTACTCCACGGCCACCGCGTCGTCCTCGAGCGACCGCCGCTTCTGCACCAGCATCCCGCCAGGCCGCACCTCCCACTCGATCTTCTCGTGCTCGGCGACCATGGCGTAGATGTCCACGCTGCCACCGCTGATGGTGGTGCTCCTGGACCGGCTCCTGAACAGCCTCCTGGGGCTCATAATCTACACAATCTCCGCGCTACCGCCGCTGATGGTGGCGATCAAAACACCGCGAACTCGATCTTCTAATCTTTGGTCGACGTCGTCGTGCTTTCTATGACCGGGATCGCATGAGGAAGGGAACGTGGTGCGCGATCAACTTGATCCACGATCAATGAGGAAGAGAAGGTGCGCGATAAACGTGATCGCGGGGAGTGAGGCCCACTTGGTGTCGCGGTATCGCAGGTGCTCATGGCGCGCGGGAAGGGAGGCCCACCTGTCGGCGATGAAACAATCGGCATCGCGGAGTCGCGGGATCGCACGACGAAGGCAGAGCGGCGACGTGAATTTTTTCGCACGGGCGGCAGGAAGGTGAGGCAAAGTTTTTGTCGCAATAAAACTGTGTCTCCTCTTTAGTCTTTTTAGTTGTGGGAGATATGGTATGCTGGTGCTGACTATTTAGCACTCGCCCGATCGGTGGTCAAGCTTGTGGACTGGTTCTATGCGAGAATTCAGAGAGAGACCTGGTCCTTGTAGAACCTATGCATGCCCTATGCATGCACATTTTAGCCATACTTTCTATTGATCTTTGTAGAACTAGGTGCAACTGTGTGATCTGGTCTGAATTTTGATAATAATACCATGATGTGCATGTAAATTTAAGCCTCATTTTCTACTTCATCTAAAAGGTAATGTTTACGCATAAAAAATCGATCAAATCTCACTCTCCTCATCTCTTAGGAAATTTAGAAGAAAAGAAATGCCAGACTTTAGGCATTGAGAAGCCTCAACAATATCCCTTAGGGTTTGTTTCGATGTAGATATTGAATGGCTGGCATTGAATTAGGTACCAATGCCAAATCAAACGAGTATAGGAAATGGGATATAATACCAAATCAGATGTTTGGATGCAGATGAATTGCTATTTGGAATCTAGGGACATGGCAAATACAAAATAAATGTTTGGATGTAGATCTCGACGAATTGAATTGACTCGTCTTCTTCCCCCACCTTGACGACATGACGGTGGTGAGCTGGCGACTTCTTGTCTAGGAGCGACATTGACGAGGTCACCGGAGTTGAGGAAGGAGACGAGGATGTGGCTGGACTTGAGGAAGAAGAGGATTCCCTGGTACGAGAGGGCTGGAAAGGACGCTCCTCTGGTGTACTAGTTATCGTGCCTATGGTAAACGCTGGGTAGCCAAGTATGGAGAGGATTACTGCTGGAAGCATATAAGTAGTAAGCCCACTCCAAGATGAGTGCTCTCTCCTCCGACTTCCCTAGAGCCTCCGGTAGCACGGCCGAGATAGCAACGGGTTCTCCTCCCGTACAGGGATGGAGCGGCAGAAGTATGGAAATAGGATAAGGTAGCGGCGAGACGAACCGTTTAAATAGGTGTCAAGCGGAAGTGCAGTGATGTATGCAGTTGAGGCATGCAGGCCGCCGCCGGTGGGGATCCGGGAACCTCGGCGTACCTCTGCCGCGAGTGTGGCTTCCTCGATGTGGAGTCGGGACCCTCGCTACTGCCTCGGGAGGCAAGGTGCAGGCGAACAGCTGCGTCGTCGATCTGCAGTTCCCTTGGGGCAGCCATGGCGCGGAGGAGCCCGACGGCTGCCATGGAGGTGCGGATCTAGTCCCCTTGGTGGCGTCCATGGCAGGGAAGAGTTGGGCCCCACGATGGCAACCATGGCAGGTCGTAGCTGGGCGCAGCTCAAGCAGAGAGGGAGGAGGAGCCATGGAGGGTCGGAGTTGGGCGCAACTCAAGCAAAGAGGGAGGAGCCATGGCGGGTTGGAGCTCAAGCAGAGAGGGAGGAGGAGCTTGGTTCGCTGGAGAGCGAATTCTAAACCATCCAAACAGCTGCATTCACTGCTATCCAATACCAATTCCAGTGGCTGAATATCTACGTCGTTGAATATCTACATCCAAATGTAGTGTTATGAATATCATTGAAAATGAAGCGGCAGCCTGGATTGTAGCCAGGGCGAAACAGTTAGCGATTCTTTTAGCAAGAGAATAACTTATCTCAGCTTCCCTCCCTTTATGGGGTGTGTAAACTCTCTTCTATTTTTTCTTTTTGTGGAAAAAAAAATTAGCACTTAAGTAGCATACTTACAAGAGAGTGACTTAACCCACTCTGGAAAGCAAATAAAGGATCATAGCTCATCAGCTGAGCACTACAACTGACTCTAGCCACGGCAATGCAGTAGACACAGTTCAACCCATCACCAGCAGCTTGGAGCTACCAGTGCTCTTCTTTATATAGCTTAATAGCTACAGATGCATCTCAGACGTCGGGAGGTACCATTCCTTCAGCCAATCTTCAGTGGGTGGTCCTATGAGATGATTTACTTCTGCTGAGATGATCTGCGCTCACATGCATATGTACATATAGTCACCCATAAACAGGCTACATACTAGGGCATCAGTATATATCTCGAGTCTAGGGGACTGCACTAC
Organism: Miscanthus floridulus; assembly: GCF_019320115.1. Taxonomy (NCBI): domain Eukaryota; kingdom Viridiplantae; phylum Streptophyta; class Magnoliopsida; order Poales; family Poaceae; genus Miscanthus; species Miscanthus floridulus. Next base: position 34,585,266 of record NC_089586.1, on the reverse strand, counting down.
ACCAATGGGAAAGGATGCCAGCCTCCTGCACACCCATGACTAGATAGCTCCCTACCCATATACCATTCCGACATGATATGCCGGTGTGTCTGTGTTTCTAGTATTGTTGGAAAGGCATATCTGCAATAGTCATCTTTAATAAAACATAAAAGTCCCTTGCAGCACATACTGCATGCAAATTAGTTAGTAAAACACAATAATACTCAAACTAATTCAAATGTTGTGGTAAACTAATTGTTCCATAATCTCTCATATTCTCATCAAAAAGATGGATCTGGACATGAAAGTATGATTCATACGAGGTAAATAAAGTGAAAGATAGATGTTTTTTTTGTTCTTCCACCCTTCACTAAAATTCTGTTTTCCCTGGAAGCCACATTACCAGCTCTTCCGGAAAAAACAGAGAACACAAATGAATCAACGATCATGTTTTTCCTTAATGAAAAGGGAAGGATAGCGGACAGCTACTATAATATGCCCAGTACTGCAACGACTTTAGTGACTAGTTTGGCAGCCCCTGCACTGCCAAAGCTGGCTGGAACCTTTTGCAGACAAGACAATCAGCAATGCAATGCAATGATATGGGTGCAGCTGACTGAAGTGGTATTTTTCATTGTTATCAACTGTAATTGATTTTGAAAAAGACCTATGAACATACAGAAAGCTAAATGTACAGAACTACAGAGCTACAAATCCGTAAGAATAAATTTATTGGGGAACGGGAAACATTATGGCAAAAATTCAGATCATGTAGCAACAAATAGAGGCAGTTCTAGGTGCAACTGACTCTTGGATTTTAAATATCATATTGAATTTTGCCTGGCATTAAACACAAAGTAGAAAAGCAAAAAGAGCTCGGTGTGCTAATGTCTAGCACACGCCACCATGGGAGATACAATTCGCGCCCTATTTCACTGGGCGCTTTTTTTATCAATTTTTTATTTTTTTACGGCTGTGCATCTCACTCTCGGAGAAGATCTTTTCACTGCATATTGTTCGTCCGTGCCCGCGCACACACATATTTTCGTTGTGGTGCAAGGGTCAACGGCTGGGCTCGGTGGCCTCTTTTTTTGTGCACTGAGGCATCTTTCGCAGCTGACAGCTGTGTATCAGCCCGTGGAAGCAGTGGAGCGGGGCGGATTTCGCTTAATAAACTCATCTATTTCTAATTAATTCGCCCGTATGGTACTAATCAAACTTACCAGGGGCGGAACGGCCAATTAAGTTAGGGTTTGGGAGAGTTTCGCGGAAAGGAAGAGAAGGAGTGGGAACACCTTAGGGTTTGGGAGAGTTTCGCGGAAAGGAAGAGAAGGAGTGGGAATACCTGGTGCTCGTCGCCGGCAAAGAGACCTACGAAGGACCTCGGCAACTGGCGTAGGGCGGCGGCGGCGGCGGGTGGCGGCGAGAGAGAAGGGAGAGAGCGCGCACGCGTCGTGAAGTGAAAGGATGCGGCGGGCGGCTGTAACCCAGTCCGGACTTGTTCGGCCCAAGGGAGCGCTCCCGCACAGGCCTTCTGGGCCGTTCGTCACTCATTTCTGTTGCAATTTCTTCTCTCTTTTTTCTTATTTCTTACTTTTTTCTCTTTCTTTATTATTTATTCTTCCTCTTGATTTTATATTTATCCTCCCCACGGGGAGAGTAGGCTACTGGTGGAACATTATTTTTTCTGAAGTGAAGGGGGAATTATATTAAAACTTGGCACATTACATCCACATATTACATACGGAAAAATCTGAAATTAAAAGGGTACAATAGGTTCTATCTAGATTCGTCCATAGTCTTCTTCCATAGTTGTTTTTTGATGAGCACAGCCTTGTTGAACACGGAAGCCAGAGTGAAGACGAATCCAATGATCAACCCCAAAACATTGACATGCCGTAAGATCCAACGTTTTGGGACCAGTTCAAAACATATCTGAATCGATGAAAGAACATCGGCAGTTGCATTGTTAGGTACAACATAGGATGCAGATTCATTACCTTCAAACTTTGATTTCCTCCCCGCGACCATCGATGATGAGATCAATGACCCGGAGTAATTGTCATCGTTGAGAGTGCCCAGGAACACCCCTCCCCTTGCTTATAATGGTCACAAATTGGCCGCCTGCTGATGAAATCAACGCCTGCAACGGTAATCTCGTCATGACAACCACCGAAGTCATCGCGATAACAAGATCCCGATCGAAAATCATCTGATTTTGTCGATAAATTAATTTGTACTAAGCCCTAAGCAAACTAGATATGTAAACTACAAAAAAAGAGAGATGGGTCTCCCTCCTTACCACCAGCAAATCACCCGAGCGGAAGAAGGAGAGAAGCCCTAGAGCCTAGGCGGAGGCAACAGTGGAACAATAGTTTAAAACTAGCAAATATATAACTTGTTGTGTCATTATCTAAAAACTGCTTATGTACCTTCGATCCAGTTTATAAGACCTAATTCTCTCAAATTTCACTTTAATTATTTATTCCTGTTGTATTATATTATTTATAATTATCAACTTATAGTTGTTGAATAATGAATTTGATTATAAATCTAAAAAATATCAAATTTGTATTATAATAGTTAAAAAAATGTTAGCCTAATTATTGGTCAAAGATTGTAAAGCTTGAATCATGATATGCATACGCACCTTATAAACTAGATCGGAGCGAGTCTAATGAGTGCAAGGTGCTAATAAGGATTAATCGTGTATGAACAATTAGCTGGACAATAGCTCACCTTAAATATGTAACTGTTATGTGCATATGTTATAAGGTTAAAAAAAGGTGAAAGACGAGCCATATGTTGTGACGCACACGGACTCAGACAATCAGGCCATGGCACGAGTAGGCCAACCACAAGGTCCAAGGGGCGCCAGCAAATTAACCTAGGGCATTCAATTGCTATTGCACGTGTAATACCTCGGCACCCCGTGGAGTCAATATTTAGAACCAATATTGTCACCAACAAGGGCGTCAACTTTGAAAGAGGGCGTTAGCCCTAAAGCAGAAGACAATGTAATATCCTGATCCGTTAGTGTTCTGGTTTCAACCCGTCGTGGCCCATGTGTCGTGTTTTTGTAGAATTAACCTCATTTGGGTTGTTTAAATAGTTTCATGCCAAGTTATAATCCATGTCATTTCAATGTAGTACTTTTAAGTTAACCATTTTACACGAGAAAACAAGAAAAGGGTAAGAGAATGAGAAATGCTATGTGTATGTCATCCTATGTCTACGTGAGATGGATCGTAAGCAATTTTACAGCACTAATGCGGTCCTTTTGGAATTTGGACGCGTTGGGGTTGAGATCTCATTAGCCCTCGGATTGTCTTGCGAATTGTACTTTCAATGAGACTTCCCTAATGACATGTTGTGTGAAGTAGTGTTCTGGGATTTGGTCTAAAATAAATGAATTTTGGTGAAATTTATCTGTCTCAGTAAGACCTGAAACAACATCATAACGATAAAAAATTTCAGCCCAATTCAAATTTTTAGGCTAGTCAAGTCTAGACTTCAAATAAACCCATAAGTTCATCCTTGTATAAAAAAAATATAATTCATTCCGTTCTTCTTGTGTCTATTCATCAAATTCTGATAAAAAATCAGCTAAATATTAGGTAAATTTGAACAACATCGCATAAATGTTAGTCCCTTTGTTCCAAATTGTAACTTGTAAGTCATTATGACTTTTCTAGATACACGGTTTTACTATGTATCTAGAAACGATAATGCCTTAGGCTCAAAAAAAAAAGAAACGATAATGCTTTCATGTTGGCGTCCATCCATCCAGACGCCGCGCGCCACACTCCGCCTCACCGCTTCCGCCCATGCTGCTCGCTCCCGCTTGCGACGCGTGCCTCGCCCGCGACACTTGCTCCCTCCCATCGCTCGCCCTGCTTGTCACGCACCCGGCCCGTGCAGATTCGACTCACGAATCGCGCAGCCCGACCGCCGCGGCCATCCCTCGCGGTGCCCTCATCCTACACGCATTGTCTCTGCTCTCCCCCATCTCTCGCTCTCTATCTCGCGTCCGCTGACAGCAGAGCGCCTCCCTAGCCTCTTCCCTAACCCAACGCCATTGGGATGCCTCACGCGCAGCCACCCCGGCCGATGCCCGCTGGGCACACGTCCCGGGGCACCTCAGGTCATCCCAGCCGAGCCAAGGGCACCAACGAGCGCGGCGGGATGCTAGTGGTGCTCACGAGTCATCGCTCACCGTCGGCTCCCACCCTGATGGATCGGCCCAAGCCTCTCCTCCCCTATGTTGCAAATGTATGTTTCAAGTGTTTCAGAAGTTTGAGAGGTATGTTGCAATTATTTTATATGGATGTTGAAAAAGTAGATCATGGATGTTGCAAGTGTTCTAAGGCATGTTGCAAGCATTTGTTCAAAAATGTTTTATCTGTTCAAGACGTATGTTATAAGCGTTTTAATCTGGATGTTGCATATGTTTTACAGATATGTTGCAATAGTATGTTCCAAATATTTAATATGGTTCAGTCAGGTGGTGCAGCGAGTGATGGTGGCATGGCAAGGGCGTCGGGGAATGGGACGCGGTGAGCCAAGCCCGGCCGACGTGGCACGCGGCGCACTTGGGGCCGGCGGTCGGGGCGCGACGGGGTGAGGTGCGCGTGCGGGGCGGGGCTAACGGCCAGGCGGACGGGGTGGGTCAAATCGAGACAGGCGGACTGCGCATGCGAGGCAAGTCGTCTGGACGCGCGGGCGCAGCAACCGGGGCGGGGCGAATTAGCGGACGGGGTACGCGGGCATCCAAACGCACGCGTCCGTCTAGATGTACGGATGCTAGCCATATTGATCTACAAAAGCTAAAATAACTTACGATACGTCACTCTCGCTGGCAACTTTTATGAAGGTATCTTCCAGCGTTGCATCAGATAGGCCCCAGGCAGCGATGTTCAGCAAGCTCTTGGCATGCTCCATGGCCTGAAACACCTCACTAATTCTCAGCCCTGCTTCGGCATCTCAAACTTCTGCGTCCCCGAGATGCGGTACACTCTGTTCGCTGTAGGGCAGAGGGACCGGACGAGCTGCTCTACCACCTCCTCTTCGCCCGCAGCAGTTGTTATGGTGAGCACATATGTGCCTCCATACTTGGCTTTCAGCTGGAAAAACGTCGGACATCTTTTAGCAAGTATGTGTAGATCAGTACAGAACTACAGACTTATCACATGGATAAGCCTACCTCTTTGGAGTTTCCAATGCACTGAAGACTCCCGTTTACCATGATTCCTATCCTGTCGCATAGAGCTTCAGCCTCTTCCATCGAATGCGCTGAAAGTTGGAAGGCACAATTATGTTGTCAAGTTCAAGATGGCAGCTGACAGAAAAGTACTGTCGTTAGGGAAACTGAGAGAATGGAGCGGTGTCTGAAAACATATATAGATGGAATACTGTACTTGTGAGAATTATGGCCCTGTTCTCTTTGGCAGACATCACAGCATTCCACAGTGCTCTCCTTGACGCTGGGTCCAGTCCGGAGCTTGGTTCGTCCATGTAAACAACCTACAAAATGCTCCAAACACACAACCTTTTACATGGGCAAACTGTACAAGAAATACAGCATTCCACATTGCTTTGCCGCAAATACCACTCTTTCTAACTGTACAAGAAATGCACTCTGTTTCCTGAATTATGGTCAGGTATGTAAATACATGTACCTTAGGATCACCAATCAGAGATATAGCAACACTGAGACGACGCTTCATGCCACCACTGTATTTTGCCACACGCTTATCAGCAACACCGTCATCAAATAGCCTTACACTTTTCAGAGAATGTTCCACAGCCTGGAGGAAAGAAACAGTACTTTGATTTGATTGATACACAACACATAATTGTAAATGTGTGATCGATGTTATTGCAACATGAATAGAAAATAGGATAGGTGACTCAGTTTTGGAAAAAAAGGTCTTTTAAAATATCCAGGATGAATTTCTGCGATGTGGGAGTTTTAAAATATGAGATACTTACAACATGAATTCTCGCTTTTCTATATACATATTTTTGACTGTATATCTAGACATAATGTATATCTAGATGCGTAACAAAAGCTATGTACCTACAAAAGCCAGAATGACTTACAATTTGTAATGGAGGGGGTAGCTTACAAACTAGGTTCTAGGAAGATACTTAGATAGGCTAAACACCCCTGAATGAGAATTTTTCTAGGCTATATAATATTGTTTATTACCCACTTGCTAGTGTTGAGAATGTCTTGAATCAAATGCATGTTAATATCTCTTTTAAAGAGCTTTAATTTGTGACAAATTGATTGTCTGGCATAATCAGTAGCCAATAGAACTTCCTGACAAGAGGGATGTTTTTAACTGGAACCACCTACATAATCATGGTCAATTTTTAGTACGTCAATGTACCAATTTCTGAAAAGTCAGAACAAACACCCCTTTTACCAACAAATTCATTTGAAAATTGGAATCCCTCTTAAGATAAGATATTCTTTTAGTACTTTCAATGAGATGAAATTTTAACAAAGGATAACTTAGCCAAAAGAAACTAGACTGGTAGTCACAAGTGGTGTTTCTGTAATTGCATAAACAATTAAACACCTATATTTTTATTGTCGGCATGATAAAACAATTTGAAACATTGTTCATATCATAGTCACAAAACTTCTGGGTCAACAGGATCAGAGAACAGGGTCGACGAACATGGTATGCTACTTGTGAGAGGTTTTTACATGGCAGGGTTGAAAATGACCCTACATATTCGGGTTGGGGTCGACGTTTAGGGTTGATGCCTTTGACCCCCATTTTCTATGACTATGGTTCATATATCTAACTAGGTTATCCCCACCAAAACCCATATCATATGCTACGGAATTTGCTAATGGGCATAGGGAAGGAGGAGAGAACTCTATTTTTGTAGGGGTCGTGGCTCTTATTTGAATAATTTGGTGTTCACGGAATAATTTTGTTTTTTTAAACATATACTTCCTTTTTTAGACTACTTTCAAGGGAATATGTTAGCAATGTTTTTGGACGTCGATGCAACATGAGGACACTAGGGAGATGACATGAAGGCATCCCATCCTTTGGAGGTTGTCGCTCTGTTTATCTTCATGAGCAATGGATGAAAAAAGCAATAACCGCGGACGACGTCGCCGCGGTGGACGCGGCCACGGCGGCGCCCAAGCCGGCACTCAAGCCGGCCCACCAAATGGCCAACAGTGGCCATCCTTCTTCAACCCATGGACCGGGTCCATCCAGATGTGGCCCGGGTCCAACCCAGGCGGCTCTCGCGGTCCACCGTCACAGCAAGCTCTCATGGCCGGGGTGCCCCCGGGTTACTTCGCTCCTCCGCCAGTCCCCGAGGCATACTACCAGGCGCCCACCTCGCCGTCGCCCTAGACTACTGAGGGTCTCGCCAACGCTTTCAGCACCATCACCCTCACTCCGCCGTCAAGCACCTCGGATTGGGTCTTCGACTCGGGTGCTTCCTCTCACATAGCCGGCACTCCTGGTATGGTCACCATGTCACCAACCTCCTCCTTTCCTTCTTCAATTGTTGTGGGAAATGGCGCCACTCTTCCGGTTGTTGGCACCGGCTACTCAACCCTCCCTGGCCCATTTCGCCTCAACAATGTTCTCATTGCCCCTGACATTATTAGAAATCTCTTGTCAATTCGGAAATTCACCACTGATAATCTTGTTTCTGTCGAGTTTGACCCTCTTGGTGTTTCTGTGAAGGATCTTCGTACCAGGAACCTTCTCCTTCGCTGTGACAGCTCGGGACCCCTTTACACCTTGCAGCTCCCGACATCACCATCCGATTCCTGCGCTCTCATGGCCACTCCCTCCTCCACTACTTGGCATTATCAGCTCGGTCATCCTGGGAAGGCTACTCTTCAGACTCTTGCCAAGTCGTCCTCCATCATCTGCAGCAAGCCCGACGATGACACTCTCTGCCATGCTTGCCAGCTTGGGCGTCATGTCCGCTTGCCTTTTAACAATTCCTTGTCTCGTGCAACTAAAAATTTCGACTTGATACATTGTGATTTGTGGACTTCCCCAATCATCAGTGTATCCGGTTTCAAATACTATCTAGTCATTATTGATGATTGCTCGCATTTTGTTTGGACTTTCCCTCTTAAACTAAAGTCTGACACCTTTAATGCTCTCTCCAGTTTTTTCGCCTATGTGCTCACTCAGTTTGGTTGCACCATCAAGACCGTGCAGTGTGACAACGGGCGTGAGTTTGACAACTCCGCGTCGCGCGCTTTCTTTTTTGCCAAAGGTGTCACCCTTCGCATGTCATGCCCCTACACCTCGTAGCAAAATGGCAAAGCCGAGCGCATGCTTCGCACCGTCAACAACGTCACCCGCACCTTGCTCTTCCAAGCATCCATGCCCCCCTCTTACTGGGCTGATGCCCTTGCCACCGCCACTCTCCTCATCAATCGCCTCCCAACCAAGACCCTGAACATGAGCACTCCCTTCTTTGCCCTCCATGGCACTCTCCCCTCCTACCATGACCTTCGAGCTTTCGGGTGCACCTGCTACCCCAACCTCACTGCCACCACTCCTCACAGGCTCGCTCCACGATCTTCCTTGTGCGTCTTTCTTGGCTATTCTCCTGACCACAAGGGGTATAGGTGCCTTGACCTCGCCACAAACCGCGTCATCATCTCACGCCACGTTGTCTTCGACGAGACAACGTTCCCTTTCTCCCTCCGTCGACCTTCGCCACCCACACACGAGCTTGATTTTCTAACTAATGACAATTCGTCGTCAGTTTTACTTCCACCTGCAGGTACACCGTGGGCTGCTGGCCCTCTGCCCGCCTGTGTGCTCTCCCAACCGGTGCCCACCTTGGGCGCACCGGCCCTCCGGCAGCCTCCGCCGGGCTTCGTGCCCCGGCCACCGGGCTCCTCTCCAGCTCGACCTGTACAGGCGCCCATGGCGCCCTCTGTACAGGCGCCCACTTCGTCGGCGCCCATGGCGCCCTCTGCTCCGGTGCCCACGGGTCGTTCTGTACAGGCGCCCGTGGTGGCACCCCCTGTACAACTACCTCCGGCGTCCTCCTTCAACAAACCACCGGTCATTCATGTCTACACCCGGTGTCCACCCGCCCCTAGCTCGCCACCTGCGTCCCCTGTTGGACCACCTCCTCGACGCTCCAACATGATTCCTTCACCGCCGCGCTTCGTCAAGGGTGACCCTCCTCTTCCAACAGGAGCTGTCCCCATCCCGCCAGTCGCCAACACTCATGGCATGGCGACCCGTGGGAAGTCCGGTTATCGACAGCCGCGCCTCGCGCTGCACACTGAGGCTCTGTCACCTCTACCACGCTCCTGTCGTGACGCCCTCACCGACCCACACTGGCGTCGAGCCATGGAAGAGGAGTATGCTGCCCTACAGGACAACAACACTTGGGATCTCGTTCCCCGTCCTGCCAAGGCAAATGTGGTCACCGGCAAATGGATCTTCAAGCATAAGTTTCATGCCGATGGTTCCCTGGACAGATACAAGGCTCGCTGGGTGCTTCGTGGGTTCACCCAACGTCCCAGCGTTGATTACGACGAGACATTCAGCCCCGTCGTCAAGCCTGCTACCGTCCAGACTGTCCTCACCTTGGCTCACTCCCGGGATTGGCCGATTCATCAACTTGATGTGAAAAACGCCTTCCTCCACGGGACCCTATCAGAAACAGTCTACTGCTCACAACCCACTGGTTTTGGTGATCCTGCACTTCCTGGTCATGTATGCAAGCTCAACAGATCCCTCTATGGACTAAAACAGGCTCCACGGGCATGGTACAGCCGGTTTGCCTCCTTCCTGCTTTCTTTGGGTTTCAGTGAAGCAAAGTCCGATACATCCCTCTTCATACTTCGTCGTGGCACCGAGACAGTCTACTTGCTTCTCTATGTCGACGACATCGTCCTCACTGCCTCCTTCGAGCAGCTCCTGCATCGCCTGATTGCAGCACTCAAGAACGAGTTTGCCATGAAGGACCTTGGCCCCCTTCATCATTTCCTCGGTGTGGCAGTTCAGCGCCACAAGGACCACCTCACTCTGTCACAGCGTCAGTACATCCTGGACATTCTTGCTCGCCATGGGATGAGCGACTGCAAGCCTTGCTCCACTCCTATCGACACCTGTGCCAAAGTTCCTGCAGATGCCGGTCTTCCTGTTGCTGATCCCACTACCTACCGCAGCCTTGCAGGTGCACTCCAGTACCTGACATTTACTCGACCCGACATTGCGTATGTTGTCCAGCAAATCTACCTTCACATGCATGGTCCCTGGGAAGTTCACCTTGTGGCTGCCAAGCGGATCCTTCGGTACCTTCAGGGCACCCTTAGCTTCGGTCTGATTATTCCTCGGTCTACTCCAACGCAACTTGTTGTGTATACTAATGCGGATTGGGCCGGCTGCCCTGACACTCGACGCTCCACCTCCGGCTATGCGGTCTTCCTCGGGGGCAGTCTCATCTCCTGGTCCTCCAAGCGGCAGCCCACTGTCTCTCGGTCGAGTGCCGAAGCTGAGTATCGGGCTGTTGCCAACGGCGTTGCCGAAGCATCCTGGCTGCAGCAACTTCTACAGGAGCTGCACCACCCTTTACAGACTGCCTCCCTTGTCTACTGCGATAACGTCAGCGCCGTCTACCTCTCCTCCAACCCCATTCAGCATCAGCGCACCAAGCACGTGGAAATCGACCTCCACTTTGTCCGAGAACGCGTTGCTATTGGTGTTGTTCATGTGCTTCACGTTCCCACCACCTCACAGTTCGCAGATGTCTTCACCAAAGGGCTTCCGTCTTCTGTGTTCATGGACTTTCGCTCCAATCTGAACGTTCGCTCCACCGACGTTCCGACTGTGGGGGGGTGTTAGAATTATTTGCTCCTTTACTGTAATCTCCTAGCTATCTGTGCAGGCGCCAGCTATACTAGCCCTTTCACACTGCTGGCCCCTTGGGCCATCCCCTCTCTCTCCTATATAAGTGTAATCCCTTCTGTAATCCATTATCAAGGAATATACAAAGCCTAATGGCCTTTGTCTAATATGGTATCAGACTAATTGTATCCCCTGCTTCCGCTACTCTCTGCCGCCGCCTAGCCCTGACCCACGCGCGCGCCTCTCCGGCCGCCGCGCTTTGGCTGCTGCGCCCGCCCCAACGGCCGCCGCGCGTACCCCGCCGGTTCCCGTACCCATGGCTGCTCTTTCCTCCGGCGGCGATTCCGGCTCCGGCGCCTCGGCTGCCGCCGCCGCGACCAAGCTCCGCGACGAGGCGCTCGCCGCCGCCAAGGCTCTGGAAGTTGAGGCTGCCTCCCTGCGCGACTCCAACCAGGCGCGCAGCGCCCAACTCAAGGAGGAGGCGGACCTCCTCAAGTCCACCACCGCCGCCTAGGAGCGGGTCCGCGCTGCTGCCGCTGCTCTCGACTTGGAGCGCGAGCAGGCGACGACGACTCCATCGCCACGGAGACTGCGGCTGTCGCCCATCTTCATAGCCAGGCGGCCGCTGTGCAGAACATCAAGAACCTCATTCCTATTGTTCTTGATCTGCAAGCCTCAAACTACTCCAAATGGCGCGGTTTCATCCTGCTCATCCTCGGCCGGTTTGCCCTGAAGGACCACATCCTCAGCGACGCCATCCACCTCCACGACGCGGCATGGTCCCGCATGGACTGTGTTGTCGTCTCATGGATCTTCAACACTATCGCCCCTGACCTCCTCGACGTCGTCCACGAGCGTGACGGCATCACTGCTCGGGCGGCGTGGCTCGACCTCGAGCAGCAATTCTTCAACAACCGTGAATCACGCGCCATGCTCCTCGACGCCGAGTTCCGCACTCTCTGCCAGGGTGCTCTATCTGTGGATGAATACTGTCGCAAGATGAAGCACATGGCGGACACGCTCGCCGACCTTGGCGAACCCGTCCTGGACCGGACCCTGGTGTTGAATGTGCTGCGCGGCCTCAACGAATGCTTCCAGTTCATGTCGTAGCTCGTCACGCGGCAGAAGCCCTTCCCATCCTTCGCTGACGTCCGTGCTGACCTGAGGCTGGCCGAACTCAACATGGCGTCACCTTCAGCTCCGCCCTCGGCCCTCGTCACCGCGCCGTCCAGCAAGCCACCTGCTCCGTCCCCTGCTCCTCAGCGCCCTCCACAGCCTGCTGGGGGACAGCAGCTCGGCCACACCCCTTCTCCTTCACGCCATCCTTAGGCTGCTGGGGGCCAGCAGTCCGGCAACGGCAATAACCGCGGACGACGTCGCCGCGGTGGACGCGGCCACGGCGGCGCCCAAGCCGGCACTCAAGCTGGCCCACCAAATGGCCAACAGTGGCCATCCTTCTTCAACCCATGGACTGGGTCCATCCAGATGTGGCCCGGGTCCAACCCAGGCGGCTCTCGCGGTCCACCATCACAGCAAGCTCTCATGGCCGGGGTGCCCCCGGGTTACTTCACTCCTCCGCTAGTCCCCGAGGCATACTACCAGGCGCCCACCTCGCCGTCGCCCTGGACTACTGAGGGTCTCGCCAACGCTTTCAGCACCATCACCCTCACTCCGCCGTCAAGCACCTCGGATTGGGTCTTCGACTCGGGTGCTTCCTCTCACATAGCCGGCACTCCTGGTATGGTCACCATGTCACCAACCTCCTCCTTTCCTTCTTCAATTGTTGTGGGAAATGGCGCCACTCTTCCGGTTGTTGGCACCGGCTACTCAACCCTCCCTGGCCCATTTCGCCTCAACAATGTTCTCATTGCCCCTGACATTATTAGAAATCTCTTGTCAATTCGGAAATTCACCACTGATAATCTTGTTTCTGTCGAGTTTGACCCTCTTGGTGTTTTTGTGAAGGATCTTCGTACCAGGAACCTTCTCCTTCGCTGTGACAGCTCGGGACCCCTTTACACCTTGCAGCTCCCGACATCACCATCCGATTCCTACGCTCTCATGGCCACTCCCTCCTCCACTACTTGGCATTATTGGCTCGGTCATCCTGGGAAGGCTACTCTTCAGACTCTTGCCAAGTCGTCCTCCATCATCTGCAGCAAGCCCGACGATGACACTCTCTGCCATGCTTGCCAGCTTGGGCGTCATGTCCGCTTGCCTTTTAACAATTCCTTGTCTCGTGCAACTAAAAATTTCGACTTGATACATTGTGATTTGTGGACTTCCCCAATCATCAGTGTATCCGGTTTCAAATACTATCTAGTCATTATTGATGATTGCTCGCATTTTGTTTGGACTTTCCCTCTTAAACTAAAGTCTGACACCTTTAATGCTCTCTCTAGTTTTTTCGCCTATGTGCTCACTCAGTTTGGTTGCACCATCAAGACCGTGCAGTGTGACAACGGGCGTGAGTTTGACAACTCCGCGTCGCGCGCTTTCTTTTCTGCCAAAGGTGTCACCCTTCGCATGTCATGCCCCTACACCTCGCAGCAAAATGGCAAAGCCGAGCGCATGCTTCGCACCGTCAACAACGTCACCCGCACCTTGCTCTTCCAAGCATCCATGCCCCCCTCTTACTGGGCTGATGCCCTTGCCACCGCCACTCTCCTCATCAATCGCCTCCCAACCAAGACCCTGAACATGAGCACTCCCTTCTTTGCCCTCCATGGCACTCTCCCCTCCTACCATGACCTTCGAGCTTTCGGGTGCACCTGCTACCCCAACCTCACTGCCACCACTCCTCATAGGCTCGCTCCACGATCTTCCTTGTGCGTCTTTCTTGGCTATTCTCCTGACCACAAGGGGTATAGGTGCCTTGACCTCGCCACAAACCGCGTCATCATCTCACGCCACGTTGTCTTCGACGAGACAATGTTCCCTTTCTCCCTCCGTCGACCTTCGCCACCCACACACGAGCTTGATTTTCTAACTAACGACGATTCGTCGTCAGTTTTACTTCCACCTGCAGGTACACCGTGGGCTGTTGGCCCTCTGCCCGCCCGTGTGCTCTCCCAACCGGTGCCCACCTTGGGCGCACCGGCCCTCCGGCAGCCTCCGCCGGGCTTCGTGCCCCGGCCACCGAGCTCCTCTCCAGCTCGACCTGTATAGGCGCCCATGGCGCCCTTTGTACAGGTGCCCACTTCGTCGGCGCCCTCTGTAGAGGCGCCCCCGGCGCCCCCGGCGCCCCCTGCTCCGGTGCCCACGGGTCCTTCTGTACAGGCGCCCATGGTGGCACCCCTGTACAACTACCTCCGGCGTCCTCCTTCAACAAACCACCGGTCATTCATGTCTACACCCGGTGTCCACCCGCCCCTAGCTCGCCACCTGCGTCCCCTGTTGGACCACCTCCTCGACGCTCCAACATGATTCCTTCACCGCCGCGCTTCGTCAAGGGTGACCCTCCTCTTCCAACAGGAGCTGTCCCCATCCCGCCAGTCGCCAACACTCATGGCATGGCGACCCGCGGGAAGTCCGGTTATCGACAGCTGCGCCTCGCGCTGCACACTGAGGCTCTGTCACCTCTACCACGCTCCTGTCGTGACGCCCTCACCGACCCACACTGGCGTCGGGCCATGGAAGAGGAGTATGCTGCCCTACAGGACAACAACACTTGGGATCTTGTTCCCCGTCCTGCCAAGGCAAATGTGGTCACCGGCAAATGGATCTTCAAGCATAAGTTTCATGCCGATGGTTCCCTGGACAGATACAAGGCTCGCTGGGTGCTTCGTGGGTTCACCCAACGTCCCGGTGTTGATTACGACGAGACATTCAGCCCCGTCGTCAAGCCTGCTACCGTCCAGACTGTCCTCACCTTGGCTCACTCCCGGGATTGGCCGATTCATCAACTTGATGTGAAAAACGCCTTCCTCCACGGAACCCTGTCAGAAACAGTCTACTGCTCACAACCCACTGGTTTTGGTGATCCTGCACTTCCTGGTCATGTATGCAAGTTCAACAGATCCCTCTATGGACTAAAACAGGCTCCACGGGCATGGTACAGCCGGTTTGCCTCCTTCCTGCTTTCTTTGGGTTTCAGTGAAGCAAAGTCCGATACATCCCTCTTCATACTTCGCCGTGGCACCGAGACAGTCTACTTGCTTCTCTATGTCGACGACATCGTCCTCACTGCCTCCTTCAAGCAGCTCCTACATCGCCTGATTGCAGCACTCAAGAACGAGTTTGCCATGAAGGACCTTGGCCCCCTTCGTCATTTCCTCGGTGTGGCAGTTCAGCGCCACAAGGACCACCTCACTCTGTCACAGCGTCAGTACATCCTGGACATTCTTGCTCGCCATGGGATGAGCGACTGCAAGCCTTGCTCCACTCCTGTCGACACCTGTGCCAAAGTTCCTGCAGATGCCGGTCTTCCTGTTGCTGATCCCACTGCCTACCGCAGCCTTGCAGGTGCACTCCAGTACCTAACATTTACTCGACCCGACATTGCGTATGCTGTCCAGCAAATCTGCCTTCACATGCATGGTCCCCAGGAAGTTCACCTTGTGGCTGCCAAGCGGATCCTTCGGTACCTTCAGGGCACCCTCAGCTTCGGTCTGATTATTCCTCGGTCTACTCCAACGCAACTTGTTGTGTATACTGATGCGGATTGGGCCGGCTGCCCTGACACTCGACGCTCCACCTCCGGCTATGCGGTCTTCCTTGGGGGCAGTCTCATCTCCTGGTCCTCCAAGCGGCAGCCCACTGTCTCTCGGTCGAGTGCCGAAGCTGAGTATCGGGCTGTTGCCAACGGCGTTGCCGAAGCATCCTGGCTGCAGCAACTTCTACAGGAGCTGCACCACCCTTTACAGACTGCCTCCCTCGTCTACTGCGATAACGTCAGCGCCGTCTACCTCTCCTCCAACCCCATTCAGCATCAGCGCACCAAGCACGTGGAAATCGACCTCCACTTCGTTCGAGAACGCGTTGCTATTGGTGTTGTTCGTGTGCTTCACGTTCCCACCACCTCACAGTTCGCAGATGTCTTCACCAAAGGGCTTCCGTCTTCTGTGTTCATGGACTTTCGCTCCAATCTGAACGTTCGCTCCACCGACGTTCCGACTGCGGGGGGGTGTTAGAATTATTTGCTCCTTTACTGTAATCTCCTAGCTATCTGTGCAGGCGCCAGCTATACTGGCCCTTTCACACTGCTGGCCCCTTGGGCCATCCCCTCTCTCTCCTATATAAGTGTAATCCCTTCTGTAATCCATTATCAAGGAATATACAAAGCCTAATGGCCTTTGTCTAATACAAACCTTTGGAGGTTGTCGCTCTGTTTATCTTCATGAGCAATGGATGAAAAAAAGCAATAATAGACTTTGTTTATAGTTTCCCATTTAATGTGTCCTCTTTCCCTTCATTTGATAGTCAGCAATTGAGCTGAAAACTCGGTGACTAAGAACTGTTGTAGGTGGTTGCTAAAGCCGCAATTTTTCCCTTTTCTAAATTAATGAGAAATAAAATCAGAATTAAGATATATCCACATGTGGGTCACATACAAGTACACGACTTTGAACCAGATAGTGCATGGAAATAATTAGATGGTGTCTCAGTTTAAGGTGGCAAATGGAACTAATCAATTTCATGGAATAAATCCCAAAAATAAACAGGTACAGATTAACCTGTGGCCAGACATTACCACATCTAATGCTCCACCCCTCAAATTCTTAAGTCTGCCATAAAACATCAAATGCTCTCGACCCGTCAGTGTTTCCCATAGCAAGCTGCATGGAGATGATCAACGTAAAGGGGTAGCGATCACAAATTAACAAATCTCCCGCCTTAAATTTTGAGAGAAAATTAGTTCAGAATTATACAAGTTGCTTTTTTTGTAACACAAGCTTAGTGAGAGACAGGAAGTTAACATTACTCAAATTGTGGACAAACCCCAATTCTTGTATAGATTTTGTTCATGTCCAATCGTATGTCCATTCCATCAATATAAGCCGTGCCAAATGTAAGTTTAGTAAATCCTGTCAGCTGTTGTCAGGTTAAGAGTTAATCAAAGTCGATAGTGTAATGTAGCAATGAGAAATAAATTATATAAGCTAATCGATGAACTATTGAACAATAGCTAGTCTTCTGGAACAAAGAGGAAATCAGGAACTTCTAAACATGATGTTTCCTGATTTAAACAAATGGGTATAGCAACTCTCCTAAATTGGTGACATTTCCCGGGAAAGAGAAACTGCAGTGTGAAACATCCTGTATACATTACTGATTTATGCATCTAAGACTGTTTGTATTTACCATGCTAATGAGAGAGGTTTTTCCAGCACCATTTGGACCAAGAATTCCAAAACACTGCCCACGTTGCATAGAAAGTGATAACCCTGTGACAGCAATTTTCTCTGCATTTCCATCTTTTCCATGGTACACTTTCTTAAGATTGTCGCATATTACTGAATAACTGCTATCCGATTCTTGTAAGAGTTGTTCAACTATTTCTCTCTGAAAACAGAAAAAGGGGAAAGCAATATTATTGTGCCAAGAATTTGGTAAAACAACATTCATGCAGGAGTACTAGAGTAATTCCAAATAATATTTTTATCTCAACTTGCTTTGTCACACTATCTGCAATATCCAAGTTTGGTGGGATGGTTTGTGGTTTGGTCGATATAGTGTTCAGAATATCAAGTTAGCACACGGTCTACTTTATTCTATTATTCAGATTTAATCAAGCAGAACATAAAAGCGTACAAAAATAGAATTGTATATGCACAAGGGTAATGGTGATAGATAATATGGAAGTGCACCTCTCTCAATACATCAGTCATGTCTGTTTCAACTGAGGATAGGAATTCTTGAAGCTGAATAGTCTGCATCTGACAAGTGTGAGAGCTCCAATCTGTGCTTGAGTGACAAGCTGATACTATTTTTCTAATTCCGTTTTGGAGGGTGCCAAATTCATCCAAAAAGAATGTTAACAAAAGGAATGTGGCCCACTCGATTGCCATTATGATGAGAATGTCTATCATTCCATTCTTGTGATCACTCAAGTCTTCCCAGTGTATTCCCGAAAAGTCTGTACGATACAAAGGTGATGGAGGTGGAGAGAACTCGTGGATTATGCGGTACAAAGAAAATGGTGGGAAGAACTCCATAAGTGTTGTCCAGCTTCCTGAAGCACAGAAAAATATGATATTTTTTCTTAGAAGTAATAGTAGGGGGGTATAAGATATATCACAACAGACTTAGCCATAATGTAGGAAGTAGTTTGGGCACCGACTTGACATGGACATATCTTCAAAAATAGGCCTGAATAAATATTCTCCTAAATAGGCAGACCCAATTGTGAAGAGATATCCAGTCACTGCATGAAACAATTACATATAATGATAGTCAATAATTTGCTAGAACCATCTGAATCTGAACAAACAGAAATGCAAACACTCGAGTAGAAGCATACCACTAGCAGTTCTGACTTTTGAAAAGTATGTTGCTATAAGAAAAGCAAACGAAATTTGCAAGTTTATGTAGGCGAAGTAAACCACAAATTGTACCCTGTAGTC
Source organism: Miscanthus floridulus (assembly GCF_019320115.1). NCBI lineage: Eukaryota > Viridiplantae > Streptophyta > Magnoliopsida > Poales > Poaceae > Miscanthus > Miscanthus floridulus. The sequence continues at coordinate 34,566,848 of NC_089586.1, read as the reverse complement.
ACTCAATATAAATAACTTTATGCCTGGCAACAGAAAGACAAGTATTATTTCCAAAGCAAAGTAATTCACATGATTTGAAATGCACAAGTGGTCCCTAATGTATGCTTTCAACATATTATAAATAATTTTTCACCATATCGAAAGCAGCTATTATCAGAAGAAAAAAAAACTAAAACTAGTGTACTATTAACCATTTGTACAACCTTAACACTTCTAAAATGTACCCTTTTATTTGGAATATTAACGCAGCGCATCTTGTCAAATTGTGAAATGAATCGTCTTACCAAAAAGAGAGCCAAAAAACACCAAGAAGAGCATATACAGTAGCGATAGAAGAAGAAAATAACAGTATGATATAATCCCGTATGCCATATCTCCTAGGCCATGCATCTTCATTATAGTTCTTAGCTTCTGTTCCTTGTCATAGACTAAATTGCTCAGGATGACCTGCAATAGCAGCAAGTTTACATCTGATTATGCAAGTTAACTAATGTCTATATCAGGAAAGAAAAGAAGTTCCCATCTACTACATTGTCATGTGGGGCATCGGGTACACGAGGAGGAGGCGCGCCCGCGACGTACGGCGGGCGGCTGAGCGCGCCGCGAGCCTGGGCCTCGCCACGCATGCAGAGAAGCCACAACCGAACGGTGGCTAGGCTAGTCAATTCCTTAAGTTTAGGATCAAGTTATCTCCCTCATGTTTAGGAGATTGGTTTCTATTTTCAGTTAAGCCATAGGCTATTTATGCATTGTAATCGGGACTTGAGAAATTAAGCAAGATTATTATCCTTCACCTCTATCTCTTCTCAAGCCGACGGCTGTGGGGCATAACCACGCCGGCGAGGACGGAGCGAGGGTACGAGCTCCGTAGTTGCGGTCCTGCTACTCTAGGAGCCGACGCCCTCGACAACCTGGTATCGCGATCCAGCCGATCTTCTTCCTCCTCCGCCGCCGCTCCACCAGCCCCCACGCCAGCCGCCGAACCCCAGCACCCACCGCCCGACCTGCCATCCCCGACATCTTCCTCTGCTTCCTCCACCAATCCAGCCACCACCATGACGGAGCCTTCCAATTCCGAGCTCTTGGAGATGCTGAAGACCATGAACGCGGAGATGAAGACCCTCAAGTCGGACATGGCCGCCATGAAGGACAAGACGGCGTCGTCCTCTGCCGCTGCCGACGGCCACGGGACGGACGGCCACCGCGACTCCGAATTCTCTCCAAGACCCAAGAAGTGGGATTTTCCCCGCTTCGACGGCACGGTCGATCCCCTCCTCTTCCTCAACAAGTGCGAGGCGTACTTCCGGCAGCACCGGACCATGCCGGAAGAGCGGGTGCGCACGGCGTCCTATCACCTGGACGACGTCGCCCAGCTCTGGTACGTGCAGCTCCAAGATGACGAGGGCACACCGTCCTGGGGGCACTTCAAGGATCTCCTCAACCTCCGGTTCGGCCCGGCCCTCCGCGCCGCCCCGTTGTTTGAACTCACCGAGTGCCGCCGTACTGGAACGGTGGAGGAGTACGCCAGCCGCTTCCAGGCTCTGCTCCCACGCGCGGGTCGTCTCGACGAGGAACAGCGGGTACAACTCTTCACGGGCGGACTGGGACCCCCGCTGAGCCACGCCGTACGCATCCACGGCCCGGATACGCTCGCCGCCGCCATAAGTTTGGCGCGGCAGGTGGAATTGATGGAGGCGGACCGCCCGGTACCGCACCCGCCTCGAGCACCACCGCGCGGCCAACCAGCGGCGCCGCCACCCCCACGGGCCGCACTCCCGGCACCGCCTCCACTCCTCGCGCTGCCTGCGCCACCTGCGGCCGCCCAACCGGGTCGTGGCGATGGGCAACAGAGGCGTCTCACCCCGGAGGAGATGGCGGAACGGCGCCGCCTCAACCTCTGCTTCAATTGCAACGAGCGCTACACCCGAGGCCACAACCGCTTCTGCAAGAGGATCTTCTTCCTCGATGGGGTCGAGATCGATGGCGCGCCCGACGACAACGCCGCGGCCGCGGACGGCCTCGGGGATACGGAGGCGTTCGCCATCCAGGTCGAACCGGGGACGGCTACAGCGGAGTCGCCGTGCTTCTCCCTCTCCGCCATCGCCGGGGTCCGTTTCACCGACACCCTGCAGGTCGGCGTCACCATCGGCGGCTCCATCTTCTCCGCGCTCCTGGATTCGGGCTCCTCCCACAGCTTCATCTCGGAGGCCGCGGCGCAGCGCACCGGGCTCCCGATCACCGCGCGGCCCCGCATGACGGCGACGGTGGCCAACGGTGAGCGCGTCGCCTGTCCCGGCGTGCTCCCCCGCGTCGCGTTCTCCATCCACGGCGAGATCTTCACCACCGACCTCTTCGTCATGCCGCTCGCGGGGTACGACGTCGTGCTGGGGGCTCAATGGCTCGGGACCCTCGGCCCGGTCACATGGGACTTCCAGCGCCGCACGATGTCGTTCCTCCAGCAAGGCCGGCCGATCGTTTGGCCGTGTGTTCAAGGGACGTCCGCGTCGGCCAACTGTTCGACCACGGCCTCCGCGTCCCTCCTCGACGAGCTGCTGCACTCCTTCGCCGCGGTCTTCGCCGAGCCTCAGGGGCTGCCTCCTCCGCGCTCCCGCGACCACGGCATCACGCTCCACGCCGGCGCCCAGCCCGTCGCCGTGCGCCCGTACCGCTACCCCGCCACACACAAGGACGAGCTGGAGCGCCAGTGCGCGCTGATGCTGGACCAGGGGCTCATCCGTCGGAGCTCGTCGGCGTTCTCATCACTGGTGCTGCTCGTCAAAAAGGCCGACGGGACATGGCGTTTCTGCGTCGACTACCGTGCCCTCAACGCCATCACGGTCAAGGACGCCTACCCGATCCCGGTCGTTGACGAGCTGCTCGACGAACTCCACGGCGCCAAGTTCTTCACCAAGCTGGACCTACGCTCGGGCTACCACCAAGTCCGCATGAAGCCCGAGGACATCGCCAAGACGGCGTTCCGCACCCATGACGGCTTATATGAGTTCATCGTCATGCCGTTCGGGTTATGCAATGCGCCGGCAACCTTCCAGGCGCTGATGAATGATGTCCTGCGCCCATTTCTCCGCCGATTTGTCCTGGTGTTTTTTGACGATATTTTGATCTACAGCTCGTCCTGGGCCGACCACCTCCGCCACCTCCGTGCCGTGCTCACCGTGCTGCAGCAGCACCAGCTGTTCGTCAAGCGTTCGAAATGCGCATTCGGGGCGTCCTCCATCTCCTACCTCGGCCACGTGATCTCCGACACCGGCGTCGCCATGGACCCGGCCAAGGTGCAGGCCGTGGCCGAGTGGCCCCCACCGCGTTCCGTCCGCGCCGTCCGCGCGTTCTTGGGCCTCGCGGGATACTACCGCAAGTTTGTGCAGGACTATGGGACCATCGCCGCGCCGCTCATGTCGCTGTTGAAGAAGGAGGGCTTCACGTGGACCGCGGACGCGACGGCGGCGTTCACGGCCCTCAAGACCGCCGTCACCTCGGCCCCGGTCTTGGCGCTGCCGGACTTCTCCCAGGCGTTCATCGTCGAGTGCGACGCCTCCACTCATGGGTTCGGTGCGGTGCTCCTCCAGGACAAGCATCCCATCGCCTTCTTCAGCCGGCCGGTCGCGCCTCGTCACCGATCGTTGGCCGCCTACGAACGGGAGCTGATCGGCCTCGTCCACGCGGTGCGCCACTGGCGACCGTACCTCTGGGGCCGCCGCTTCACCGTCCGGACGGACCACTACAGCCTCAAGTACCTCCTCGACCAGCGACTTGCCACGATCCCGCAGCATCATTGGGTCGGCAAACTTCTCGGGTTCGACTTCGTGGTGGAGTACAAGCCGGGCGCCCAGAACGTCGTCGCTGACGCTTTGTCCCGGCGCGACACGCCCGACGGCGCGGTGCTGGCCATCTCCGCCCCGCGGTTCGACTACATCGACAGACTCAGGCAGGAGCAGGCTGTTCACCCGGCTCTGGTGGCCATCCGCGACGAACTAGCCGCGGGCGATCGGGCAGCGCCGTGGGCGCTCAAGGACGGCATGATCACGTTCGACAGCCGTCTCTACATCCCTCCGGCCTCCCCGCTGCTGGACGAGATCCTTGCCGCGGTACACGACGACGGCCACGAGGGCGTGCAGCGCACGCTCCACCGCCTGCGCCGCGACTTCCACTTCCCCGACATGCGCCGGCGCGTCCAGGACTTCGTGCGGGCATGCGCCACCTGCCAGCGTTTCAAGACGGAGCACCTCCAGCCGGCCGGTCTGCTGATGCCCCTGCCCGTGCCGACCGGCGTCTGGACGGACATCGGCCTCGACTTCATTGAAGCTCTACCAAAGGTGCGCGGCAAGTCGGTCATCTTGACCGTGGTGGATCGCTTCAGCAAATATTGCCACTTCATCCCGTTGGCACATCCATACTCCGCCGAATCAGTGGCTCAGGCGTTCTTCTCCGACATCGTCCGCCTCCATGGCATACCACAGTCCATGGTCTCCGACCGGGACCCCGTGTTCACCTCCACCTTCTGGCGCGAACTCATGAGGTTGCTGGGTCCCAAGCTGCACATGACGACGGCGTTCCACCCACAGTCCGACGGTCAGACTGAGGCGGCCAACCGCGTCATCGCCATGTACCTGCGCTGCTTCACCGGCGACAGGCCACGCGACTGGCTCCGCTGGCTACCGTGGGCGGAGTACACCTACAACACCGCGTACCAGTCGTCGCTGCGCGATACACCCTTCAAGGTGGTCTACGGTCGCGACCCCCCCTGCATCCGCTCGTATGAGCCTGGCGACACCCGCGTGGCCGCAGTGGCTCGATCCATGGAGGAACGCGCGGAGTTCTTGGATGACGTCCGGCACCGTCTGGCGCAGGCCCAAGCAACCCAGAAGCGATACTACGACAAGTCGCACCGCGCCGTCTCCTTCGCCGTCGGCGACTGGGTACTACTCCGCCTACGTCACCGCCCGGTCGCGTCGCTCTCCAAAGCACCGCGCGGCAAGCTACAGCCCAGGTTCTTTGGCCCCTACAAAGTTACAGAGCTGCTCAATGAGGTCGCAGTGCGTCTTGAGCTACCGCCGAACGCCAAGCTCCACGACGTCTTTCATGTGGGATTACTGAAGAAATGGGTCGGTACGCCGCCCGACGCTCCCCCGCCTCTGCCAGCCGTTCATCATGGCGCTGTCCTGCCTCAACCAGAGCGCGCCGTGCGCACCAGGCTCGCCCGCGGCGTTCCACAGGTCCTTATTCGCTGGACAGGAGAACCGGCCGCATCAGCAACATGGGAAGATGTGGCGACCTTCACCGCCAAGTACCCTGCGTTCCGGCTTGAGGACAAGCCGGTCGTCGAGGAGGGGAGAGATGTCATGTGGGGCATCGGGTACACGAGGAGGAGGCGCGCCCGCGACGTACGGCGGGCGGCTGAGCGCGCCGCGAGCCTGGGCCTCGCCACGCATGCAGAGAAGCCACAACCGAACGGTGGCTAGGCTAGTCAATTCCTTAAGTTTAGGATCAAGTTATCTCCCTCATGTTTAGGAGATTGGTTTCTATTTTCAGTTAAGCCATAGGCTATTTATGCATTGTAATCGGGACTTGAGAAATTAAGCAAGATTATTATCCTTCACCTCTATCTCTTCTCAAGCCGACGGCTGTGGGGCATAACCACGCCGGCGAGGACGGAGCGAGGGTACGAGCTCCGTAGTTGCGGTCCTGCTACTCTAGGAGCCGACGCCCTCGACATACATGCTGTTCAGTCTACGGTAAAGGAGACCATACAGGGAAAAGAAGCATTATCATCCATACGAAAACCAATTTCCCCACTAAGAAAGATATATCAATAGGCAATTCTTGTTGAGCAACTCTAGGCATGTCTTTAATAAACTCAAACTGTATCTTAGTATCACTGCCCCTCAATTGAAGGTATGCAATTGAGACCTGCATAGGAGCACCATAAAATAAGTAAAACAATGCATAAACATTTGAATAATTTTTTCTACACGAAAGCATTTAGTAGCACAAGATTTTGACTTTCAACATTCAAAAGTGCAATAGTTTTTTTTTTAAAAAGGGGTGTGGTGACAGATAGCAGAAGCTATCATATAGAAAGCAAGGAAGTTTAAACCATTACATCTTAGTTCCTTATGACATTTATATAATGGTGAGCTGAGTGTTGGGGGAAAATAGTATGTTGTGGCAAGTATGTTTCACCTGGAAAATTATATTTTTTTCAGTCAAAAGAAACAATTACCAGATTCAATAACCGTGGAACTCGAAGCAATATTGGTGAAAATGAAAGTGAAGATAACGACAATGACAATTGAGTATCACCCTTGTATGTTGAGTTGTATGAGACAATCAAGTTAAACTTGTTGAGGTTTGAGCTTGTGAGGTCATATGCTGTAAACAGAATAATATAAGTTGATTAGAGTTGTCAATTAGGGGGGAAAAGATATGATCAAGGAGAAGAATGGTAAAACCTGAAGCAATTTGATTGGCTTGCGTATCCTCTTTGTAATAAACTCTATATGATTCACTGTTAATGACTGATGAGTCCTCTCGCCAGAGAAATAATCCTTCAATACAGTCCGCATCTGATCCAGGCCAGTTTTTCAGATAAGAATAGCTGTTAGGGTTCATCTTATTTCACAATGACTTAGTCTAGTCATATTTCAGAAAAGGTACTCTATCTGATCAATGTCTCAACCAATTCGTCGAATATTTGTAGAAAAAAATATCTGGTAAATTCCATTCTAAAAATAGTAGTAATAATGCACTAAATGTTACTATTAGCCACCTGTTTTCCTTTTCCTTTCCTTTTTGCGAATTAGTTTTATTTTCCTTAAAAAATCATAAAAGAATTGCATATTGTACCCACTAGATTTGTGTTAAGCCAACTCTGTAAACACTAAATTATCGTTTGATTTCTCTACATAGCTCCTGGGCAGCCGTTAAGAATCTCACCTTTGGTAAAATTGCTGCTACCTTCTTGGACTAGAAAAGAAAGTGTCGCGTTCCGAGTGCAGCTTCTCTGAAGGAAAAAGAGGTGGTTGCGGTGGTCAAAATCAGAACCGAGTTCCTCAGCGCCATTAGAGATAAAGCGCATTGCATCTGTACCCTGAAAATGTTTCGCAGGGAGTTAGATCAATGGCTCAATTCAACAAGCGAGCAGCAGAGCATCACACAAAGCTCAATTTAGGGAACCAACCAGTGCGAAATCAGCAATATTGGAGATGTCGGCTGCAGAATTCAACTCCCCATGCTTGGGTAACATGTTACTCATGACACCTGCAAGAACCAGAAATCATGAAATTCCAAACCTATAACAGCATTTTGCAAGTAGGAAACTCCAACATTTACCGCAAAACTAAAGATGTGCATACTTTCTGCAAATGACTGGTTGGTACCAGTGACAAGGAACGTCGCCGCGGGGGGGTTCGACCTTCTGATCGAAGCGCCCGTGAGATTGGTCGACGCCGAGGAACCGATGTCCATGTCGTCCGGTGCCGGCGGCAGCTGCAGCACCGGCGGCCATTTCGGCGCGATCGGCAGGGGACATTCGGTTGGGCAAACGAGGCCTCCTACCGTGTCCGTGCTGGAGCTGTTGGTGCTAGCGGTGCAGTAGCCGCAGTCGATCCGTGGCCTGTGCGCCGCTGAACTGGCGTAATAAGCTATCGCCACGATCATCTGCACCCCTCCGAGTAGCAAGCAGATGAGCAGCGGGAAGCAGATGAGGCAGCAATTCGACCTGTGGTTGCGCCTCTGCAGATTCACAGTGTAGGTAGAACATGTCAGAGTTCATCAGCGAAAAGCAATAGGATTGATTGCACCCCGGCGAGAAGAGAATTAATTTGGGGGTTTTCGTATGCGCTCCGGCAAGAAGAAGATCGAATCTTGGGACTAGAACACAGGAGCTGCATTCTTCAGTTCCTTGGAATCCACAGGATCGAGCATGCACTAGTATGAAACTATGAACCTTTTCAGAGGCAAACCGCAAAGAAAAATTTTCCTACGAAAAAGAGTCGAGATTCCAGTAATACGAAGAGAGATTTGACTGATCAGGAGATGAGGACGCATCACCTGGATCACGAGATTCTTCCTGAAGAGTGCATTGGTCTGCGCGAGGCAGTTGGCACCCATCGCCTCGCCGCTCGGCTCCTCCCCTCGGAGAGAAGTGAAGAGAAGACTCTGCTGCTACGCTTGTGTAGCAGTAGCACTTCCAATTGGACTGGGAGCAGGCGTGCCAAGGCACCAGCAGTGCAGGACTGCAAAAGCTGTGTGGCCTTCCACGTGCAAAAGACGGTTTTGCCCCTAGCGATAGCGGATCAGAGCATCCTTCCTTTGCTCCGAATAAAGGTCAATTTCGGGAAACCGCAGCAGGATATCACAGTGCCCAGCAAGGATGCGGTGGCATTAATCCTATAGGGGTGGGTGGATTTTGCTATTGTGCATGGTCAGAATTACTAGTAGGGTGCTCTACTCAACATCAATGTTTGGAAATCCTATCAAAAAAAAGATATGGTATTTATTGAAATGGGTATTAACAATTGAGTTTGCGATGGACATGGCCCCTTGCCATTTTGTAAAATGTGCACCTTTTAGGTGGGTTCTCGTAACCTATATTTGATGCCCTGGACTAATCGCTAGTCTTCTAAACTTTAGTCCTAGACTCCTAGTAATAGATTGACTAAAATTAAGTTCAACTCTAACTAATTGTTCTAGCAAAAATGAGTTAAACCGAACTTAAAAACTAACAAAGAAAAGGACAAACCTAGTGCCGGAGGCTTCCACATGAGTGGCGTCTGGGGAAGGGAAAAACCGAGGCAAGCCTTCCCTCCACAAAATCTGCGGAGAGGCTGCTTCGAATCCGCGACCAGGTGACTCAGTGAGACAGCTCTCATCACTGCACCAGGCCTGTCCTTCAAAAAAAATAACATAGAACACGAGAAATATGTAAATAATACTCTTCCACCTGCCCTTTCATATCTTAGTGTAGTCTATTCAGGTATGAGTCACCTAAAGTTTAGATGGTATCCATGCATCACCTAACTAAACTTTAAGTGACTAAACCTTTGTCCAACTAAATTTCTTTCCTCCTAAATTTGCAATGTATTTGCCTCGTTCTGCACTAATTTTTGGTGGTTCTTTTTATGTGTGCACGCAGTGTACACTTGTGTTTGATGGCCTAGTGATCGGAACAAGATATGGAAGTTGAAATGTGTTCCCTCGAAAAAAATGTTGAAATGTGCAAAAAGGTGTAATTTTATACGAAATGGGCCAGGTTTGATCACAGTTTCTATATACATACATACATACATACATACATACATACATACATACATACATACATATATACACACACACACATATATATATATATATATATATATATATATATATATATATATATATATATATATATATATATATATATATATATATATATATATATATATATATGCAAGTATACTTGCGTTCCTAATTAAAAAAACAATATACATGCATCCCAGCTTCAGTGGCGTAGATAGAGAAAACAAAAACTTGTCCATCCTTAATTGCCGGAAGCCCAAAAAACTAAGAAATCCTTAATCACAGGAGATCAAACTGACCTAATATATCAGGGATACATTATTATTATCAATTCTAAAGTTGTTAGTATATATATATCATACAGATGGAAGGAAAAACAATTTTGCGTTAAAAAAAAGGAAAAACAGTCTTCAGTTGGGTTGCAGAAGCGTATCCGCAAGCCGCTGCACGCTTTTGGTGGCGATCCCATGGCAGGAACGCTGTCGCTGTACCCTACGCCGCTTGCGTCGTTGCCTCCTCGCTCTGCACCAACGAACAGATCGAGCAACCGAATGTGCCCAAGCACAGTTGGGTGGCCGGCGCAAGCGTTGCATCACCACGGCGCCGACCAAGTCCAACCCAAATCCTGAATGGATCTCAGAGCGATCCCGGCCGGCCGGCTCCGCGCAGCGCATGCACTTCTCATGCACTCGATCTCCTCATCAATCGACCTTGATGAAGACGTCCTCCAGCGTGGTGTCGACCAGGCCCCAGGCGGCGATGTTGAGCGAGCGCTTGGCCTGCTCCACGGCGCGGAAGACCTCGGCGATCCTCACCCCCTGCTTGGGCAGCTCGAACTTCTGCGTCCCGGCGATGTGGTACGTCCGCTTGGCGGCGGGGGAGATGGACAGGACCAGCCGCTCCACCGCCTCGTCTTCGCCCGCCGCCGCCGTCACCGTGAACACGAACGTGCCTCCGTACTTCGCCTTCAACTGCGAGAAACGAACATACATGCAATTACAATGTTGGTTCTGAAAAGTGAAAACAGAGTCAGCTGGGAGGCGCAAGTGATGTGTACCTCTTTGGAGGTTCCGGTGCACCGGAGACGTCCATACGCGGCTATTCCTATCCGGTCGCATAGAGCCTCGGCCTCTTCCTCGAATGCGCTGAAAGGTTGAAGAAGACATTCCATGCATGATTTCAAGCTCAGTTAAACTGTTGTGATTAGTAGCAGATATGGAAGTGTGTTAGTGTCTGAAAATACAAGTGTGGAAAATTAATCTTACTTGAGAGGATTATGGCTTTGTCCTTTTTGGCAAACTTCAGAAGGTTCCATAAGGCACTCCTTGATGCTGGATCCAATCCTGTACTTGGTTCGTCCAAGTAAACCACCTACAAAATGCATGCTCCAAATAATATACCTATAATAACCTTTAACCAAATGGGTAAAATACATACTGTTCTGTCTCCTAAAGAAATACTGTCTATTTCACTGATCATGGATAACTGCTGTACAGAACAAGTTTAACCTTAGGGTCGCCGATTAGGAATATAGCAACGCTGAGACGACGTTTCATGCCACCGCTGTATTGTGAAATTAACCAGAGTATCAGCAACACCACCCTCAAATATCTGTAGTGCTTTTAGAGATTGTTCTGCAGCCTGGAGAAAGAAATAGAAAGCTTTGAGCCATTGACTACTTCCTAGCTGTTACTCCCTGCGTTTCAAATTATAAAACATTTTGGTTTTCTAGATACATTGTTTTTATTGTGTATCTAGGCACAGTGTATACCTACATACATAGCAACAGCCGTGTATGTAGAAAAGCTAAGGCATTCTATAATCTAGAATATAATGGAGGGAGTACCTACTTACATACACGCCAGGACAATTAGTTTGGTTTCCATCCAGAATATGAGAACTTCTTCTATCTCTTTTCATTCAGATAAAGAGAGAGCAATTTGAACTTCCATTTATAAACTATGGATATATGATGAAGTTACAAATATGCAGATGTATGACAGCAACCTTGCATTTTGAATTTGGAGTTTTCAAATTGTGGGTCAGCTCAAAACAGATCACTGACTCATTAATAGGGTCATCACACAAGATATTCTTAGGCTGCATTACCGGCGGCTTTTGAAGAAACTATAATTTGTGTCTATGGTAACCCTTTTTTTGATAAAAGAAGAAATTTATTAATTTTTAAGATGATTACATCGATGTTTCCAAAATCCTCTATGATAAAGTTATCAGTGATGGTTTCTAAACTCTCAATGATTCCTTAGTCATCCTAATCTCTTGGAGGATCGGGAAGAAACGCAATGCTCGGGTGTTTAGAGGACAATTGCTTTAGTCGGTGCAATTGGACAAAGATATTAAAGAGGTCAGGATGCAGGATGCAGGTTGCTGGTTGCAAGCTGTTATGAACGACGTATAGGAATATGAAGTAAAGAATCAAGCCACAGAGGAGATACACGATTTAACGTGAAAAACCCCTCCGATGTGAAGGGGAAAAACCACGGGCACCAGCCAGCAACAATCTCACTATCTCAAGAGTTTTGGGTTACACGCCTATGGCGGCTTACAAGAGAATCAAGTCTCCACGAAACCCTAGCAAGGGTATATATACCGTACCGTACCGCGGGGGGCTCCGCCCCCCGCACCCCCCGAGCACAGGGGCGAGACCTGATGGGCCGGCTTCAGACTCCGCTACGCTCCGGCTCAAGCCTCCAGCGACGGGCCTCCGCTTCGCTCCGTCAGAAGCCCGGCCTATATCTTGGAGTGAATTTGGAACAACTCCAACAAACTCCATCCTTGAGGCAAAATTCATCTTGTATCATAATATCAACCCTTCATCCTGAACATAACAAAGATAGAAAACCACTGGTGCCAACAATAATCTCTTGGACTATCCAATTAAACCAACTAAGCTTGAGCACAGCTCAAACTTAGCAACAGGAACAGGCTTTGTCATCATATCAGCAGGATTATCATGAGTACTAATCTTGCATACCTTCAGCTTACCTTCTTCAATCACATCACGCATAAAATGATACTTGATATCTATATGCTTAGTTCTCTCATGGAACATCTGATCTTTAGTGAGGTAAATTGCACTTTGACTGTCACAGTGCAAACTTATGCAAGATTCAACTCCACAAAGCTCAGCGTACAAACCTTTCAGCCAAATTAATTCTTTGCACGCTTCACAAATAGCCATATATTCTGCTTCAGTAGTAGACAAAGCAACAACTGACTGTAAAGTAGCCCTCCAACTCACAGCACAACTGTCAACAGTAAACACATAACCTGTAAGTGATCTTCGTCTGTCCAGATCAGCAGCATAATCAGAATCCACATAGCCAATAAGACCCTTATCAGTTCTTCCAAACTTTAAACAGGAATCTGCTGTGCTTCTGAGGTACCTGAAAATCCACTGAACTGCCCTCCAATGTTCTTTGCCAGGATTAGACATATATCTACTAACAAGACTCATAGCATATGACAAATCTGGACGAGAGCAAACCATGGCATACATCAAAGACCCAACAGCACTAGAATAAGAAACCCTTGACATGTATTCAATCTCTGCATCTGTACTAGGACACTGAGCAGCTGACAACTTAAAGTGAGGTGCAATAGGGGTACTAACAGCCTTAGCATTTTGTATGTTGAAACGCTGAAGAACTTTCTTGATATAATTTTGTTGACTAAGAAATAGCAAACCAGATTTTTTCTATCTCTACTAATTTCCATACCAAGAATTTTCTTAGCACTACCAAGATTTTTCATATCAAAACCACTACTCAATAACTTCTTTAACTTAGTGATTTCAATCTTACTCCGGCCCAAGCCTCCGGCGACGGGCCTCCGCTTCGCTCCGTCAGAAGCCCGGCCTATATCCTGGAGTGAATTTGGAACAACTCCAACACAAGCCACGTTAATCTGTTTGTCTGTTGTATAGCGGTTTTAGGAGAGGTAGTTTCAAGTGTAGCTTGAGCCCTTGTGTGGTTTGGGTCTGTTTTTCTTTCTCTTTCTCTTTGTTTTATGTCTTCCTAGGCACTTCGCATGCTGGTCTGTATCATATCTATTTTGTATTGTACTTCTATGGGTCACATCTCCTCCTCTTAACGAAACACGTGCATAGCACGTTCTCAAAAATATAAAAATAGCATACATATTCAAATAAAGTTGATAATGCATGTAAACTATTTGCATGGTGCTTCAGCTTGGAAATAGAGTATATCTGACTCTTGGAAATGGAAGTATATTTGACTCATGGAAACAATACCAAAATAAAATAGTAGAGGGTACCCTGTATACAGGCAGTACCTCAATTAATGCAGCACCGTTCAATCTCTTTAGTCTGCCATAGAACATCAAATGCTCACGGACAGTCGGTGTTTCCCATAGTAAGCTACATGGAGAATATAAAAGAAGTAGTGATCACAAGTCAAAAACATTCCACACTAGACCATATTACCGTAAGACAATATATAGTTTTGAATCTTGTAAGGGATTTTCTAACATTTTGGGGAAAAAAATAGGAGAATAGTGTGTGAAGAGCTGCAATTACTTGAATTGTGGACAAACACCTATTCTTGTATAAATCTCGCTCATGTCCGTTCGTATGTCCATTCCATCAATATAAGTCGTGCTAGATGTAGGTTTAGTAAATCCAGTCAGCTGTTGTTAGGTTAACAAAAGTTGGTAATGTGTGAAGTAGCAATAAAAAATCACTTCTATTTAACAAGCTACTTCCCAAGGTCAATAAAAAGCAAAAGAAATACATACCATGCTAATGAGAGAGGTTTTTCCAGTACCATTTGAACCAAGTCCAAAACATTGTCCGCGTTGGATAAAAAGTGAGAAGCCTTTGACAGCAACTACCTCTGCATTTCCATCTTTTGGAGGGTACACTTTCCTAATGTTATCGATTATGACTGAATAACTGGTATCTGGTTGTTGCAAGAATCTATCAACTATCTCTCTCTGAAAAGAAAGTGGGAAAGCTGCATCATAATGTAACAAATTTAGTGAAGAAAAGACATTCATGCAGAATTAATTTCAGACAATACCATCGGTACCTAAATTTAGTTTAAATAATATCACACTATGTACAGCATCCAAGTTTGGTTGTGTGTATATGTTGGGGAGGGGGAGTCAATGTTAAAAGATCAAGTTAAGCATAACACAAAATTCATATTGTTATGTGTCTATGACTACTAGAGGGATTAAAATGACCATTCATGCTCTTGCTAGTGTTTTTATTGATAGATTGTATTTCTTTATATATAAGGAATTACTTGACACCAATGCAAATAATGAAATGGATTAATTATACCCTCAAAAATACCATATGACGAAAGAGGCAAAAACTTCCAAAATCTAATACCTAGATGACTTACGGGCACACAGCTGCATCTGTTATGGACGTGGTTAACACTTAACAGTATATGCAGTCCCTCTTTTAAGCCCTATGGTCAACAAAACATAACACATATAGATAGAAATATTTGGGTTGCACCTCTCTCAAAATATCTGTCCTGTCAATTTCAATTGAAGCTTCAAATTATTGAGGTTGTGTGGATGGCTTCTGAAGGGTCTGATAGCTCCCGTCGGGGCGAGAAGCTGTCAACAACTTTCTAATTCCATTTCGGAGGCAACAAAATTCATCCAAATATAATGTCAAGAAAAGAAATATAGGCCACTCAAGTACCATTACGATTAGGAGGACTAAAATTCCATTTTTTTGGATTACTCAAGTCTCCCAAGTGTACACCGGAGAAGTCTGAAAAAAATCCCTCTGATGGAGGTGGAGAGAGCTCATAGATTATGCAGTACAAAGAAATAGGTGGGAACTCCATCAACATAATCAAGCATCCTGAAGCATAAGAAGAAATAGAAGTTTCTGAAACTTAGCAATAATTAGAATATATACAAGACGAAAGTTGGGCACAGACTTGAGACAGAGGTGTCTTCGACAAAAGGCCTGAACAAATATTCTCCTATAAAGCCAGACCCAATAACATAAATATGTCCTGTTACTGCACAAAACATATCCATGTAATAACTAACAAGAGTAGATACAATGCTCCTGCAACCATCTTCTGAACAAAAAATATGAATACTCAAGTAGAAACATACCATTAGCAATTGTGGTAGTAGAAAAGTATGTTGTCATAAGGAAAGCAAATGAAATTTGCAAATTCATGTAGATAAAAAAGATTAGGAATTGTAGCATGTAGCTATTCACTGCAAATAACTTTATACCTGCAAGAAAAATGATTTACATGATTAAAAGTGCACATAAGGTTCCTGATGTGGGCTTTGGAAGGTACACTAATTAAAATTTGTAGAAATAATAAAGTAGTCATTATTAACGAGAGAAATAAAAGGAAAATTAAGTCAGTGTAGTCTTTTTTCAATTTTGTGCAACCACAACACCTTAAAAGTCATGCTAATTTTATTTATTGTGCTATAAGGAGCCTTTCTCATAAAACTGTGAGTTGTATCATCTTACCAACAATGGCACCAAATGTAACCAGTAAGAAGATATAAAGTAATGATATAAGAAGGAAGTAGCAATAGGATATAGTCCAATATGCCATATCACTTAAACCGTCCATTTTCATCATAGCCCTTAGCTTCTGTTGTTTCTCATAAACTAAACTGCTCAGGATGACCTGCAATGTTAGTATGTCATTTTTAGAGAAATATATTGGTTTGTTAGTGTTCCTCTTTTTGTATTCCCCCATTGTGTAAGGGACTTTGTTCATATTCAACGTATACTTACTTATATCTTTATATGTATTCCGAGTGGAGTTCTCATGAATACTCAAGTGCTATTTTACAACAAAAAATTAGAGTAAAACGAACTAGAGTTCATCTCCTTTAGTCAGTCCTCTTTCCACCACATGCACTTCATGCGATCCGCCACTAGCCCACCACATCTTCGTTCTCTAAGCACATCATTGGTGCGCAATGCTCATCCAAGCTGACTTGTCTACTCCACCGCTGCCAATCCTCATCCTCCTAAATACCCATTACGCAACTATTGGGTGTTCACCAAGTTGTGCCTAGCTGGCATCGATCTCTTTTTACCAGTTATGCTCTACATTAGATTAGATCTGTATCTAGTTGGAAGGGGCATGGGAGCGCCAATTGCCTAGGCTACGATAGCAGAGGTAGCACATGCAACAAGAAGAACGGCGCCAATTACACTAGTGTGGGAGGGGAGATGTGAGAAGTGGAGATGGAAATAGCTGGGCTTGGCCTGTAGGATGTGGGGCATAGGTTGGCTTGGCTTGCTTTACACGTATATATGGGCAACGAGCCGGGCCGTGCCAGGCACTGCCCGAAGGGGGTCGCGCCGATGACTTGGCAGGTGATACAAGTCTGATCTAGTCAATGATGGATAAGTCATGTGTGGCTGGTCTTTGTGGGGCTGTTGTTGCTCACATGGTCCTTGTGGCTGTTTTTCTATTTTTAGGACAGCATCTTAGACTAGAGGACAGCATCTTAGAGGACAGCATCTTAGACTAGAGAACAGCATCTTAGCTAGGACAGCATATTAGCATCTTAGACTAGCATCTTAGACTAGCATCTTGGCATATGCTTGGCTGGCTAGCAGCCTATAAATATGTAACCCCAACCCCTCAGGTTGGTATGGCATTTGTGTGAGCTTGTGTGAGAAATAGACAAGAAAATTGCCCCAACTCCTAGTGTCATCCTCTCTCGATGAGAGTAAGAATTCTCCTACTACCAAGAGTGAGAATTCAGCGACTAACAAGTGGTATCGGAGCCGTAGTATCCTGTAGCCTGAGCATCTCCTGCTCATCCCCTTGCCCAGCCTCGCAACAGCCCCAGCTGAGAGTAGCAGCAGCTCCGGCCGCTCCTGTTCACTCCTCTCCCAGCTCGTCTGAAGCAGCCCTCTCCCCATGTAGCAGCCCCCCGGTAGCGCGTCATGTCCGCAGGGCAGTCTCAGCGCTCGGTCGCCTCGAGCACGCGGCGTCGGCAGGAGGCCGAACTTGCCGCAGTAGAGGAACGCGAGCGAGCGGCGGCAGAGACCGCTGCGGCGGCGGCAAGGGCGTCGAGGTTGGCAGCGGTGGAGCTGGCAGCAGCCAGAGCGGAGGCGGAAGCGGCGGCGGCGGCGAATGTAGCGCGTGCGACGGCGGCGGAGGTCGAGGCTCTGCGCGGCAGCATCGGCAGCTCCATTTCCGCTGACGACACCACCGACGCAGACCTCGAGCTGCTAGAGAGGGAGGCAGCGCGAGCGCGGGCAGCGCAGTGGGCAGCCGCGCACGTCCACGAGCGTGACGGCAGCCCAGACAGGCGCGGACGCGCTGGCGGTGCTCCTGGAGGAGGCGCGCACGGCTGGTGGGCCGCTCCTGGGGCAGCCGTGCATGCCCACGAGCGCGGCGGCAGCCCAGAACAGGAGCGGATACGCCGGTGGCGCTCCTGGAGGAGGCGCGCACGGCGGCGGCGCTCCTGGAGGAGGCGCACACGGCAACGGTGGCGGACGGGTCGATGGAGAGCGCGGCCTTCACAGGGCAGCGTGGCTCTCTCTCCCCGGATACGGTACCGACGGGTCGATGGAGAGCGCGGCCTTCACAGGCAGCGTGGCTCTCTCTCCCCGGATCGGTACCATGGTTACCACGGGCTCTAGGCTGTTGTCAGGGACGTCGGTCCCGGCGGTGGGTGGCCTACCCTCACCAAGACCAACTACGTCGAGTGGGCTGCGGTGATGAGGGTAAAGCTCCAGGTGCGGCACATGTGGGAGGCAGTCCGGTATGGCGACGTCGACTACGACCTAGATCGACGGGCGCTGGATGCTCTCATCGCTGCAGTCCCGCCCGAGATGCAGTTCTCGCTTACCAGCAAGCGGACTGCCAAGGAGGCTTGGGACGCCATCGCTGTGGCACGCATCGGCAGTGACCGCGCCCACAAGTCCACGCTGCAGGCACTTCGCAAGGAGTGGGAGAACCTGGCCTTCAAGCCAGGTGAGGACGTTGATGACTTTGCTCTCCGTCTCAACACTCTGTTGCAGAAGATGGTGCAGTTCGGCGACGACACCTACGGCGAGGAGAGAGCTGTCGAAAAGCTCTTCCGCTGCGTCCCCGAGAAGTACAAGCAGATGGCTCGCTCGATCGAGTCGCTGCTGGATCTCTCCACGATGTCGATCGAGGAGGCGATAGGTCGCCTCAAGGTCGTCGACAGTGATGAGCCACAGTCCCTCTCGGGGCCCATCACCACTGGCGGGAAGCTCCTTCTCACTCAGGAGCAGTGGCTTGCCAGCCAGGGTGACCGGAGGAAGGGGGAGCCTTCTTCCACGATAGGCGGCCGCAAGCGTGGCAAGCCGCGCAAGGCGCGCAGAGACGCCCAGGTCGGGGCGCGAGGACGTGCCGAGGGTGATGCTCGTGGAGGTGCCCAGGGCGGCACCGCCGGCAGGCACAAGCCGACACGAGACGACACCTGCCGCAACTGTGGCCAGCTTGGCCATTGGGCCAAGGACTGTCGACAGCCACGACGCGGCCAGGCCCACGTCGCACAGGCAGAGGAGGAGGAGCCAGCTCTGTTCATGGCACATGCCAGCATCGAGCTACCTCCAGCGGCACCGGCCGCAGCGGCTCTCCTCCACCTCGACGAGCCAAAAGCACACGCCCTCCTCGACGACAGCTCCGGCAACGACAAGACTGACGGGTGGTGCCTCGACACCGGCGCCACCCATCACATGACCGGTCGATGGGAGTTCTTCACCGAGCTTGACTCTAGCGTTCGAGGCTCCGTCAAGTTTGGGGATGCCTCCGGCGTGGAGATCAAGGGCGTCGGCTCCGTCATCTTCACCACTGTGTCTGGTGAGCACAGGCTGCTCACCGGAGTTTACTACATCCCCGCGTTGAGGAACTCCATCATCAGCTTGGGACAGCTGGATGAGAACGGTTCGCGCGTGGTGGTTGAGGACGGAGTCATGAGGATTTGGGATCGTCGTCGTCGCCTTCTTGCCAAGGTATCTAGAAGCGCAAATCGACTCTACGTTCTTAACATGCAGGTGGCACAACCCCTCTGTCTCGCTGCTCGTCAGGACAACGAGGCGTGGCAGTGGCATGAGCGTTTCGGGCACCTTCACTTTGAGGCCCTGAAGCGGCTCAGTGCCATGGAGATGGTGCGAGGCCTGCCGTGCCTCGACCATGTGGAGCAGCTCTGCGACGTCTGCGTGTTGACGAAGCAGAGGCGACTCTCCTTTCCCCAGCGGGCGAGCTTTCGAGCCAAGGAGAGGCTCGAGCTTGTGCACGGGAACTTGTGTGGCCCGATGACACCGGCCACACCGGGAGGACGATGCTACTTCCTGCTGCTCGTCGACGACCTCTCCCGCTACATGTGGGTGATGGTCCTCGGCAGCAAGAGAGAGGCTGCGGACGCCATCAGGCGCGCGCAGGCTGCTGCGGAGGCGGAGTGCGGCCACAAGCTGCGCGTGCTGCGCACCGACAATGGCGGCGAATTCATGGCGGCTGAATTCGCGTCGTACTGCGCTGACGAGGGCATTCAGCGCCACTACTCCGCGCCGTACAACCCGCAGCAGAACGGCGTCGTCGAGCGGCGCAACCAGACGGTTGTGGGGATGGCTCGGGCCCTCCTCAAGCCGAGGGGGATGCCGGCTATCTTCTGGGGAGAGGCGGTGGTGACGGCCGTCTACATCCTCAACCGCTCGCCTACCAAGGAGCTCGACGGTAGGACGTCGTACGAGGCTTGGCATGGGCGCAAGCCGGCGGTCTCCCACTTGTGGGTCTTCGGCTGCCTCGCATTCGCCAAGGAGCTTGGCCACATCAGCAAGCTCGACGACAGGAGCACTCCGGGAGTGTTCATCGGCTACGCGGAGGGCTCGAAGGCCTACCGCATCCTCGACCCGAAGACACAGCGTGTGCGCACGGCGCGCGACGTTGTGTTCGACGAAGGGCGAGGATGGGCATGGGACAAGGCAGTGGACGACGGCTCGGCTCCGACGTACGACGACTTCACTATCGAGTACGTCCACTTCGAGGGAGCTGGGGAAGTAGGCAGTTCTTCTTCAGCGAGCGCATCTACCCCAGTCTCCGAGCCTCCACCGACCCCGGCACCTGCTACTCCGACAGCACCACGCTCTCCAGCCAGGACCTCGGCTGCGATGAGCTCTTTGCCGGCTCCACCACAGCCGGCAACGCCACACACTCCAGCACCGACAGGCACCACTCCGGGCACGTCTACTCCACCACCAGCTCGTGTCGAGCACGGCCCGGTTGAGCTCGCTACTCCGCTCTCTCACGACGAGGAGCACGTCGACGCGTACCACGACGGTGAGCCATTGCGGTACCATACGGTGGAGAACCTTCTCGGCGACCAGCCAGTGCCGGGACCGGTGCCTCACGACCTAGAGGCGCAGTTGCACCTTGCGTGTGACGACGGCAAGCCTCGGTCGTTTGTAGAGGCCGAGAGACACGCGGCATGGCGCGCCGCGATGCAGTTGGAGATGGATGCGGTTGAGAAGAACCGCACCTGGGAGCTTGCTGACCTTCCTCGTGGTCACCGCGCGATCACCCTTAAGTGGGTGTACAAGTTGAAGAGGGATGAAGCCGGCGCCATCGTCAAGCACAAGGCTCGCTTGGTGGCACGAGGTTTCGTGCAGCAGGAGGGGGTCGACTTCAACGACGCTTTTGCTCCCGTGGCACGGATGGAGTCCGTGCGACTCCTCCTTGCGCTAGCTGCCCAGGAGGGCTGGCGTGTTCACCACATGGACGTCAAGTCGGCGTTCCTTAACGGCGACTTGAAGGAGGAGGTCTACGTGCACCAGCCGCTGGGATTTGTGATCCCCGGCAAGGAGGGCAAGGTGCTCCGCCTGCGCAAGGCCCTCTATGGCTTGCGGCAGGCACCGAGGGCGTGGAATGCCAAGTTGGATTCCACGCTAAAGGGGATGGGCTTCGAGCAAAGCCCGCACGAGGCGGCCATCTACCGACGGGGCAATGGAGGAAATGCCCTGCTGGTAGGTGTCTACGTCGACGACTTGGTGATCACCAGCACCAAGGATGCGGAGGTGGCGGCATTCAAGGAAGAGATGAAGGCCACCTTCCAGATGAGTGACCTGGGGCCTCTCTCCTTCTACCTGGGAATCGAGGTGCACCAGGATGACTCCAGGATCATGCTTCGACAGACCGCCTACGCCAAGCGCGTCGTTGAGCTAGCTGGGCTCACCGACTGCAACCCAGCTCTCACTCCGATGGAGGAGAGGCTGAAGCTGAGCCATGACAGCACGACGGAGGAGGTGGACGCTACACAGTACCGGCGCCTTGTGGGGAGCCTTCGCTACCTCGCCCACACACGGCCGGACTTGGCATTCTCCGTCGGCTACGTTAGTCGGTTCATGCAGCGACCGACGACGGAGCACCAACAGGCTGTGAAGAGGATCATCCGCTACGTTGTGGGGACTCTCGACCATGGCCTCTACTACCCGAGGTGTCTTGGGGCGGCACACTTCGTCGGGTACAGCGACAGCGACCACACCGGCGACATCGACACCAGCAAGAGCACGAGCGGGATCCTCTTCTTCCTCGGCAAGTGCCTCGTTAGCTGGCAGTCGGTCAAGCAGCAGGTGGTGGCCCTGTCCAGCTGTGAGGCCGAGTACATAGCGGCCTCCACCGCTTCGACTCAGGCGCTCTGGCTCGCTCGACTGCTTGGTGATCTCCTCGGCAGAGACACTAGAGCGGTGGAGCTCAGGGTGGACAACAAGTCCGCTCTGGCCCTAGCTAAGAACCCCGTGTTCCACGAATGCAGCAAGCACATCCGGGTGAGGTACCACTTCATCCGAGGCTGTTTGGAGGAAGGGAGCATCAAGGCGAACTACATCAACACCAAGGACCAGCTTGCGGACCTGCTCACCAAGCCTCTTGGGAGGATCAAGTTCCTTGAGCTCTGCTCCAGGACCGGGATGGTTCAACTCTCCCACAAGACGACGCACAAGACTTAGGGGGAGAATGATGGATAAGTCATGTGTGGCTGGTCTTTGTGGGGCTGTTGTTGCTCACATGGTCCTTGTGGCTGTTTTTCTGTTTTTAGGACAGCATCTTAGACTAGAGGACAGCATCTTAGAGGACAGCATCTTAGACTAGAGGACAGCATCTTAGCTAGGACAGCATATTAGCATCTTAGACTAGCATCTTAGACTAGCATCTTGGCATATGCTTGGCTGGCTAGCAGCCTATAAATATGTAACCCCAACCCCTCAGGTTGGTATGGCATTTGTGTGAGCTTGTGTGAGAAATAGACAAGAAAATTGCCCCAACTCCTAGTGTCATCCTCTCTCGATGAGAGTAAGAATTCTCCTACTACCAAGAGTGAGAATTCAGCGACTAACAGTCAAAATCAGACCATGACAGTAGAATAGGGTTTAGAAACCAGTTGTAGGATTATTTATGGCGGTGTGGACATGGACTGTTGAGGGAGAGTAAATTGAGTCATAGTTTTGTTGTGTTGGCCTGCTGATAGAGGGGGCTACAATGCCCTTATTTCACATACTTTGTGTCTTTGTCCATTTCAATTTGTAAGTCATTTTAGTTTTTTCATAAGTCAAACTTTTTGTAACTTTGACTAAGTTTATATTCACATATACAATTTCAAATAAATACACTATCAAAATACATTTCATGGTGTTCTAATGAATCTTGTTTAATGTTGTAGATGGATGTGCATTTCTCTATAAATTTGGTTAAAGTTAGAGAAATTTGATGTTGGGCAAAGCTAAAATAACTTACAATTTGGAATGGATTATTTTGGGATAGTAGCATATTTCTCCAAGTAATTATAGTTACTTTATATGTTACAAAAGAAAAGGGTTTCAACTTTCATTAGTTTATAGTAAAAAAAAGATCATACCGGGAAAAGGAGCATTATAATCTGTATAAAAACCAGCTTCCCAACTATAAAAGACATATCTGGAGCCTTAATAGGATAACCATCTCTAGGCATGTCTTCAACAAACCCAAATCGCATCTTAGTATCATTACCCCTCAACTGAAGGTATGCATTTGAGGCCTGTACAATAGCTAGAAACTCTGTAAGACGACAAAATGATAAACAAAAAAGGCAATGCACTAACTGATGTTTGGACTTTGGATTATTTCTGAAGGCATGTACAAATGACCTACTAAAGGGTTGGGGAAACAGTAGTATTATTTTGTAGTAAGAGATGTATAACCCGGTATTCTCTTTCAATTTAAGAAATGAACATTACCAGATTTATTAAGCACGCAACCCGAAGCATGTTTGATTTTTCAGGATTGTATTAGACAATCATGTTGTAGTGCTTGAGGTCTGAGCTTGTGAGATCATATGCTGTAAACAGAAGAATATATGTTATGTACCAATTAATTAGAGTCTAGAGATATCAATTACAAGCAGAAAAGGAATAGATAGTGGGATGGTAAGACCTGAAATAATGTCATTATTGTTCTCTATCCTTTCCGTGGTCTTGCTTTTCCTGAAGCTTTAATACAATTTATTGTTCATGACTACTGAATTCTCTCGCCATTCAAACAATGCTTGAGTACACACTACCAGATTCAACTTCTTTGCCGAGTGCCTGAGGCACTCGGCAAAGGCCGATATACACTCGGCAAAGCCTTTGCCGAGTGTTACACTCGACAAAGGGCGTTCGGTAAACAGTTTATTGGCAAAGACCTCTTTGACAAGTGCACTTTATCGGGCACTCGGCAAAGGCTTTGCCAAGTGCCAATCCGACACTCGGCAAAGAAAAGTAGCCATGATGGCGAGCGCCACCGTGACGGCGGCTTTGCCGAGTGTCAAGGTCAAGCACTCGGCAAAGGTACCCGATTTGCCGAGCGCCGTTGACTTAGACACTCGGCAAAGGTGGCCACTTTGCCGAGTGTCGCCGACAAGACACTTGGCAAAGGTGGCCACTTTGCCGAGTGTCGCTGACAAGACACTCGGCAAAGTGGCGACCTATGCCGAGTGCCTGGCCAGTGGCACTCGGAAAACCTGTGATGTTTGTCGAGTGCAATAGCCATTGCACTCGGCAAAGCATGTTTCCAGGTAGTTCCCAAATGGTCACTTTGCCGAGTGTCATGGCAATTGCACTCGGCAAAGTGACTGAAAACAGTCTTTTTTATTTGTTTTTTACATCCCATCCAAACTAACAGAAGATATATATAACAAACATCACCAACATCACATATATATCATCAACATCACATATATATCACCAACACCACATATATATCACAAACGTTACATGTCTCACAATATATCACAAATAATTTCACAAGCAATCCAAGTGCTCCATCATCGTCAACCACAATTGCAAATAGAAGTATCATTAACAACCACAAGTATCATCACTGATTTGGTGAAGGATTCGCTGAAGCATGAGGATCGTTCGATGCCGCCGATTAATTCTGCACAAAGGAGAAGAGATTGCATGTGTGAAACAAGATAAATATATACCATACATGAATAAAACTTTCATACTCCACTAGGATTGACCGTAAACATGAACATACAAACTAAAACATTTATACTCATAGGAGTAGAATAGTGAGGAGGTGGAGATGGTGGTGGAGCGAATAGCGAAGGTGGTGGAGCTACACCCGTAGTGGCCCCAAGACTTTGCATGTACTGAAGAATATCCACCATCCTCCGCTGCTCGGCCTCCCGCTCGGCCTCCACCCTCTCAATCTTCGCCTGCATCTGCTCCCGTATCCTCCTCTCTTGTTCCAGCTAGGCCTACAATATATTCACCCTAATGTTACAATAATGCAAAGGAAAGGTATGAAAAAACCAATGAACGACGAATAAACCAGGAATAACCTCAAGTGCCTCCACCCGGTGGTGTGAAGTGTCCTGCCGAGGTCGTATGGCCGGGCTCCTGCTCGTGCTGCTTGCTCAAATCTGGGAGAGACTGGGAGTAGCGGCCGAGTCGATTGCGCCGTCGCCAATCCAGTACCGCCCATGCTTCTTGCCTCAGCCCACCCTCATGATGACTTCTCCATCAAGGTCCTTGGTGCTTGGATCGTACTCTAACCCATGGACCTCCCTTGCCATCGATGTGTACTCACTGAGGCGGTTGTGGATGGTCGCATTGTTGTACGCCTCGGGCCCGTCCTCTGGGTTGTAGTTGACGTCGGACATCGCCTTGCCCTTGTGGGCCATAGCAAATGCCTTGAAGATGGAGCAAGGCTGGCCACCATGTGACGCCGACTGCGAGAAAAAATGCAAGATGATTAGAAATCATGCAGAATTGAGCGTTAGAATAAATAAATGAATTTGCGTACCCATGTTTCTGCGTATCCGCTAAGGCTATGGCTGCCTTGATGGTGTGCTATACCTAGCATCATCAAACGCCGCTCCCAGCACAAGTTGTGCGTCTCCTCCCACTCGCGTGAGCACCACCTGTCCATCATCTGTTCCCAGCACTAGGGATGCGTGGTGCACCAATAAGGAATCATCTACAGGCCATCAAGTACATGACATATCAGAAGATGAAATTAAGCCTACTTAATCTCAAAAGGAATCAGTGTTAATGTTCTGTATTTACCTACAGGTACTGGTCCTAGGTCAGCGTCATGGATCTTGCGTCCCTTTTGGTGACCTTCGTTCCAAGGATGGTCCCGTGGTAAGTTACGACGGCCTAGATACGCGCCTCGTAATGCATGTCCACGATGAGTTTTTTTGCAGCATTTGGTAGCCACCGCATCCGCCCTGGCCTCATGTCCGTCCTGGCATCTAAAGAAATCATGCATACAAACACGATGTATCCATTCGATATTTCAAGAATGTATTGAGCAATGTAGTGCGAGGAAGACTTACCCACAGCTCTTGCTTCACCTGCTCCACCTTGTTGTTGAATACCCTGCGGGCCTGATCTGTAGCATCAGAGGCGGCGGCGTAGTGGTCAAACGAGTAGGCCAGCCCCGTTACTCCAGCGTACTCAACCAGGCCAGGGAAGTGCTCCTTGCACAGAAGATCGAGGATGCCATTGACTTGGCATGTGTGGCCACCTCCACTCGCCACAATCGTCCAGTTCCTGCCCAAGTGATTAAGAAAAATTATTAATTTCTATTTTGATTTTCAACATATCATATAAAGTAGTGATAACATCTAAAGTTACTTACTTTTCCCCCTCAGGTCCAATCAGCGGGCGTCTCTCATGAGGTATCGGTCACTGAGGGAGGCTCGTGGGACCTCGCAAGTAGACGCTCAACGAACTAGAGGAAGCGGAACCTCCCGTTGTCGCCTCATCCTCGTCGTCCTCCTGTGCGTCCTCCTGCGCCTCCTCGTCGTCCTCCTGCGCCTCCTTGGTGTCCTCCTAGGGCACCTGCTCCTCCTCCTCCTCACGCGACAGGGCGGTAGGCGACGACTCCCTCCTACGACTGCTCCTCCTACTGTCCCCCAGTGCTGCAGTCCTTGTCCTTCGGTACAAGGATGTTAGCTTCCTCATCCCACCGCCCACCATCTTTGTTCAATCACCTGCAATTAAAAAGAGTAAACCAATAAGCACAGATAAACAAGAAGTACTTAGAAATAGATGAAAAATAAACAAAACATAATTACAAAATAACATAGTATTACATGTATTAGAAATAATCTTCATGATCGGGATTAGCTGAATCATAAGTCTCATCATCACTATCAATCATGTCGGAATAATCTACACTATTCAAATGAGCAATGTTGTCATTGTCATTGTCTAAATGTAATCGCTCAAGCATTTGTAAGTCCTTCACATTTTGAACCTCATCTCCAATGTCCTCTTCAATAACCGTTTCATTGTCTACTTCCATTTTGATCGTTTCGATTAAGTCTATCTCAAACCTCCCTTCTAGTCCCTCTTCTTGAAAGAACTCTCCGTCATATGTGTTTGGGTCTAAGTTGTAATCTTCATCGTTTGGGACAAGCACTTTACTGTGTGGCGATACCCTGTACACAATATCCCAACCCTTAAGATGCCTTATGGTTTGACATGCATATGGGAGATAATAAACTTGCGTGGCCTGTTGGGCCACAATATAGACATCGTCTCCTGGTAAGACGGAATCATGTCGAATTTCGACTAGCCCAAGATTAGAATATGTCTGTCTCATTACTTTAGGATCAAACCAATGGCATTTGAATATGACGGGATTAAAAGGTTTGGAACCATGAAACTTGAGTTCGTATATTTCTTCAATTCTTCCATAATACACGACCTCATCAATGTTGGGTGTAAAAACTCCAGAACTTGTGGTTCTTCGATTGGGCCGACTCTGCTCGTAGCTTGTTGTGCGAAAGCGATATCCATTCACGTCATAACCAGAAAATGACCTGACCCTATAGGCAAAGCCATCGGCAACCTATCTCAACTCGGCATGCATAGACGCATCCCTCTAGCCCTACAAGCTCAAGCAGGATACATCGTTATATTATTCGCACGTATGATTAACTTGGAATGTCAAACTAAGTACGAGCTAAATTGGATGGTACCTTCCGTTTGAACCAAGAAATGAAATCGGACATTCCATTTCCCGCACCCTGTCTAAGAAGGGTATCTACTTACTGCGGGGTAGGATCCCTTGATTGATGCCAGAATTCATGAAGAAATTCCCTATACCAATGAGAAACAAGGGGGTTGGATGTAGAATAGTGACGACGTATTTAACAAGTTCGTTGAGAACTTACTGCATGTACGGCGCCACTTCATCAAGGTTGGTCAACACGTATAGCATGATATGGCGCCACTCTTCATGATTCAAGGTCTTGGGGGTCGATGCACTTGCGCTTCCGAGTTGCCCTCGGAAAAGGCTGAGGTTCGATTCATTTTCGCCAGCATTGTAACGAGGGGGTGGATTATGCACGCTAGGGAGGTTGTCACCATAGTATGTTGTTGTGAAGTTCGCCACTTCCTTCAGAATGTATGCCTCTGCAATGGAAACCTCGATTTTGCATTTATTTCTACATTTCTTTTGAAGAACCTTTAGACATCTCTTGATTGGATAGCACCAATGGCCCTGCATGGGCCCCCCATTCGTGCCTCATACGGGAGGTGCAAAATCAATGCTACATCGGATTGAAGAAGCTGGGTGGAAAGATCTTCTCCAACTTACAGAGCAACACAGGTGCCATTCTTTCCAAGTCAGCAATCATAGTTTGAGATAACTCCTTGGTACAAAGCTGGCGAAAGAAATAGCTCAACTCTGCTAGCACTAGCCAGACATGCTCAAGGACATAGCCTCGAACCATCGTTGGAAGAAGCCGCTCAATCCATATGTGGTAATCATGACTCTTCATCCCTAAGACTCGCATAGTAGATAAGTTCACTCCCCTCCTCAGATTAGCTGCATACCCATCAAGGAACATTAACGTCTGCATCCATTCTAGTACTTCCCTCCTTTGGGGCTTGCTCAAGACAAAATCGGCCTTAGGCCTTCTCCATGTCTTGCTGCGACTAGGAGGCTTCATATGTTGGTTTGGTCTATCGCATAATATTGCCAGATTCACTCTAGCCTTAACGTTGTCCTTTGACTTGTCAGGAATGTCCATCATTGTTGCCCAAAGTGCCTCGGCGACATTCTTTTCAGTGTGCATTACATCAGTGTTGTGTGGAAGGAGAAGGTCATCAAAATAGGGGAGTCGAGTCAAGCCCGACTTATGAGTCCACATATGTTGCTCTCCATATCCCACAAAACCACCTTCTAGATTGACCATGAGACTATCTATCTGTTCATGAACCATAGCACTAGTCATTATTGGTGGTGCAGGGTCTGTCACTACGACACCTTTCGTAAAGTTCTTAATGTCTCGTCTGAATGCATGGTCAAGAGGGAGGAATTGTCGATGTTTGTCGAACGATGAATACTTACCACCCTTCTGCAACCAAATGAACCTCAGACCTTCCTTGCATATTGGACATGGAAACTTCCCATGAACACACCAGGCGTAGAATATCCCATATGCCAGGAAGTCATGCAAGGAGTAGTGGTACCAAACATGCATTTTGAAGTTTTTCTTTGTAGCTCGGTCGTATGTCCATACCCCTTCCTCCCAAGCATGGACCAATTCATTAATCACAAGCTCCATGAACACACCCATATTATTCCTCGGGTGTCCATGAATTATCAACGACAAGAATATGTTCTGTCGTTGAAAGCATACGTCGGGGGGGGGGGGAGATTGAGGGGGATAACGAACACGGGCCAACATGTGTATGGGGCAACCATCATTCCATAAGGATTGAACCCATCTGTTGCCAGTGCAACACGTACATTACGAGCCTCTTTAGCTTTCTCATGATGAATGCCATCAAAGTGGGTCCATGCTTCACCATCGGATGCATGTACCATCCTGTCAGGATTGTATCGTTTGACATTTTTGTGCCATGTCATCTGTTTCGTGGATTCCTTGGTCATGTATAGCCGTTGGATCCTCGGTATGAACAGAAGGTGCCATAGGATTGTCACGGGAATGTCAAGCTGCCTCTTCTGGCCATCACCAGAATCTACCTCTAGGAACCTAGAGGATTTACACTTTGGATAGTACTTTGCTTCCACGTATTCTTTCCTAAATAGAACGCACCCCTTCGGGCAAGCATGTATTTGCTCATACGACATCTTAAGTGCACGAAGGAGTTTCTATGACTCATGCATGCTCTTTGGCAGAAGGTGACCCTCCGGAAGCAGGCTGCCAATAACTGTCAACATACCATCGAAGGCGTCTCGACTCAGGCTATACTGGAACTTTAACGCCATTATGCGTCTAATGGCATCCAGCTGAGAAACCTTTGTCTGGTCATGAAGGGGTTTCTGTGCCATGGCAAACATGTCATAGAACGCATTTGCGGTTGCCTCTGGCTCCTTCTCCGTACGTCCTTCAGCGAACTGTGCCTCGTGATAGTCATTTAACATGTCTGCTACCCTAACATCAGCATCATAATCCTCGACGCATGGTCTCACCACCTCCTCTCTCATACGATCGGCTTCACCATGGTAGACCCATCGGGTATAGTCTGCCATAAATCCATTCTTCCAAAGATGTTCCCCCATGACCTTCTTTGTTTGTCTTTTCCTATTTGCACATTTGCTGTAGGGACAACAAATTTTACTCGCTCCTTTAGCAGCCACGCCAAATGCCCGTTCCAAGAAAGCGTCAGTCTTGTCGATCCATCCATTGGTGACCTAACCCTGACTTGCATGGCTGGTGTACATCCACTCACGGTCCTCCATCCTCTAACATATATAGCGACGAGTAATACAAACATCAATTGCATCTACATGATGTTCCTACTATCTAATAGTTGAGGATAGGTCCTAATCCCATGCAAGGATGCGTAGGTGGGGTTAGTTTCCATGCTCTACTCCTATTCGAGATAGAATTTCGGCAGCACCTCCCCGCTGTTCTCCAAATACATGTCCTGCCAGGGAGAGTGTGTATCCGGAGAACAACAGGGAGATGATGCTGAAACTCTATCTCGGATCAGAGCAGACCATGGAAACTAACCCCACCTACGCATCCACAGGCTGTCCAAAAAACGTGGACAATTCGAAATAGATACGGTTTTAGATATGGAAATATCTGCATATTTCCAACCGTATCTCTTTTGAACAGGAGACGCCTAACTGGGTTATGTGATCTACGACCATGATATGGAAAGAGGGGTTATACCTAGGGTGGCGGTGGAGTCAGGCTAGTGGGGCCGTGGTGGGTCGGTGCAGTGGCGAGGCGACGCGGTGCAGGCAGACCCGTAGCGGCGAGGAAGGCGATCGGGGTCGCCGATGTACTCCGACTCCGCACCGACGGGCTCTTCTCTACAAAAAAAGCAACATAAAATTGTCAATACAAATATTTGGCAGCACCTCCCCTACACGGTGAGGTTTCCAAAACCTGCAAGAAAACTAACGGCACTATGGCCGACATGCACATATATATGAACGGCACGATGGCCGACATGCACAAGATTATATCAAATCACATATATATAACAATGTCACAACCACTGCTACTCTACCACTACTACTACCGTAACTACTAGTAATACTACGATGACGACGATAGTAGGGCATACCTAGTGGGCATCATAGGGCGGCGGTGGTGAAGGGGCCAGGGCGCCGGTGGACAAGGCGACGGCTGGGGAAGCACCGGGGATGGCACGGGCACGGGCGCCGGGGGGGGGGGGGGGGGCTGGCGCCTCCTTCTTCTTCCTCTTCCTCCTTCCTCCTCCTCCTTCTCTTCCTCCTTCCTCCTCTCCTCCTCTCCTCCTCCTCCTCTCTTTATCCTCCTCTGGTGGCGCGGCATGGGGGGGGAGGGGGGGGCGGCGCGGGCGGGGACGGCGGAGGCGGTGGGGCTATGTCGGTGTGGGACCCACAGGATACCCCGCAAGGAAGGGAGAAGAACTAGCCTGACTAGGATTCTTCCCCTGTAATCTTAGTAGTAGTATTATCCTGTAATCCTACTAGGAACTCTCATTATAAACCGACTAGGACTCTGGCCTCCTGACTATATAAAGGAGGGCAGGGCTCTTTGAGTCTAGAGTTCGAGACAACGATTGTACAACACAACACATTACAATCAATCCAACACAAAGGCTCACGCCGACTGGACATAGGGCTATTACTCGATCAAAGATCGAGGGCCCGAACTAGGATAAATCGACTGTCTCTTGCGTTAACCGTCGAGTTCTACATACGCTGAAGCCCGAACATACTACCTCGAGCACCCCCGTGGTAGGCTATCGGTGGTCAAACATCGACAGCTGGCGCGCCAGGTAGGGGCTTTCGGCGATTTTGCATCCAGAAGCTCGATGGACCTCGACAACATGATCTTCTCAAAGGGATCAATCTTCATCTTTGGTTCATGGATCTGCGAGGCAGGCGACGATGGCAAGCTCCAAGGTCATCTCCTTGAAGATTCAGATCATCATCAGGACTCTTTCATTTCGACGACAACGACAGATTAGCTTGTTGGAAGATTCGCGCAACTCGCGATTTCCAATCCAACTTGGATTCTACGACTTCACGCGTTCGATTCGAACTCAAGTTCTGCTTCCGAGACGAAGTCTTACCTGAGTTCTTTTGGAAAACCGAGTTCTTTTCTGACAAAGCTCCGGAACATGACATCAACCTATCAACAATACTACTCGAAATACACTCAGAATACTTTAAAGAAGTCGGGTCCTCTTCCGTTCGGACTCCACAACATGGCGACATCTAATCAGACATGAACTGAAGGATTCCTCGATCTGGTGCTCAGAATGCCACTAAAGGGAGCCCAGGAAGGTCTCGTTCTAACTATAACTTCTCAAAACTACATCATTCAATGGCCAGGTACCATTCCTGAGGATGACGGCACCCAACTAGTCGATGATATGATGACAAAAACTCTACCCTACCAAGAAGGAGACTCAATCTATGATCATGAAACCTCTACTGAAGTTATCAACAGCTCTGGCAGTATAGAAATCAACAACGATGACAGAACAACTCATGCTAGAGAAGTATTCATGATTCGCCATCCTCGATCACCATTGATCCCCCTAGAAGTACCTGACGTGAGGTCTTCAGATGAATCCGAATCCAACATATCACCATTTATCCAGGGGCACGATGGTGAGACTGAGAGTCAGAGGCAAGCGAGAGAAAGAAAGAACAAATTGAAACAAGGACGTCAACACTGTGCTAAGCAGCGAAAGGACACTAGGATCAAATATGAATTAGACCTAGCCGAGTACAACAGAAGAAAATCAGAACGAGAGGTTTAAGAAGGACGAGCAGCAAATACACCCTACGATAAGATCCGAGAAGCACTAGAAGAACTCAGGGCGACCTCATATCCCAATGAAAAACAAGAACAGCTTTGAGATTTTCTCCGATCAACAGTCCTTAAAACGCACGACGGAAGGGCAACATCTCATGAACAGGAAGATCAAAATCAAAGGAAGTCCGCTTTCAAAAGACTTGGACCAAGTGGAAGTCACAACGGAGAAAGCCGAAGAAATCATAGTCAAAACAACCGAGTCGAGCAACCAAGAAAGACCAGAAGCAAAGCACCAACTTGGACAGCCACGTAGAGCTACTCTCACCAAGACAACAGTTGGCAAGAAGGGGGCGTTGAATCATAATACACAGAAGCCAGAACGCATAATAGATTCCCCTATTTTGCGAAAACAGACTTGCTTCAATACGACTACCCCATAAGTTCAAGCCGTCCAACCACTTCAAATATGATGGCAAGACCGAACCAAAGCAATGGCTCAGGATTTACTCGCAATCGATTGAATTGGCCAGAGGAGACAATGACATCAAAACCTTATTCTTTCCCATGGCCCTAGAAACCATGCCACTTCAATGGTTTGACAAATTGAATCCAGGATCAATCAGAAATTGGGAGGACTTGCAAAGAGCTTTCTGTGAAAATTTCGTGGGTATTATTACACACCCAATCACCCACGCAGAGTTAAAAGGACTCAAGCAGAAAGGAGGTGAAAGTCTCAGAAATTACTATCGACGATTTGACGAACTATGAGCTCAAGTACATGACATCACACAACGAGAAGTAATCGAAGCTTTCTCTCACGGAATCATGGCTAGGTGGCAATTTCAAGACTTCTACAAAGAAAATCCAAGAAACAACGAAGAATTCAGAAGAATAGTGGAAAAGATGATTACTGTAGAGGAGAAGACGCGAGAAAGATTCCTGAATAGAAACAATAGAGACAACCCGGACAGGCAAGTTCCTCGAAATAGCAGACATCAGGAGAGAAAGTGTGGTCCAGACAACACAGTAGCAATGGCTGACAAATCAAAGAAATTTACCAAGCCCAGAAGATATGACGACATTGAGAACATACATTGCCCCTTGCACCCCAACGGAAAGCACACCATCGGAAATTGCTACGCCTTCAACGAAAGATACACTAGAAAAGATAGCAAGGGAAACAATAAAGAAGACAATCAGAAAAAAGAAGGAGACAATCTTGAGGACAAGGGATTCCAAAAATCTAGGGGAACAATGGCAGTAATCTTTGCTGGGATTCTAGATTCTAGAAGCAAACATCAAGAAAAACTAGCGTTACGAACCCTCATGGTAGCCGAACCTGCTACACCAAGATATCTCAATTGGTCAGAGTATCCAATCCAATTTTCAAGAGAAGACCAATGGACCAGCGTAGGAAACGCAGGCCATTACACACTGGTTCTAGATCCAACCATTGCCGGTATGACTATTACAAAAGTACTAATCGACGGAGGAGCCGGACTCAACATTATTTTTTCAGAAACTCTAAGGAAGATGGGACTACAACTCGCCGGGATGATCACGCCAACAAGCACACCTTTTTATGGCATAGTACCCGGCAAGGCAGCAATGCCACTTGGGCAAATCACTCTACCGGTTACCTTTAGAAATCCCTCAAACTACCGTACAGAGTTCATCAAGTTTGAAGTCACACACTTCGATTCATCATATCACGGGCAAATCACTCTACCGGTTACCTTTAGAACTCCCTCAAACTACCATACAGAGTTCATCAAGTTTGAAGTCACACACTTCGATTCATCATATCACGCAATCCTCGGGGGCCCGGCACTAGCGAAATTCATGGCAATACCGCATTATCCGTACCTGTTGCTTAAGATGCTAGGGCCTAATGATGTTCTTTCTCTTTGGAGTGATTTAAAGCGCGCATTTGACTGTGATGTTCAGGCTATTCAAATTGCAGTAAGAGCACAAGCAAACGATGGAAGAAAAGAAATAGCCACTATCACCACAGAAATAAGTCAAGAAGAACTAGAGATACTGACCAAAAAGCCAAGCATCCTAGCACCACCAAAAGTAGCCGACGTCAAGCAAATCGACCTGGGCACCGGTGATCCCTCAAAAACGGCAACCATCAGTGCACTCCTATCAGCAAAATAGGAACTTGCGCTCATCAACTTTCTTCGGGACAACAAAGATATCTTCGCTTGGAAGCCAGCCGACATGCCAGGGGTCCCAAGAGAGTTGGCTGAGCACAAAATTAATATCAATGAAGGCTCCAAGCCTGTGAAACAACGACTACGATGATTCTCTCCCGACAAGAAGGCAGCAATTAAAAAGGAAATTACAAAACTAATGGCAGCCGGATTCATCAGAGAAATCCTTCATCCAGATTGGCTAGCAAACCTAGTTCTAGTACAGAAAAAGAATACGGACGAGTGGCGCATGTGTGTTGACTACACAGATCTCAACAAACACTGCCCGAAAGATCCGTTCGGGCTACCACGCATTGATCAGATAGTTGATTCAACAGCAGGATCTACCCTATTATCCTTTCTGGACTGCTATTCTAGATATCACCAGATCGCATTAAAAGAATAGGACCAAAGCAAGACATCTTTCATCATTCCGTTCGGCGCCTACTGCTACAAGACCATGTCATTTGGACTCAAGAATGCTGGAGCCACTTACCAAAGAGCTATCCAAACATGCCATGGAGATCAGATCGGCGAAAACGTAGAAGCATACATGGATGACGTGGTTGTAAAAACAAAGAACCCGGACGCACTAATTGAAGACTTAAAACAAACCTTTGAGAATCTAAAAAGATGGAGGTGGAAATTGAACCCAAACAAGTGTGTATTCGGAGTTCCTTCAGGACAACTACTCAAATTCTTGGTCAGTCATCGCGGAATCGAAGCAAGCGCCAAGCAAATTCGAGCCATAACAGAGATGGGCCCTCCTTGAAGCATCAAAGATGTACAAAAACTAACAGGCTACATGGCGGCAGTCAATCGTTTCATTTCAAGACTCGGCAAAAAAGGGTTACCTTTCTTTAAATTGCTAAAGAAGATAGACAAGTTCGAGTGGACAGAAGAAGCCAATAAAGCTTTCAAGAAACTTAAGGCATACCTCACATCCTCACCAGTCCTAACACCTCCAAAGAAAGATGAAGACATGATGCTATACATTGCGGCAACTTCTACTGTAGTCAGCATGGCAATAGTAGTGGAAAGAGAAGAAGAAGGGCGCGTGTATAAAGTACAATGCCCAGTGTACTACATTAGCAAAGTACTGTCAGAATCAAAAATCCGGTACGCGCATGTTCAAAAACTACTATATGCCCTACTGATCACTTCACGCAAGCTTCGACACTATTTTGAAAGCCACAAGATTACCGTGGTGACAGATTTCTCACTAGGAGACATCTTACACAACAAAGACGCAACAGGGCGCATATCCAAGTGGGCAGTCGAACTCGGTGCTCTCAACATCGATTTCACCCTGTGGAAAGCAATTAAATCCCAAGCCCTTGCTGATTTTGTTGCCAAATGGACATAAATTCAACAACCCGTGTCAAGCACCATCCTTGATCATTGGAAGATGTACTTTGATGGATCACTCAAGCTAGGCGGAGTCGGTGCAGGTGTCCTCCTAATTTCTCCGGACGGAAAACAACTCAAGTATGTCCTTCAGATCTTATGGCAAGCTACCAACAATGAAGCAGAATACGAAGCTCTCATCCACGGGCTACGAGTGGCAATTACACTCGGAATCAAGCGATTACTCGTATATGGCGATTCGGCAGTAGTCATCAACCAAGTCAAACAAAGATTAGGATTGCACCAAAGAAAACATGGGTGCTTACTGTGCTGAAATCCGAAAACTCGAAAAACATTTCTAGGGATTAGAAATTCTACATGTCCTGCGGGATTCTAATATTGCGGCAGACATCCTCGCCAAGCTTGGATCAGACAGGGCGACAGTCCCGCCCGGTGTATTCATAGAGGAGCTATCAGCTCCCTCTATCAAACAACCCGGTGAGATAACCCCTAAAATCTCAGCCAAAGACAACCAGATCTTGGTAATCACCACTTCATGGACCCAAGTTTTTATTGATTACATGAAAGAGAATAAGTTGCCAGCGGAAAAACAGGAAGCCACATGAGTTATCCGCAGAAGCAAGAATTGTGTCTTAGTAGGAGACAAGCTCTACAGAAGAGCCGCATCATCAGGAGTACTCCTAAAATGCGTCTCATTTGAAGAAGGCAAACAAATCCTAGACGAAATACACTCAGGTTGCTGTGGAAATCACGCCGCTTCAAGAACACTAGTCGGCAAAGCATTTCGCACTGGTTTCTACTAGCCAACTGCTTTGAAAGATGCAGAAGAACTCGTCAGAAGATGCAAAAGTTGTCAAATGTTCGCAAGACAGGCTCATGTGCTAGCCCACAACCTCATCTGCATACCACCTGCTTGGCCATTCTCCTGCTGGGGGCTAGATCAAGTAGGACCTCTCAAGAAAGCAAAAGGTGGATTCGAGTACATCTTCGTGGCAATCGATAAGTTTACCAAGTGGATCGAATACAAACCACTCGCAAAATACAGCGCAGCCAAAGCAGTCGAGTTCATCCAAGACATTATGCACCGCTTCGGCATGCCCAATCAAATCATCACAGACTTGGGTTCTCCCTTCACAGCTACAGAATTCAAAAGTTGGGCACAGGATTGTGGCTTCAGCATAGATTACGCATCAGTCGCACACCCAGAAGCCAATGGATAGGTAGAAAGGGCTAACGAACTCATACTAGCCAGATTGAAACCAAGACTGTATGAAGAGCTAGCAGACTATGGATCAAAATGGATTGAAGAATTACCCAAAGTAGTATGGGGGCTACGAACTCAAATAAGCAGAGCCACCGGATACTCGCCTTTCTTCCTAGTTTATAGATCAGAAGCCGTACTACCTGCCGACTTGATTTGGATGTTACCAAGGATAGAACAGTATGACGAAGGAGAAGCAGAACACACCAGAAGATTAGAACTCGACAGTACAGAAGAAGTTAGAATAAACGCTACCCTGCAATCAGCAAGATACCTCCAAGGACTAAGGCACCACTACAACAAGAATACCCAGTCTCGATCATTACAAGTCAGAGACCTAGTACTAAGAAGAATACAAAAAACCGACAGACGCCACAAACTACTCAGTCCATGGGAAGGTCCTTTTATCATCAAAAAAGTCATCGGACCCAGCACGTACAAGCTCGTAACTGAAGACGGAAAAGAAGTCAACAATACATGGCATATCAGTCAGCTATGAAGATTCTACGCATGAAAACAACTCAAGGGAAAATACGTATACAAGACACAAGAGATCAACAAAGATAGCGCTCACCAAAAACATATGTATCATTGTGAAATATCAATATTCATAAAAGATGATTCCTTCTCGACAAACATATGTCTCATCATGACTTTCCCCGAGTTATGCAAAATGGCTGAAAAGACGCCTGAGCATCCCGGCCGAGAGCAAAATAGCTGAAAAGACGCTTGAGCACGCCGATGAGGGTAGCTAACAAGCTAACACCCGAAATAAAATGCAAAATGGCTGAAAAGACGCCTGAGCATCCCGGCCGAGAGCAAAATATCTAAAAAGATGCTTGAGCCCGCCGATGAGGGTAGCTAACAAGCTAACACCCGAAATAAAAAGCAAAATGGCTGAAAATACGCCTGAGCATCACGGCCGAAGCAAAATAGCTGAAAAGATGCTTGAGCCCGCCGATGAGGGTAGCTGACAAGCTAACACCCAAAACAAAAAGCAAATCGACTAAAACTAAGACTGAGCATAGACCATAGCAATTTCAAGACAAGACCCTCCAGCTACTTGTTCCAAATAGCAAGAGGCTCGGGGGCTACACTGGAGATACCCAAGAATGGAAAGATCTACATATAACGAGTTGTTTACATGGCGCAAAAGAAGACCAGACAAGCACTCGATAGATCAAGAAAGACCAGACAAGCACTCGATAGATCAAGAAAAGTTGTCAACACAAAGATCTATATATAACGAGTTGTTTACATGGGTAGAAAAGTATGTTTACATGGCGCAAAAGAAGACCAGACAAGCACTCGGTAGATCAAGAAAGGTTGTCAACACAAAAATCTATATATAACGAGTTGTTTACATGGGTAGAAAAGTACTCGACAAATCAAGGAAATTTGTCAAGATAGCACGCAGAATTGTTTACAAGGCAAAGACGAAAGCAAGACAAAGTACTCGGCAATTCAAGTAACTCTGACCAATTGGATAAATCATCCAAGGAATAAACAAGGCATCCGGGCAAAGAAGACATCAACAAAAAATCTTCATTCAAAAAGAAGTATAATGTCATATTACAAGGCACGGGCATAAAGGTCAAATACATCAAGCCTCATCATCAGGAGAAGGGATAACAATATTAAGATTATCTACTATTCTACTAGCTAAGTCTTCAACCTCAGGCTCCATCCTCTCAACGGCATCAATGTATTCTTGACTATCAGCTTCCTCTGCTATCTTGGACAAAGGAGCCACTGGAGCAAAAACCCAGACCTGGGCTAGGACATTCTTGGTACACAGTTGAGCGCACCTCTTCACAAACTCTTAGAAACGAGTCGGAATTCGAGGAATTAACTGAGCCCAAGATTGCCCATCATCCGCTGGAGTTCAGAGAACGTCGGCTACTGAACGAAAGGATTTCCACAAAGCTTTCCAGTTTTTAGTAGCCATCGCCAACTTGCCAGACAAGTCTTCAATAGTTTTTGGGCCTACACAAGATCTCTATCAGCTCCACGCCTAATCAACTTAGCAAGCGCAAGTTCCTCCTCAGCATGAGTAATTACCTCCTCAACCTTGTTGTGACTCGTACGAACAAGAGTCTTCATTTCATCAACGCCCTCCGAGAGCTTCTGCTTTTCAACCCGAAGAGCTAGAGAAGACAACAAACAACAAGTCAGCAGAAAGGAGAATTTGAATGCAGAAGGAAACAAAAAGAACCCACAATACCATTGCACTCCTTCACGGCCTCCAAGTTCTTCACGGCCTCCAAATTCTTTTGAGCCTCCTAGAAAGTAGCATCCCTCTGCTTCTCGGTCTCAACAACCCAGGCACGAAGGGATTTTTCCTCCTCCTGATGCGTTTAATGCTCGGCCTCCATCTCGGCCCAGAGGAGGTCAAGATCAGCTTTTAGGGCGCTCACCTCGGAAGACAACTTTTTCTCGTTTTTAGACGAGAAAAAGAAGCCGGTATGATCATGAGAGAAGGACTGAGCAAAAAGAGACAAAGAAAAACAAAGCATAAGGATAGAAGAAAAGCGAACATCTAAAGAAGGAACGGCGGAAAAACTTACCTGGAGCTTTTCTCCAAAAGAAGTCACAAGGGTCGATAAGCTTCCCCAGGCAGCAGTTAACTCCGATAGTCGATGAGTGGCATCAAACTGCTGCACCACATCATCAACAAAAGGTGGACCACCGGAGGCAAGAGAAGGAGAAGGAGAAGTCGGCCGAGGCAAAGAAGGCATGACTAGAGCAATCTCCCGGGAAGACAAGGCCAATCCCTCAGAAGGACCTGCCGCAATGGCCACGGTCACCTCTGAGGCAACCAAGTCAGCAACAGCATCATCGCCAGAAAGCTTCGTCGCCCCCACAACCACTTCATCGATAGTGCGCTGCAAGTCCTGAGGCTCAGTACTCGGTGGCACAACAGAGGGCTAAGAAGAAGTCGACGGGGGATGAGAGAAGATGAAGGCCTGAAAGTTGATAAGAGAACTCACCAATGAGAACAAGAGAAAAGCAGAACAAAAGCAAAGAGATGAAACCAGAATCCACTCACCCAGCTATCTTCTTCTTCGTAAAACAAAAAGAAGACCTCGCAGGAAGAACCACGGCAGCAAAAACGTCCCCGCCACTCGGCGGCAGGAGTGGTATAGCCGGTACCGGAGCCCCAAAAGAACTCGGTACCAGAGCAATAGAAGAACCCGGTGCAGGGGGCTCAGAAGAGCTCATACCCGACAACCGTTTACTACAAAAAGATCAAGACCAAAGTCAAAACAAAAAGAAGGTTTCAAGTGCAGGGAAATAAGAAAACAA
Organism: Miscanthus floridulus; assembly: GCF_019320115.1. Classification (NCBI taxonomy): domain Eukaryota; kingdom Viridiplantae; phylum Streptophyta; class Magnoliopsida; order Poales; family Poaceae; genus Miscanthus; species Miscanthus floridulus. Next base: position 34,525,673 of record NC_089586.1, on the reverse strand, counting down.
CTCACCGCCACATAAGGGGCACATCATCGTCCTCTTCTTCCTCAGTCTCGACCAAGGCCACCAAAGCGCCAGCTGAAAAAGGAACGAAAGTACTCGGTTCAAGACAAAAACAAGAAGACAAAGGGATAGAGTGTATTAATATGCTCACCTAAGAGCATGCTAGCTACAACTAGAGTACCTGGACAAGCACTTGGCTGGCGAGACTTCTTGGAAGAAGGTAAACCAGATGAAGAACCATCCGCTCGCCCCCTCTTCGAGACAGTACGAGGACCTCGAGGGACTGGACGAGGAACATATTCTTCATATACATCAACAAATCCAGAAGAAACACTAGGAAACACTATGGTGATTGGGAACTTACTAGTTACGGAAGCCCCAGCAAGGTTCTCCCCAGTATTCATCATGGTAGGGAGGACATCAAGAGGGATCGGGTCAATAAAATTGCGCCCTAATCCCTACGAAAAGAATAAAACAACAAGACAAGGAAAATTAAGCAAAAACGGATACAGCAAAAGAAATACAGAAAGTACCCGCGTGAAGAGAAGATGACTTACAGCTGGGGGCAGGTTGTTGGCGGAGAACTCAGAAACAGTAAGCGGGACAACACTTGCTCCTTTCAGCATCTTTTGGAGACGCTCGAGTACCTCCTCATCGGTCAACTCAAGGGCTGGGACCATGCGCGAAGGATCCTCAGCCCTAGAGTACTCGAAGCCAAGGTGCTCTCGCTCCTTCAAAGGCTGAACACGGCGATAAAGAAAGCTCGAGACAATACCGAAGCCGGTCAAGCCCTGCTGTTTCAAGATACTTATCCTATCAAGAAATGGCTGGATTGCCTAAACCTCAGTCGTCGTCACAGGGTTCTTATCCCATCGGTCATTAACCAAGGGACCAGATCTAGAGTGGACAGCAAGAGAAGGGATTAGATTGGCGGCATAAAACCAGTCAGCATGCCAATCCCTTACAGAATCAACCAGGTCATAGTCAAAGAACTTGCTCTTAAGACCCTGGCGAAATTGAATCCCGCAACCACCAAGAACACTGGTGTCTTCACGGCAGGGTTGGGGTTTCAGGCGAAAGAAGTAACGAAAGAGAGAAAGAGAAGGGGGAATTCCAAGGAAAGTTTCACAAAGATAAACAAAGACAGAAAGGTGAAGGACTACATTAGGAGCAAGATGATTCAAACAAATCCCAAAATAGTTGAGAAATTGATGAAGAAACACGGAGGTAGGAAGGCAAAGTCCAGCACAAATGAAGGAGATGAAAAGAACGATCTCACCAGGACCTAGAGTAGGGACTCGATGCTCGCCTGGAACTCTCCATTCAGCAATGGCCTTGCTCTAGATCAAACCATCGCTGACAAGTTCTCGAAGCTGATCTTCGGTAGTCGTCGGAGCCGGCCAAGACTTCTGGGCAGCCCTCATGGCCACGAACTCCTGGTTCTCAATCACGGAAAGTGATGATTCCTCGTCCACGAAGGTTGCCTAGGACTTGCTCGCGGCCTTCTTCTTACCCATGTACTAACGGAGGCAAAAAGCAACTAGGGGAAGAGAAAGCTTGGACGGCGGCGCTAAGATGGCGGCGGCAATGGCGACGGTGGATTTCTGAGAGCTAGGGTTTTAAGGCAAGAGGAGGACAGTAAAGAAAAAGAAGATGAAGGGTCTTTAAATAGATTTTACAGCGATAAAAACAGCCCACTAGGCCCGTTAAAGCACCGTGTGAGAACGCAACGGTCCATTTACTGACACAGCTAAAATGACGGAGGGCACAAATCCACACAACGGTACAATTCAACGGGCAGATTTCATACTTATCCATCCAGCACTATGATGGAGTTATCAGATTACTGCAAAAAACAACCCGTCAACCATGAAGAAAAGAAGGGCTACCTCACAAGGAACATAAGAACTCGGTTCTTACAGAAAGAACTCGAGAATCTCATGAACAACCAGTACTACAGCGGAAAAATAAATGACAACTCAAAAGACAAGATTCTTTCCATTACAAGCGACTTCAAAAATAGAAGATTACAAATCTTACAAGACCCAACGAACTCGGTACCACGAAAAGCAAAGTAGAAAAGAGGAACCCAGACACGGCTAGGCTCTGGAACAACTATGTGTCCCAAATTGCTACTCGGAAGGACAAACCACCATCGGCTACACTGTTTTCTTCAAAGGACGGACGTAATGCATCCAAGGCAGAAATCAGCAGCACGGTGGGACAACATGGAGCAGAGAAGGCCGGTAGGCATCTGTCTACCCAAGACCGATGTGATGTTGTATATGGTGTTGATCTTCACCGGGCAGTCTCAGGACAAGCGATGAGGATCAACCCAGAACTGCTAGATGAAAGAACGAAGCCCACATCACAAGACTTCCTCCAACTATCGCCACATACATCCTGGTACGATGCTGCTACGGGATTAGCCTACCTCTAATCCCTATCACAAGACTTCCTCCAGCTACGACAAGACACATAGGAACTACAAAACACGACCGAGGGCTGCTCTACTTCGCAAACTACCATGTTCACGACCACGAAGGTTTCAACAGAATGTTCAATGAATGAAAACAAGCACTCTGGGAGGGTATTTATAGATCGAAGGAGAGGTGCACATGGACTAGGAGTACCAACAAAAGAAGCCTAACAAAGGACACAGTGAAAAGACAGGGCTCAATAATGAAAGACTCAGGCGAGAGGGAATAGTACTCGAAGATGAGCATATTTGGAAGAATATACCAACACAGTACAACCCGTGAACAAAAGGCATTTACACTCAACCAACACCATACAACTACACCTGACAACAGCAGACTACTAAAGAATATGCCAAGACTCTGCATCCGAGTTCTTCCTAAACAAAATAACCCGGATATATGCTCGGGGGCTGCAAAAGGAGAGGTATACAGTTCTGTCGAACAACTCAGATTCAAGACCCTCCAACTTTTTGTTCCAAATAGCAAGAGGCTCGGGGGCTACACTCAGTGAGTGCACTTTTTTCTTCAAAAAGCGCACGTCACTCAGAACACTTCTTCAAAACAGACGACCTCAAGGCCACAAGATAAAAAGAACTCGGACATAGCTATATCCGAGCTCTTTTCGACAAAAAGAACCCGAACACAGCTAAATCAGAGCTCTTTTCAACAACGAAGCCGGGGAACCTTTCAACGAAGAATCAGGAAGATTTCAAGAAAAGACCCTCAAGCTCCTTGTGCCAAACAGCAAGAGGCTCGGGGGCTACATCTAAATGGGGGTACTTTTTTCTTCAAAAAGGTACACACCACGCGAAGATCTCACAAAGCGCTATACGGTTTCGCTCAAGAAAGCACTCGGACAATGCTTGTTCCTGCTCAACAAGACTTGAAGGAACAAGACGAGGCTTCCAGAACTCAACCATGAAGTGCTCGGGGGCTTGTCGGTGTGGGAGCCATGGGATACCCTACAAGGAAGGGAGAAGAACTAGCCTGACTAGGATTCTTCCCCTGTAATCTTAGTAGTAGTATTATCCTATAATCCTACTAGGAACTCTCATTGTAAACCGACTAGGACTCTGGTCTCCTAACTATATAAAGGAGGGCAGGGCTCTTTGAGTCTAGAGTTCGAGACAACGATTGTACAACACAACACTTTACAATCAATCCAACGCAAAGGCTCACGCCAATTGGACGTAGGGCTATTACTCGATCAAAGATTGAGGGCCCAAACCAGGATAAATTGACTGTCTCTTGCGTTAACCGTCGAGTTCTGCATACGCTAAAGCCCGAACATACTGCCTCGGGTACCCCCGTGGTAGGCTATCGGTGGTCAAACATCAATAGGCTGGCGCGGGCTAGGGTGGCAGCGGCGCTGGCGGCGACGGTGATGCCGGCAGGGCCTGGGATAGCGTGGCGGCGTGGGCGGGGGCGGCGGCGGGGCTGGCACGACGGCGCGGGTGCGGGCTAGGACGGTGGTGGTGCAGCGCTGGCATGGGCGTGCGTGTGTGTGCGCGTGCAGTGTGTGGGCCGGCTAGGCCAGGAGGTTAAATGCCTTCTTTGCCGAGTGCCCCCGATCTAGCACTCAGCAAAGTTTTTTTATTTTTTTAATTCTTTGCCGAGTTCCACCTGGCCAGGCACTCGGCAAAGAGGGTTTTTTTTTATTTTTGTTAAATCTTTGCCGAGTGTCATAGGTCCTGACACTCGGCAAAGAGGCTCCTTTGTCGAGTGCCATTTTTGACACTCGGCAAATCATTTTTTCACTTTTGACCTCCAAACTTTTTCTGTAGTCCTCAGACAATACCTGGTACTCCATGTTCTAATGTGGCACATTTCTCGGACTTTTTCTATATTTCTTTAATTTATTTCATTTAATTGAATTTTCTTGTATAATTCAAATTATAACTGCTAGTCATTCGAATAGTGAAAAAATGAATGGAAAATGATATTCATGTTATTTAGTATAATGTCCTAACTGAATAGTAAAATGAATGGAAAAATCCAGCAGTTATAATTCAAATTATAACTGCTGGATTTTCTTCCATCATCCTGGTCGATTCCCTCCTTTCTTTATTTCTTTCCCAACGCAAAGTGCGCAGTCGAGCAGCAACCAGCAGGGGCAGGCAGTCTGGGCAGGGCTCGGTCTTTGCTTCCCTAGCTTCGATTTGACAATGCATCGATCGATGTACATTCGAGGTCAGCATCAAGATCTGTGGCGCCGACCTTGGCGCCATGTGTTTTGATGTCGAGGTATCGGTCATGTTAATGCCACCTAGGATTTTCTACAGTGCACGTCTAGGCACCTCGGCGTCAAGATCTGTGGCGCCGAGACGTGTTACCTCGGCTCCAGGACTTATACCACCGACCCTAGGGTCCAAAGATGAGTTTAAGTCTATAGAGGGCCAAATGTAAATTTTCTTCAAAAAAAGAGCCAAATAGTAAAAAATTAGGCCAGTTGGCCTTGGAAGCACGCCTCTGCATGCGGCATGCGGTTATTGTTGACAGGCAATGGTAATTGTTAGAGTAATCCAGAATGATGCCGAAGAAGAACGAATTTTCTCAAAAAAAGGAGGAGGAGGAAAAGACAATGGATCCATCATCGATCAGAAAGAATGGAAGAAGATAATTGAAGGATGGATATATGGAATGGAGCAAGATGACAGGATATATACGTGGATCGCGAGGTTTTTCCTGAAGAGCGCATCGGCCTGGGATTGGAAGTCCGCCGCCCCCATCATCGTGGACCTCGCCGCCATCTTGCAAGGGGCATAGAGAGAGAGAGCCCGAGGCAGGCCACCGGTGAGAGTGCATGCGCTACACTGCCACAGGTGTTAGGAAGTTAACAATCCAACGGATGGGTGCATAGAATCGAAGAAAGAAGGTCATGGCCTTGGAGCTCACGGCAGATGCTCCTGTTGGTCCCAACATCTTCCGCACGGTTGAGTCGACCGGTCATCGGGTGAGCTGATCGATCACCGGTGTTCTCACTCACTATGGATAGAGGTAGAAGAAGGGAGGGAGAACAGAGCGCACACACACAGCACAAGCACCAGCATTGGCCGAAGCTCTACAGAGGAGATGACAAAACTGAACTCGCTCAACTTTACTAAGTCGCAGTGGGAAGCTATATATACAACTCTACCCATCTAATCTCAGTACACAGACATGCTAGGCTACCATGCTGCTACAGTGACTAGATATGACAGCAGGGCTAACTTTGACGTCTACCCCTCCATTGGCTATAGTGTGGTAGGGGAGCCTTTCGGTGCCTGCCCCTGCCACGGCTACAGTGCAGCAGCAGGGGAGCCTTTTCGACGTCAGCCCCTACCACGCGTACAGGGAAGCAGCAGATTACTTTATAATTCTTCCCATAATCCTGCTGTTATCCTAGAATCTCCACCATACCGATCATCTTCTTCAGCTCCATGAACCAAAGATGGCCGAGCGGCTTGGTGAGAACGTCCACGAATTGCTGACTAGTATCGACGAACTCGATGACGATTTGCCCTCTATCGACACAGTCCCTGAGGAAGTGGAACTTGATGTCGATGTGCTTGCTCCAGTCATGGAGAACCGGATTCTTCGTGAGGGCGATGGCGGGCTGGTTGTCCACCATTAGTGCTGGTGGGTGAGCTTCCACACCGGTCAGCTCGCCCAGAAGTTGGCCCAGCCACACAGCTTGGCACGCCGCTATGGCCACCGCCACATACTCTGCCTCGCACGTGGACAGCGCCACCATCTTTTGTTTCAGCGACTGCCATGAGATTGGAGCTGACCCGAGTAAGATGAGCATGCCAGAGGTGCTCCGTCCTCCGTCGAAGTCCCCGTCATGTCTACATCACTGAACATAGTGAGCTACAGCCCACTTCCGCCGGTCTTGGGGAAGACGATCCCCTGATCCACCATTCCCTTGACGTAGCACAGCAGCTACTTCACTGCGGCCCAGTGATCCTCTCGGGGATCCTCCATAAAGCAGCTGACATAGCCCACGGCGAACGCAATGTCTGGCCTCGTGTGGACCAGGTAGCACCGACCATCGACAATGCTTCGGTAGAGTGTTGCATCTACCTTCGCCGCGGTACTGGCCTTCGTTAACTTTAGCCGCTCCTCCATCGGAATCATGCATAGCTTGCACTCAGCCATGCCGCTACGCTCCAATAGCTTTGAGGCATATGTGCTCTGACCGAGCATGAGCACCTCCTTCCCTGTCTCACCTCGATGCCGAGGTAGTAGGAGAGCGTGCTGAGATTGCTCATTCAAAAAAAAGCCACCATCTCACACTTGAAGCTATCGATGTCCTCCTCACGTGTCTCGGTGATGATCAAGCCATCCACATACACGCCGATGACGAGCTCCTCCTTCCTCTGTCACCACGTGTAGAGCACATGCTCGGTTGTGCACCGCGTGAACCCTAGCTCATCTAGCGTGGTGTCAAGCTTAGCGTTCCATGCTTATGGATCCTACCATAGCCCGTAGAGCGCCTTGCATAGCCAGAGCACCCTGTGCTCTGCTCCCTTGATGGCAAAACCCAGAGGTTGCCTGACGAAGACCATCTCCGCCAGCTCGCCATTGAGGAAGGCCAATTTTACGTCTAGGAGATGGACGCGTCAGTCCTTCACTGCAGCCAAAGCTAGCAATAGTCGGATAGACTCCATGCGCGCTACCGACGCAAAGACTTCCTCGAAGTTGATGCCCTCACGCTGGACAAAGCCTCGGGCGATGAGGCACGCCTTGTGCTTGACAATGGCGCCATGCTCGTCACGCTTGACCTTGTACACCCACTTTAGGCCGATCAGACAGCATCCTGGAGGTTGATCGACGAGCTCCCAAGTCTTGTTTTCCTCAATCGCCTTCATCTCCTCCAGTATCGCCTATCGCCAATTTGCATCACGCTCGGCCAGCGCGAACGTGGATGGTTCCTCGGCACTGACAAGAAGCAGCTCTAGGTCATTGAGCAGCTGACTTGCCAGGCCTGAGGACCCTGTGCCACTGCTGATGTCATCCAGCCTACGGAACCACACCTCCTCACCGTCGTGGAAGGCATCCATGAACTCGGTGATGTCGTTTGGAGGTGAGGCGAACTTGATCGGCGTCGATGGAGTCCCCTATTCCGCTGGAGTACACATCACAGCACCTGGAGTGCTTGGCACCCTGGCTATAGTGCTCGACACTACTCCTGGACCACTCGTCACCACTCCTAGAGTGGTTGGCACCACTGCAAGAGTGCTCGGCACCAGTCTTGGAGTGGTTGTCACCACTGCAAGACCTCTCGGCTCTGCTACGGGAGCGTTCGACACCCATCCTGGAGTGGTCGGTACCACTGCAGGACCGCTCGGCACCGCTATGGGAGCGTTCGGCACCCATCCTAGAGTGGTTGGCACCACTGCAGGACAGTTCAGCACCACTCCTAGAGTGCTCGGCACCCCTCTCGGAGTGCTCGGCACCGCCCCAGGAGTGTTCGACTCTGTTGCTAGAGTTGTTGACACCTCCTCTCCAGCGTCTCCACCACCGTGGATGACCAAGTGCTCGACAACGAAGGTGCTGGTGAAGCCGCCAACTTCCCTCATTGTTAGACTATCCCAGTCCCAGGATGCCTTCTCGTCAAACACGACGTCGCGCGAGACAACCACCTTGCCTCCGCGTGGATCGTAGAGCCGGTATGTCTTGGTACCTTCCTCGTAGCCCAGGAGCACCATCGGTATGCTCCTATCCTCCAGCTTGGTGAGGACTGGCTTTGTCTTCCTGACGTGGCCGATGCAGCCGAATATCTAGAGGAAGGACATGCTCGGCTTGCGCCTATACCAAGCTTCGAATGGCGTCATGTCCTTCAGGGCCTTTGTGGGTGTGTGGTTGAGGATGAACACTGCCGGCATGCTTTTGACCTTCATCATGGATCGAGCCATGCCGACCACCATCTAGTTCCGCCACTCCACCATGCCATTCTACTGCGGCGACTATAGCATGGTGTTGTGTCGCACCACACCCTGATCTGCACAGTACGTAGCGAACTCCACCAAAGTGAATTCACCGCCGTGATCAGTCCTTAGCACATGCAGCTTCTTGCCGCTCTCCGCCTCTACGTGTGCCTTAAACTTCTTGATCGCCTCCGACGCCTTGTTCTTGCTCGTTAGGAGTTGTAGCCACATATAGTGACTACAATCATCCATGAGCAAAAGGAAGTACCGCCAACCACCGCTTGTGGCTGGTGTGATTAGTCCGTAGAGATCATCGTGGATGAGCTTGAGAGCGTCCACCGCGCAATACTTGGCCGCCTTTGGGAACGACAGCCTCCTCTGCTTTCTAGCCAGGCAGCTATCACATAGCTCGCCTGCGTACTTGATGTGGAGTAGCCCTCGGACCATCTTCTTCAGCCGACCGAGCGCATCGAAGATGAGATGGCCAAACCGGGCATACCACAGCCATGGCTCCTCGGTGTGCTATGCTGCCAGGCACACCGACTGCTTCACCTTCAAGTCGAGTAGGTGCAGCCGGTTCCGGGGCCTCTTCACCTTAGCAAGAAGCCGCTGCTCTTGGTCCCTGATCCTGAGGACGCCATCCTTGATTAGTACCTCGCTGCCACGCTCATCCAGCTGGTCAATGCTGATGATGCTTGAACGCAGTTGTGGGATGTAATATACATTCGTTAGCGCGTGGTGCTCGTTGTTCTGGCACCTGAAAATGATGGTGCCATGCCCTTGGATCGCCACCCTTGGGCCATCACCAAACTTCACCGTGCCGGTCATGTTGTCGTCGAGCTCGAAGAAGGCTTCCTTGGAGCCCGTCATGTGGTTGCTGGCGCCGGAGTCCAGGTACCACCGCTGCTCCTGCTCGCCACCTACATGTCTGAGGTGGACTTGGGCGCGTGGTTCGTCGAGGTTGACAGCCTTCAGAGCCTTGTCGTGCCCTTCCACCGCCATCACCTCTCCCTTCTTGGTCTCAACGTCGTGCAATGCACAGAACGTCGCCATCAGGAGAGTGGCCTCATCATCCTCATTAGCATGTGCTAAATGAGCCTTGGCCTTCTTCTCCTGCTTGCGATTTGGGCACTCCTTTGCCCAATGACCCGTCTTCCCGCAGCGTCGGCAAACGTTGGGGTCGACCTTCTTCTTCATCTCTGAAGAAGCCTTGCCGCAGCGCTTGCCATCGCCACCGTGGCTGGAGGTGGCTTCCTCGGACTTCTTCTCCATCCGGGCAGCCCACTCCTCCTCTGTTAGCAGCAGCTTGCCGCTGTCCGTCGTTGTTGTGGCCTGCTCCATGCGCTCGTCCACCGCCCGCAGACGGCCTGTCACATCCTTAATGGTGAGGGTGGACAAGTCCAGCATCGTCTCTATGGAGAGAGTGATATGGATGTACTTCACCGGCATGGAGTGAAGGTACTTGGAGATCGCCTCTTCTTCGTCAATGGTGATGTCGTGGCTCCTTAGCTTGCTAATGAGCGACTGCAGGCGGAGGGAGAAGTCCTCCACCGACTCACCATCCTTGAACTTGAGGTTGTCGTACTCCTGCTTCAGCAGCCGGGTCGTCGCCTTCTTTACGCGGTCAGAGTCGACGCGCATCGCTGCAATGGCCTTCCACACTTCCTTAGCAGAGTTCTTCGACCCCAACGACTCCCTGTACTCCGCTGGCATAGCAGCGAGGATAGCCTCCAACGCTGACATGTCGTCTTCTTTGTTGTCGGTGCTTTTGTCAATGGTATTCCAGAGTCATCGGGCTCTGAGCTTGACCTTCATGGACACCGTCCACTCCCCATAGTTGGTGCGAGTCAGCGTCGGGCAACTGGTGCCGCTGTCCTCCTGCACCGTGCGCACGACGACCTCATGTCGTGGCTGGGCAGCAACAGCAGTGCCGCTGTTGTCGCCCATCTCCAAACCGTCTGTCATCGCCAGCGGTTAGTCCGGCGACGGCGCTTGTACGGCTCCGATACCACTTGTTGGTCCCGAGATCTCCCGCACGGGTGAGCCGACCGGTCACCGGCGTTCTCACTCACTATGGCCAGAGGTAGAAGGAGGGAGAACAGAGCGGACACACAGCACAAGCACCAGCGTTGGTCGAAGCTCTACAGAGGAGATGACAAAATTGAACTCGCTGAACTTTACGGAGTCGTAGTGGAAAGCTATATATACAACTCTATACATCTAATATCAGTATACAAACATGCCAGACTGGCATGCTGCTACAGTGACTAGATGTGACAGCGGGACTGACTTTGACATCTGCCCCTGCCGCGGCTACAGTGCAGCAGCAGGAGAGCTCTTTCGACGTGTGCCCCTGCCGCGCGTACAGGGAAGCAGCAGATTAGCTCCTGCCCCGTCACGCGCACGCTCAACCGTTTCCGGCGCCGCCAAGAGTGGCAGGCGCTCGATCGTGTCGTGGACCCCCGGCCGTGGAATCCGCTTGCTTGCGCCTGCCACGGCCCACAGCGCGCGCAGGCGCGCGGGGTCCAAAACTCCACTGAGCGCATTTAGCGAGGTTTTACAAAAGTCATCACCTAAACTGTGTCGCGTTCATCACCTAAACTGAACCAATTTCATTCAAGACTTACAAACAAGCTCAGTGGACTGCCATAGTGGTTCATAGATATATTCTGAATCTGCATGACTGCATCTCCCTCATGTTCATGGCTTCATGCATGAGTTACCACACCGGTTTCATTTCAGAGAATTCAGACAACGCATTTATATATATATATATATATATGCACCAGGGCAGGATCAGTCATCAGGTCACAGTGGACATGTCACTCTGCTTGGCCACTCTGACGAAGACGTCTTCCAGCGTCGTATCAGCCAGGCCCCAGGCAAGGATGTGCAGGCTGCTCTTCGCCTGCTCCATGGCCCCGAAAACCACGGAGATCTTCATCCCCTGCTTCGGCATCTCGAACTTCTGCGTTCCCGAGACGCGGTACACCCTGTTGGCCGCGGGCGAGATGGACTGGACCAGCCTCTCGATCTCCTCCTCTTCGCCGGCCGGAGTTGTTACTGTCAGCACGCATGAGCCTCCGTACCTGTCTTTCAGCTGGAAACAAGAAAGAAATAGGATGGATGGCTATGTCAGAGTTTCGGATCACTGGCTACTACCATCTGAAAATTTGATTGAGTGTGTAGTGTACCTCTTTGGAGCTCCCAATGCACTGCAGGCTACCATTTGCGATGATGCCGATCCGGTCGCACAAAACATCAGCCTCTTCCATCGAGTGTGCTGAAAATAGATATATTCAAGCAATGTTTTCACCATCTGATTGTCAATCTCATGATGACAGGTGAGAGTCAAATACTGTACTTGTGAGAATTATTGTCCTATCCTGTTTCGCAGACTTGACAGCCTTCCACAAGTTTTTCCTTGATGCTGGATCCAAGCCAGAGCTTGGTTCATCCATATAAACAACCTATAAAAGCATTCCACCAACATATTTATTTATACTTATACGTGCACGAATATCAGGTGTTCCTTAAATCATGATTTCAGTTGATCAATAAAAATACCTTAGGATCACCAATTAGAGAGATAGCAACACTGAGACGACGTTTCATACCACCACTGTATTTCCCCACGAGTTTATCAGGAACACCACCGGCAAGCAAGTGCATACTTCTCAAAGATTGTTCAATAGCCTGGAAGTAAGAGATCACCGTATGATGTTTTTAGTAGCTTCTAGTGTACCATGATTTGGTTTATTTTGCAACCAGATAATTTTTTATTGGATTGTAGATCAAGCTTGAATGATTTGTACAAGAGTAGTAGAGCCTCTTAAGTAACCTGCTGCTCCCCTGTATGAACACGCGGCAGGGACATGCGTCGAAAGGCTCCCTGCTGCACTATAGCCGCTGCAGGGGCAGGCGTCGAAAGGCTCCCCTGCCGCAATGTAGCCACAGCAGGGGCAGGCGCCAAAGTCAACACTGCTGTTACATCTAGTTACTGTAGCAACAAGACAGCCTGGCATGTCTGTGTACTAGGATTAAATGGGTAGAATTGTATATATATCTTTCCACTGTAACTCAGTAAAGAGAGCGGATTTAGTTTTGCCATCTCCTCTGCAGAGCTCCGGCCAACGTTGGTGCTTATGCTTTATGTGTACTCTGTTCTCCCTAACTTCTTCTACCTCTAGCCATAGTGTTTGGTCGGCAACGCTGGTGAGCGGTCGGCTCACCCATTCCGGTGATCCCAGGGCCAACAAGCGGTATCAGAGCTATACAAGCGTCGTCACCGGACTAACCACTGGCGATGACAGACGGTTTGGAGATGTGTGACAGCAGCGACGCTGCTGTGGTTGTCCAACCACGACAAAAGGTCATCGTGCGCACGGTGCGGGAGGTCAGCGGCACCAGTTGGCCGACGCTGACTCGCACCAACTATGGCGAGTGGGCAGTGACCATGAAGGTCAAGCTCAAAGCCCGACGACTCTAGAATGCTATTGACAAGGGCACCGACAACGAAGAAGACGACATGCTAGTGTTGGATGCTATCCTCGTTGCTGTGGCAGCGGATTACAGGGAGCCGTTGAGGGCGAAGAGCTCTGCTAAGGAGGCGTGGGAGGCCATTGCGGCGATGCACGTCGGTTCCGACCACGTAAAGAAGACGACGACTCAGCTACTGAAGTAGGAGTACGCCAACCTCAAGTTCAAGAATGGTGAATCGATGGAGGACTTCTCCCTCCGCCTACAGTCGCTCATCAGTAAGCTGAGGAGCCACGACATCACTATCGACGAAGAGGAGGCGGTCTCCAAGTACCTCCACTCCATGCTAGTGAAGTACATCTAGATCGCTCTCTCCATAGAGACGATGCTGGACCTGTCCACCCTCACCATTGAGGATGTGACAGGCCATCTGCGGGCAGTGAAAAAGCGCATGGAGCAAGCCACAACAACGACGGATAGCGGCAAGCTGCTGCTGACAGAGGAGGAGTGGTCGGACCGGAGGAAGAAGTCCGGGGAAGCCTCTTCCAGCCACGGTGGCGATGGCAAGCGCCGCTGCAAGGCTTCTTCGAAGAAGAAGAAGAAGGTTGACCCCAACGCTTGCCGGCGCTGCGGGAAGACGGGCCATTGGGCAAAGGAGTGCCCAAATCGCAAGTAGGAGAAGAAGGCCGAGGCTCATCTGGCGCAGGATGATGATGATGATGAGGTCACTCTCCTGATGGCGACGTTCTGTGCACTGCACGATGTTGAGGCCAAGGAGAAGGGAGAGGTGATGGCGGTGAAAGGGCCTAGGAAGGCTCTAAAGGCTGTCAACCTCGATGAACCATGTGCCCAAGTCCACCTCGGATGTGTGGGTGGCGAGCAGGAGCAGCGGTGGTACCTAGACTTCGGCGTCAGCAACCATATGACAGGCTCTAAGGCAGCCTTCTCTGATCTCAACAGCGACGTGACCAGCACAGTGAAGTTCGATGACAACTCAAGGGTGGCGATCCGAGGGCGCAACACCATCATCTTCAGGTGCCAGAATGGCGAGCACCGTGCACTGACGGATGTATATTACATCCCACAACTGCGTTCAAGCATATCAGAATTGGCGAGCTGGATGAGTGTGGTAGCGAGGTACTGATCAAGGACGACATCCTTAGGATCAGAGGCCAGGAGGAGCACCTCCTTCCCAAGGTGACAAGGTCCTAGAACCGGTTGTACCTGCTCGACTTGAAGGTGGAGCAGCCGGTGTGCATGGCAGCATGGTACACCGAGGAGCCATGGCTGTGGCATGCCTGGTTCGGCCATCTCAGCTTCGACGCGCTCGGTCGGCTGGAGAAGATGGTCTGAGGGCTGCCCCACATCAAGCACGCAGGCGAGCTATGTGACAGCTGCCTGACCGGAAAGTAGAGGAGGATGTCGTTCCCAAAGGCAGCCAAGTATCGCGCGGTGGATGCCCTCGAGCTCGTCCATGGCGATCTCTGCTGGCCAATCACACTAGCCACAAACAGTGGTCGGCGGTACTTCCTCCTGCTCATGGATGATTGCTGTCGCTATATGTGGCTGCAACTCCTAACGAGCAAGGACGAGGCAGCGGAGGTGATCAAGAAGTTCAAGGCGCGCGCGGAGGCGGAGAGCGGCAAGAAGCTACACGTGCTGCAGACTGATCACGGTGGCGAATTCACTTCGGTGGAGTTTGCTGCATACTACGTGGATCAGGGTGTGGTGCGACACCACACCGCGATGTACTCACCACAGCAGAATGGCGTGGTGGAGTGGTAGAACCAGGCGGTGGTCGGCATGGCTTGATCCATGATGAAGGCCAAGAGCATGCCGACAAGGTTGTGGGGTGAGGTGGTGACCATGGCAGTGTTCATCCTCAACCACGCGCCAACCAAGGCCCTGAAGGGCAAGACGTCATTCGAAGCTTGGTATGGGCGCAAGCCGAGAGTGTCCTTCCTCCGGACATTCGGCTGCATCAGCCACGTCAGGAAGACGACGCTGGTCCTCACCAAGCTAGAGGATAGGAGCACATCGATGGTGCTCCTAGGCTATAAGGAAGGTTGAATGCTCTAGTTTAGTTTTGGTGAATTGATGAAACCCTAAGTGCTAACCTAGTTTATCAACTAATCATGAGAAATGTAGCACATTCTAAGTGATGAAGCAAATGAAGACCATGACATGATGATGGTGATGCCATGGTGATGATTAAGCGTTTGGACTTGAAAAGAAGAAAGAGAAAAACAAAAGGCTCAAGGCAAAGGTATAAATAGTAGGAGCCATTTTGTTTTGGTGATCGAGACACTTAGTGGGTGTGATCACATTTAGGATCGATAGTCGTACTATTAAGAGGGGTGAAACTCGTATCGAAAAGCGGTTATCAAAGTGCCACTAGATGCTCTAACTCATTGCATATGCATTTAGGATCTGGTGGAGTGCTAACACCCTTGAAAATGTTTACGAAAATATGCTAACACATGTGCGCAAGGTGATACACTTGGTGGTTGGCACATTTGAGCAAGGGTTAGGAACTTCACCAGCGGAGTGTTCACCCGTAGAGTACGGACAGTCCGACGGTGCCACCGGTGCCCTATACAGAAAAGACAGTGGTCACTGTAAGTGACCGGATGCTGGTCTCGGAAGGACCGGCGCGTCCGGTCAGTAGAAGCAGCAAAGACGCTGGCATCGGTCTCTGACCAGACCCTGGATCACTTAGTGACCGGACGCTGGAGGGCTGCATCTGATCCCGCTGATGTGGCAGTGCACAAAGGAGACACCAAGTAACCGGATGTTGGGTGGGTCCGGTCGAGCATGACCGGACTGAAAGCTCTAGTTTGGTTTTGGTGGATTGATGAAACCCTAAGTGCTAACCTAGTTTATCAAAGTGATTATGAGAGAGGTAGCACATTTCCAAGTGGTGAAGCAAATGAAGATCATGACATGATAATGGTGATGTCATGGTGATGATCAAGTGCTTGGACATGAAAAGAAGAAAGAGAAAAACAAAAGGCTCAAGGCAAGGGTATAAATTGTAGAAGCCATTTTGTTTTGGTGATCGAGACACTTAGTGAGTGTGATCACATTTAGGACCGATAGTCATACTATTAAGAGGGGTGAAACTTGTATTGAAATGCGGTTATCAAAGTGCCATAGATGCTCTAACTCATTGCATATGCATTTAGGATCTAGTGGAGTGCTAACACCCTTGAAAATGTTTACGAAAATATGCTAACACATGTGCACAAGGTGATACACTTGGTGGTTGGCACATTTGAGCAAGGGTTAGGAACTTCACTGGTGGAGTGTTCGCCCGTCGAGTGCGGACAGTCCGACAGTGCCACCGGCGCCCTATATAGAAAAGACGGAGGTCACTGTAAGTGACCGGACGCTGGTCTCGGAAGGACCAGCGCGTCTGGTCAGTAGAAGCAGCTAAGACACTGGCATCGGTCTCTGACCGGATGCTGGGTCACTTAGTGACCAGACACTAGAGGGCTACGTACAGTCCTGCTGACGTGGCAGTGCACAGAGGAGACACCGAGTGACCGGATGCTGGGTGAGTCCGGTCGAGCATGACCGGACGTGTCCGGTGATGAAAAATCATTTCTGGATGCTTACTAGAAATGACCGGACGCTGAGGTCCAGCGTCCGATCACTTTGAGTTGCTGCATCCGGTCATCACTTGACTATTGGAATCGAGCGCTCAATATTTGAAGAGAGGGGACACGTGGCACGCATCGCGTGACCGGATGCTAAGGTCCAGCGTCCGGTCGATATGACTGGAGCATCCGGTCACCCCGTGTTGTGCCCAGTGAAGGGGTACAATTGCTCTATTTCGTGTGGGCTTCTATTTAAGCCCTATGGCCGGCTCAAGCTCACTCTCTTGGCCATTTGCATTGACATAGCAACCTTGTGAGCTTACCCAAAGCCCTCCTACTCATCTCCATGATAGATTCATCATCTTTATGAGATTGGGAGAGAATCCAAGTGCATTGCTTGAGAGTTTGCATCTAGAGGCACTTGGTGTTTGTGTTTTGCTACGGGATTCGCTTGTTACTCTTGGTGGTTGCCGCCACCTAGATGGCTTGGAGCAGTGAGGATCGTTGAGCGGAGGTTGGTGATTGTCTCCGGCTCCGATCGTGGTGATTGTGAGGGGTTCTTGACCTTTCCACGGCGAAGAACCGAAAGGTACTCTAGTGGATTGCTCATGGCATATGTGATCCTCATCTTGTGTTGGTTGTGTGGCACCCTATTGAGGGTTTGGCATGTGATGCCAATTAGCGCATGAACCTCCAAGTGACTGAATCACCACAACGAGGAGTAGCTTGCCGGCAAGCAAGTGAACCTCGGTAAAAAATCATTGTGGTTATCATTTGATTCTGAGATGATTGGTCTTCATTGGTATTCATTCTTGTGATTGATTGGCTCCTTCCTCGACACGGCGGTATAAACAAATTGCTCACTCTCTTTACTTTACCGCAAACTAGTTGTCAAGCTCTTTAGTGTAGCTAGTTGTGAGAGCTTGTTAGTTTGGTTAGTGTGGCTCTTTAGTTAGCCTTTGAGAGCACATTAACTTAGTGTAGTGTCATAGCTATTCTGTGGATAGAAACTATATAAACTAGAATTGTGGTATGTGGCTTGCATTTTTAGTAGGCTAGTGCAACACTTGTTTCATCTCATAATTGTCTAACCGGATTGTTAAGTGTTGTTGTAGAATTTTTAATAGGCTATTCACCCCCCTCTAGTCATTAGGACCTTACAAGTGGTATCAAAGACGAGGTCACCGTGATTTGAGGTTTAACAACCTTCGGTGTAAAAATGGCTCAAATCAACAATACCAAGAAGTCACCCTAATTTGATGGCATAAATTATCCGTATTGGAAATCAAAGATGACCACACATATCAAGTCAATCAATAGAAAAGTGTGGAAGGTGGTAGAAACCAAAATTGAGATTGGTGATCTAGAGAATCCCACCGCTGCCGAAGAAGTGCTTCTCCAAAATAATGATATTTCTCTAAGTGCCATTCATGATGCAATTGATGAGAGAACATTTGAGCAAATCAAAAATATTGAGATGGCCCATGAGGCTTGGTAGAAGTTGGAAGAATCATTTGAGGGCACTCAAGCCGTGAAGGGTGCAAAGGCATACATTCTCAAAGAGAAGTTTGCAAGCTTCAAGATGAAGGAGGATGAGAGTGTGTTGGAGATGTTCCATAGGCTTCAAGTACTTATCAATGATCTCAAAGCACTTGGAGAAGAGGTGAAGGACAAGGACTTCTCCCACAAGTTCTTGAGATGTTTGCCTTCAAGATTTGGCATATTGGTCACTATTCTAGTGAGGAGTGGTTTGGACACCATGACACCAAACTAAGTGTTGGGAGATATAATGACCGATGATACATATAGAGATGATGATGAGAAGGAAGAAAAGAAGGAGAAGAAAGATGAGAAGAAGAAGAGTGTGGTATTCAAGGCCACGTCATCCAAGGGCAAGGCAAAGCAAGAAACATCAAGTGAAGATGATGGCTCATGGGATGATGATGATGATGAGAAGATGGCTCTCTTTGTTAAGAAATTTGGCAAGTTCATGATGAAGAAAGGGTACCATGCTAGAAGAAAGAAATCTTCATCCAAGAACAAGGAAGAGTCAAGAAGGTGCTTCAAATGTGGAAGCAAAGATCATCTTGTTGCTCAATGTCCATACAATAGCGACAATGATGATGACAACAAGAAGAACAAGAAGAAGGACAAGAAGAAAAAGAAAGATAAGAAGGACAAGATGACCTTCAAGAAGAAGAAGGGTAGTTCATATGTGGTCACTTGGGATAGTGATGCTTCCTCAAGTGATGATGATGATAGTGATGATGAGAAGACCACCAAGAAGAAGGCACTTGCAAGTATTGCTACCAATGAGAAGCCTTCTCTCTTCGACACTCCATCATGCTTCATAGCTAAGGCCACTAAGGTACAAATTTGTGATGATGAAAGTGATGAGGAACATGATAATGAAAATGACAATGAAAGTGATAGTGATGATGGAAGTGATGAGGAACATGATAATGGCTGCGGGATTCGCTTGTTACTCTTGGTGGTTGCCGCCACCTAGATGGCTTGGAACAGCGAGGATCGTTGAGCGAAGGTTGGTGATTGTCTCCGGCTCCGATCATGGTGATTGTGAGGGGTTCTTGACCTTTCCCCGGCGTAGAGCTAAAAGGTACTCTAGTGGATTGCTCATGGCTTCTGTGATCCTCATCTTGTGTTGGTTTTGCGGCACCCTATTGAGGGTTTGGCGTGTGATGCCAATTAGCACGTGAACCTCCAAGTGAGTGAATCGCCACAACGAGGAGTAGCTTGCCAGCAAGCAAGTGAACCTTGGTAAAAAATTATTGTGTTCATCATTTAATTCCAAGGTGATTGGTCTTCATTGGTATTCAGTCTTGTGATTGATTAGCTCCTTCCTCGACACGTCGGTATAAACAAATTGCTCACTCTCTTTACTTTACCACAAACTAGTTGTCAAGCTCTTTAGTATAGCTAGTTTTGAGAGCTTGTTAGTTTAGTTAGTGTGGCTCTTTAGTTAGCCTTTGAGAGTACATTAACTTAGTGTAGTGTCATAGCTATTGTGTGGATAGAAACTATATAAACTAGAATTGTGGTTGGTGGTTTGCATTTTTAGTAGGCTAGCGCAACACTTATTTTGCCTCATAATTGTCTAACCAGATTGTTAAGTGTTGTTGTAGAATTTTTAATAGGCTATTCACCCCCCCCCCTCTAGCCATGAGGACCTTACACGGACGCGTCCGATCGTGAAAAATCATTTTTGGATGCTTACTAGAAACGACCGGACGCTGTGGTCTAGCGTCCGGTCACATTGCAGCAGTTCATCCGGTCATCACTTGACCGTTGAGATTGAGCGATCAACATTTGAAGAGAGGAGACACATGGCACGCATCGTGTGACTAGACGCTGAGGTCCAGCGTCCGGTCGATATGAACGGAGCGTCCAGTCACCCCATGTTGTGCCCAGTGAAGGGGTACAACGGCTCTATTTCGTGGGGGCTTCTATTTAAGCCCTATGGCCAGCTCAAGCTCACTCTCTTGGCCATTTGTATTGACATAGCAACCTTGTGAGCTAAGCCAAAGCCCTCCCACTCATCTCCATCATAGATTCATCATCTTTGTGAGATTGGGAGAGAATCCAAGTGCATTGCTTGAGAGTTTGCATCTAGAGGCACTTGGTGTTCGTGTTTCACTGCGGAATTCGCTTGTTACTCTTGGTGGTTGCCGTCACCTAGACGGCTTGGAGCAGCGAGGATCGTTGAGCGGAGGTTGGTGATTGTCTCCGGCTCCGATCATGGTGATTGTGAGGGTTTCTTGACCTTTCCCCGGCGGAGAGCCAAAATACACTCTAGTGGATTGCTCGTGGCTTGTGTGATCCTCATCTTGTGTTGGTTGTGCGGCACCCTATCGAGGGTTTGACGTGTGATGCCAATTAGTGCGTGAACCTCCAAGTGAGTGAATCGCTACAATAAGGAGTAGCTTGTCGGCAAACAAGTGAACCTCGGTAAAAAAATCATTGTTTTCATCATTTGATTCTGAGGTGATTGGTCTTCATTGGTATTCATTCTTGTGATTGATTGGCTCCTTCCTCGACATGGCGGTATAAACAAACTGCTCACTCTCTTTACTTTACCGCAAACTAGTTGTCAAGCTCTTTAGTGTAGCTAGTTCTGAGAGCTTGTTAGTTTGGTTAGTGTGGCTCTTTAGTTAGCCTTTGAGAGCATACTAACTTAGTGTAGTGTCATAGCTATTGTGTGGATAGAAACTATATAAACTAGAATTGTGGTTGGTGGCTGTCATTTTTAGTAGGCTAGTGCAACACTTGTTTCATCTCATAATTGTCTAACCGGATTGTTAAGTGTTGTTGTAGAATTTTTAATAGGCTATTCACCCCCCCTCTAGCCATTAGGACCTTACGCGGACGCATCCGGTCATGAAAAATCATTTCTAGATGCTTACTAGAAACGACCGGATGTTGTGGTCCAGCGTCCGATCACATTGCAGCAGTTTGTCTGGTCATCACTTGACCGTTGAGATCGGGCGATCAACATTTGAAGAGAGGGGACATGTTGCACGCATCGCGTGACCGGACGCTGAGGTCTAGCGTCCGGTCACCCCATGTTGTGCCCAGTGAAAGGGTACAACGGCTCTATTTCGTGGGGGCTTCTATTTAAGCCCCATGGCCAGCTCAAGCTAACTCTCTTGGCCATTTGCATTGACATAGCAACCTTGTGAGCTTAGCCAAAGCCCTCCCACTCATCTCCATCATAGATTCATCATCTTTATGAGATTGGGAGAGAATCCAAGTGCATTGCTTGAGAGTTTGCATCTAGAGGCACTTGGTGTTCATGTTTCGCTACGGGATTCCCTTGTTACTCTTGGTTGTTGCCGCCACCTAGATGGCTTGGAGCAGCGAGGATCGTTGAGCAGAGGTTGGTGATTGTCTCTGGCTCCGATCGTGGTGATTGTGAGGGGTTCTTGACCTTTGCCCGGCAGAGAGCCAAAAGGTACTCTAGTGGATTGCTCGTGGCTTGTGTGATCCTCATCTTGTGTTGGTTTTGCGGCACCCTATCGAGGGTTTGACGTGTGATGCCAATTAGCACGTGAACCTCCAAGTGAGTGAATCGCCACAACGAGGAGTAGCTTGCCGGCAAGCATATGAATCTCGGTAAAAAATCATTGTGTTCATCATTTGATTTTGATGTGATTGGTCTTCATTGGTATTCATTCTTGTGATTGATTGGCTCCTTCCTTGATACGACGGTATAAATAAATTGCTCACTCTCTTTACTTTACCGCAAACTAGTTGTCAAGC
Organism: Miscanthus floridulus; assembly: GCF_019320115.1. Classification (NCBI taxonomy): domain Eukaryota; kingdom Viridiplantae; phylum Streptophyta; class Magnoliopsida; order Poales; family Poaceae; genus Miscanthus; species Miscanthus floridulus. Next base: position 34,503,932 of record NC_089586.1, on the reverse strand, counting down.
TCTTTAGTGTAGCTGGTTGTGAGAGCTTGTTAGTTTGGTTAGTGTGACTCTTTAGTTAGCCTTTGAGAGCATATTAACTTAGTGTAGTGTCATAGCTATTGTGTGGATAGAAACTATACAAACTAGAATTGTGGTTGGTGGCTGTCATTTTTAGTAGGCTAGCGCAACACTTGTTTCGCCTCATAATTGTCTAACTGGATTGTTAAGTGTTGTTGTAGAATTTTTAATAGGCTATTCACCCCCTCTAGCCATTAGGACCTTACACGGACGCGTTGAAAGCTCTAGTTTGATTTTGGTTAAGTGATGAAACCCTAAGTGCTAACCTAGTTTATCAAAGTGATTATGAGATAGGTAGCACTACTCCAAGTGATAAAGCAATGGCGAAGATCATGACGATGGTGATGGCATGGTGATGATCAAATGCTTAAACCTGAAAAGAAGAAAGAGAAAAACAAAAGGCTCAAGGCAAAGGTATAAATAGTAGGAGCCATTTTGTTTTGGTGATCAAGAAACTTAGCGAGTGTGATCACATTTAGGGTAGATAGCCATACTATTAAGAGGGGTGAAACTCATATTGAAATGCGATTATCAAACTGCCACTAGATGCTCTAATTCAATGCATATGCATCTAGGATCTAGTGGAGTGCTAACACCCTTGAAAGTATTTGTGAAAATATGCTAACACATGTGCACAAGGTGATACACTTGGTGGTTGGCACATTTGAGCAAGGGTTAGAAACTTCACTAGCGCCCTATACAGAAAAGACAGGGGTTCATAGAGTGACTGAACGCTGGTGGAGCAGTGACCGGACGCTGGGGTCTTGAGTCCGGTCAGTAGCAGCAGTGAGCACGCGTCTCAGTCTTGTGATCGGACGCTGGCGCGAAGAGTGACCGGACGCTGGCAGAGTGCATCCGATCAGTGCTGACGTATGCTGACGTGAGGCGCACAGAGGAAACGTTGAGTGACCGGACGCCGGGTGAGTCTGGTTGAGCATGACCAAACGCGTCCAGTCATGAAATTTCGCGTTTGGAACCTTACTGGAAACGACTAGATGCTAGGGTCCTGCGTCCGGTCATCACTTGACTGTTGAGATTGGGCGATCAGTGTTTGAAGCCGATGACATGTGGTAAGCATCGGGCGACCGGACGCTGGGGTCCTGCGTCCGGTCGAACTGACCGGAGCGTCCAGTCACCCCGTGTTGTGCCTAGTGAAGGGATACAATGGCTCTATTTCATGGGGGCTTCTATTTAAGCCCCATGGCTGGCTCAAGCTCATTCTCTTGGCCATTTGCATTGACATAACAACCTTGTGAGCTTAGCCAAAGCCCTCCCACTCATCTCAATCATTGTTTCGTCATCATTATGAGATTGGGAGAGAATCCAAGTGCATTGCTTGAGTGATTGCATCTAGTGGCACTTGGCATTCATGTTTCGCTGCGGGATTCACTTGTTACTCTTGGTGGTTGCCGCCACCTAGATGGCTTGGAGCAGCAAGGATCATTGAGCGGAGGTTGGTGATTGTCTTCGGCTCCGACCGTGGTGATTGTAAGGGGTCTTGTGCCTTCCTCGGCGGAGAGCCGAAAGGTAACTCTAGTGGATTGCTCGTGTCATTGAGTTATCTCACTTGTGGGTAGGTTCTTGCGGTGTCCAATTGTGTGGACGAGGTTCGTGCAACACCTCTTAGCCATCGAACCACCAAGTGTTGGTCGACACAACAGGGACTAGCGTGCCAGCAAGCACGTGAACCTCGGGAGAAAAATTGGTTGTCTTTTGCCCTTTGGTATTCTCCCAGTGATTGATTTAGTATTCATCTTGTGATTGGTTCACTCCTCTACATGGTGGTATAATCACCCTACTCACTCATTTATATTCTTGCAAACTAGTTGTGGCAAGCTCTTTAGTGTAATTAGAATTGAGAGCTTGCTTTGTAATTTTAAGTTCATCTAGTGGAGCTCTTTAGAGTAGCAAGATTGAGAGCTCTTAGTGAGTAGTAACTTTGCTAGTTGTGTGCCTAGTAATCATTGCAACTAGATTTGTTGGATAGGTGGCTTGCTACCCTTGTAGAGATAGAGCAAGTTTGCATTTCGCTATTTGTCATACTGATCAAATTGCTCTAGTTGATTTATATATTTTTAAATAGGCTATTCACCCTCCCCCCCTCTAGCCATATTAGGACCTTTCACGCGTTCGGTCGTGAAAAATCATTTCTGGATGCTTACTGGAAACGACCGGACGGTGTGGTCCAACGTCCGATCACATTGCAGCAGTTCGTCCGGTCATCACTTGACCGTTGAGATTGGGCGATCAACATTTGAAGAGAGGGGACACATGGCACGCATCGCGTGACCGGATGCTGAGGTCCAGCATCCGGTCAATATGACCGAAGCGTCCGGTCACCCCGTGTTATGCCTAGTGAAAGGGTACAACGGCTCTATTTTGTGGGGGCTTCTATTTAAGCCCCATGGCCAGCTCAAGCTCACTCTCTTGGCCATTTGCATTGACATAGCAACCTTGTGAGCTTAGCCAAAGCCCTCCCACTCATCTCCATCATAGATTCATCATCTTTGTGAGATTGGAAGAGAATCCAAGTACATTGCTTGAGTGATTGCATCTAGAGGCACTTGGTGTTCGTGTTTCGCTGTGGGATTCACTTGTTACTATTGGTGGTTACCGCCACCTAGATAGCTTGGAGCAGCGAGGATCGTTGAGCAGAGGGTGGTGATTGTCTCCGGCTCCGATCATGGTGATTGTGAGGGGTTCTTGACCTTTCTCCGGTAGAGAGCCAAAAGGTACTTTAATAAATTGCTCATGGCTTGTGTGATCCTCATCTTGTGTTGGTTGTGCGGCACCCTATTGAGGGTTTGGTGTGTGGTGCCAATTAGCGCGTGAACCATCAAGTGAGTGAATCACCACAACGAGGACTAGCTTGCCGGCAAGCAAGTGAATCTCGGTAAAAAATCATTGTGTCATCATTTGATTTTGAGGTGATTGGTCTTCATTGGTATTCATTCTTGTGATTGATTGGTTCACTCCTTGACTTGGCGGTATACCATCTTGCTCACTCTCTTTACATTATCACAAACTAGTTACCAAGCTCTTTAGTGTAGCTAGTTGTGAGAGCTTGCTAGTTTGGTTAGTGTAGCTCTTTAGTTAGTCTTTGAGAGCACACTAACTTAGTGTAGTGTCATAGCTATTGTGTGCATAGAAACTATATAATCTAGAATTGTGGTAGGTGGCTTGCATTTTTAGTAGGCTAACGCAACACTCGCTTCGCCTCATAATTGTCTAACCGGTTTGTTAAGTGTTGTTGTAGAATTTTTTTTAATAGCCTATTCAACCCCCCTCTAGCCATTAGGACCTTTCAAAGGTACCAAGGTGTACCGGCTCTATGACCCATGCGGAGGTAGGGTGGTTGTCTCGCGCGACGTCGTGTTCAATAAGAAGGCGACCTGGGACTGGAATAGTCCGGGCATGGGGGAAGCTGGCGGCTTCTCCAGCACCTTCGTCGTCGAGCACTTGGTCATCCATGGTGGTGGAGATGCTGGAGAGGAGGTGCTGACCACTCTAGCAATAGAGCCGAGCACTCCTGGGATGGTGTCGAGCACTCCAGGAGTGGTGGCGAGTGGTCCTGGAGTGGTGCCGACCACTTTAGGGCGGGTGTCGAACGCTCTCATAGCGGAGCTAAGAGGTCTTGCAGTGGTACCGACCACTCTAAGACTGGTGCCGAGCACTCCTGCAGTGGTACCGACCACTCCAGGAGTGGTGACGAGCGGTCCAGGAGTAGTGCCAAGCACTATAGCCGGGGTGCCGAGCACTCCAGATGCTGTGCTGACCACTCCGACGGAATAGGGGACTCCATCGACGTCGATCGAGTTTGCCTCACCTCCAAGCGACATCACTGAGTTCGTGGATGCCTTCCACGACAGTTAGGAGGTGCGGTTCCGCAGGCTGGACGACATCATTGGTGGCACTGGGTCCTCAGGCCTAGCGAGTCGACTGTTCAATGACCTAGAGCTATTTCTCGTCAGTGCAGAGGAACCACCCACGTTTGCGCTAGCCGAGCGCGATGCAAATTGGTGACGGGCGATGCTAGAGGAGATGAAGGCTATAGAGGAAAGTGAGACTTGGGAGCTCGTCGATCCACCTCCAGGATGCCATCCGATCGGCCTGATGTGGGTGTACAAGGTAAAGCGGGACAAGCGCAGCGCCATTGTCAAGCACAAGGCGCGCCTCATCGCCTGAGGCTTTGTTCAGCATGAGGGCATCAACTTCGAGGAAGTCTTTGTGCTGGTAGTGCGCATGGAGTTTATCCGACTGCTGCTGGCTTTGGCAACAACAAAGGATTGGCGCGTCCATCACTTGGATGTAAAATCCGCCTTCCTCAACGGCGAGCTGGCAGAGACAGTCTTCGTCAGACAACCTCCGGGTTTTGCCATCAATGTGGCAGAGCACAGGGTGCTCTGACTGTGCAAGGTGCTCTACGGGCTGCGGCAGGCCCCGCGAGTGTGGAATGCCACGCTGGGCGAGCTTGGGTTCACATGGTGCGCAACCGAGCATGCGCTCTACACGCGGCGATGGGGGAAGGAGGAGCTCATCGTCGGCGTGTATGCGGATGACTTGATTGTTACCGGCGCGCATACGGAGGACATCAATAGCTTCAAGCGTGAGATGGTGGCTCGTTTTCGAATGAGTGATCTCAGCGCGCTCTCCTACTACCTCGGCATCGAGGTGAGGCAGGGGAAGGAGACACTCACACTCGGTTAGAGCGCGTACGCCTCAAAGCTATTGGAGAGGAACGGCATGGTTGAGTGCAAGCTATGCGTGACTCCGATGGAGGAGCGGCTAAAGTTGACGAAGACCAGTACCACGGCGAAGGTAGATGCAACACTCTACCGGAGCATCGTCGGTGGTCTACGCTACCTAGTCCACACGAGGCCGGACATTGCATTCGCCGTGGGCTACGTCAGCCACTTCATGGAGGATCCCTAAGAGGATCACTGGGCTACGGTGAAGCGGCTGCTGCGCTACGTCAAGGGGGCGGTAGATCAGGGGATTGTCTTCCCCAAGACCGACGGAAGTGGGCTGCAGCTCACTATGTTCAGCGCAGACATGGCGGCGGACATCAACGGACGGCGGAGCACCTCTGGCGTGCTCGTTTTCCTCGGGTCGGCTCCAATCTCATGGCTGTTGCTGAAACAGAAGGTGGTGGCGTTGTCCACGTGCGAGGCAGAGTACGTGGCGGTGGCCATAGCGTCGTGCCGAGCTGTGTGGCTGTGCCGGCTGCTGGGCGAGCTGACCGGTGTGGAGGCTCACCCACCAGCACTGATGGTGGACAACCAGCCCGTCATCGCCCTCGCAAAGAATCCGGTTCTCCACGACTAGAGCAAACACATCGACGTCAAGTTACACTTCCTTAGGGACTGTGTCGATGGAGGACAGATCGTCATCGAGTTCGTCGAAACTGGTCGGCAACTCGCGGACGTCCTCACCAAGCCGCTCAACCGTCTTCAGTTCACGGAGCTGAAGAAGATGATTGGCATGGAGGGGGTTCTAGGGTTAGCAGCAGGATTATGGGAAGAATTGTTAAGTAACATGCTGCTACCCTGTATGAACGCGCGGCAGGGACAGGCGTCGAAAGGCCCCCTGCTGCTGTACTGTAGCGCGCTGCAGGGGTAGATGCTAAAAGGCTCCCCTGCTACACTGTAGCCACAGCAGGGGCAGGCGCCAAAGTCAGTCCTGCTGTCATATCTAGGCACTGTAACAGCATGACAGCCTGACATGTCTGTGTACTAGGATTAGATGGGTAGAGTTGTATATATATCTTCCCACTGCAACTCAGTAAAGAAAGCGAGTTCCGTTTTACCATCTCCTCTGCAGAGCTCCGGCCAACGTTGGTGCTTGTGCTGTGTGTGTGCTCTATTCTCACTCCTTTCTTCTACCTCTAGCCATAGTGTCTGATCGGCAACGCCGGTGAGCGATCGGCTCACCCGTTCCGGTAATCCCAGGGCCAACAGAGCCCACAAACAAGAGATGATTCTTGCCTGGAAAGAACCCTACAGACTACAGTGACTAGTATTTTAATTCCATTCATCTACTCTTGATAGTACTTCAAGTGATCAATAATGACAGAAAGAAAAACATCAAAATAACCCATCACAATATTAGAGCAGTCAGGTCAAACAATACCTCAGCTAATGCTGCACCCTTTAATTTCTTAAGCCTGCCATAGAACAACAAATGCTCGCGACCAGTCAGGTTCTCCCATAGCAGGCTGCATCAAGTCATCCAGGAAAGAGGAAAGTCATCACAAAGTTCGCAACTAAATAAGCTAACCTGAAAAACTGGTTCAGACGAAACATCTGAGTGAGATAGAATAGTTTACTCATCCTGTGGACAAACACCAATTCCTGTATATATTCTGTCCATGTCGAAGCGTATGTCCATCCCTTCAATGTATGCAGTGCCAGAGGTAGGTTTACAAAATCCAGTCAGCTGTTGACAGGTTAAGATTACTCAAAACATGATAATCAGTATAGCTGATGGATATTTGCAAAAGCTAAAATATATAGGAGGCAAACTCTGGAGTTCAGTTTTATACTACACGAACACCCAAACTTTTTTTTTCTTAGATTTGAAAGAACGCATAATTGAGTCATTAACCACCTTCTCTAAATAGAGAGATTGACCTGTACTTACATACCATAACCTATTGTATCCAAATCTATATTTGAACTTACCATGTTAATAAGAGTGGTCTTTCCCGCACCATTTGGACCAAGAACACCAAAACACTGTCCACGTGACATAGAAATGGATATCCCTCTAACTGCAATTTTATCTGCATTTCCATCTTTTCCACGGTACACTTTCTCAAGATTGTCGCATATGACTGAATAGCTTCTGCGAGATTCTTCTGATATCTGTTCAACTATCTCTCTCTGAAAAGAAAGATGAAAATGATAAATTGATGTGCACTACTTCACAAGTGACTAAGAATATAGATTAATCTGATTCTATATTTCAAGCTCTGGTATTTTAATATATTTTTCACTTCTATATTTCAGGTGCCTAAATTTTAAAATGATTTCAGGCAATATTCTTGTACAATCAACTAGTACAAGTAACTAAATTGTTATTTTTGTGATTTGTTATTTGTCTTTGTATGGTAATATATCAAAATTTTGTCCTTGTCTGACTATAGAAACACTTGTAAATTGTTAATTATCTTTATGCCAACAAAGACCAAATTTTGTCGGGCTTGAGGTTTTGTGTAAAGTTTATTTATTTATTTTTGGAACCGAAAATTGCAGATTATGCATTCATAAATTGCAATGAACTAAAGCTGTAATTTTAGTATAAAATATATGCAGTAACCATTGTATGAAGCAGAAAACACTAGAACTCATTAAAATACCAGGTATGTTCAAAAAAATATGGGACTTGCTAAAATTCAATGCTTCATAAGGTTACTTTAATAACAACTAACCTGAAAATAATGTTTAGTGTAACTTTTTAGGTAGTACATTGTGTAGTTTAAACTCCTCTCTAATTATCTCAACAGACTCCTGAAGCTCTTTCTAAAAAAACAAGAAAAAAGGATGGGAGTGTACCAAAGAATAGAGCAGAGCACACCTCTTTGATGACATCTGTTCTCTCCAATTCAACGGAAGCTCTGAATTCCTGAAGTTGTATGTTCTGCTGCTGAGCAGTTTCAACATGGTTCCCATTTATGCGGGAGCGAACAAATACTGCTGCTTTTTTCATTCCGTCTTTGAAGGAATGAAAACGGTCCAAATAGAATGTAAGTAAAAGGAATACGAACCATTCTAGTACCATAATGGTAAGCACACCTGCCAATCCATTTTCTGGATTAGTCATATCAGTCCACTGAATCCCCGAGAAGGCCATATAATTTCCAAGCAGTTCAAATCGTGAGAATTCATAGACAATGCGGTATAAGGAAAATGCAGGTAAAAGTTCCATAAGTGTGATCCAGCTTCCTTGAAATGAGAAAACACAAAATTTCCAAGCAACTTATTAGAATTAACGAAAAAAACTTACATAAAAAAGAAGATGACTAACATCGTGCATATCGACTTCATTAAGATATAGCTAGTGAACTTTGTACATACTTGAGATGTTAGCATCTTCAACATAGGATCTGAATATAAATTGTGACAAAAGGCCAGACACAAATATGTACAAATATCCTGTCACTGCATGAAGAGATGCCAGATAATCAGTTCAGTAAAGAACTACAGATACTTCATACTATCTGATAAAATGGATATAATGCACACATTAACAGAAGCATACCAGTAGCTGTCCTCACATTAGAGAAGTATGTTGTCATAAGAAATGCAAATGAAATTTGCAAGTTCATGTAAGCAAAAAAGAATACAAACTGCACGCCATAGTTGTTCTGGCGGAAGAATGTTAATCCTGAACATAGAAATTGAAGTATCATTAGGTTTGCTTCCAATTTATAATAGTACCATGAGGCTCCTTTCCCTTTCATTAAAATTAGCATAAAAAGTAAAATAATTTCGTATAAAGAGAAGCCAAGATCTAACTGCAATTATATCGGTGCTTGCGTCAATTCCCTCATGATCAGAACCACTATAAGTTCATCCTATGTTTAAAGGGCGTACCCAGTGCAGAGAGCTCCCGCTCTGTGCGGGGTCTGGGGAAGGGTGTTAGTGGCAAGCCTGACACCCTTCCCTCATTTTGATTATTATAAAGTACATTCCTAGTATTAAAAGTAATGTATCTTACCAAGGGCAGAACCAAATAGCATGAAGGACAGCACATAAAGCAGCGACAATAGTAGAAAATAGCAATAGGATATAGTCCAATACGGTAAATCTCCAAGACCATGCATCTTCATCATTATCTTTAGCCTATTTTGTCTCTCGTATACAAGGTTTGTCAAAATTACCTGCAGAACCAACTCACCGGTTCACGAGATATGAAAATATTTATAATGTAACCACATTTGTATGCTTCTTCTAGTGACACCAAAACATATCAGATCATCCAATTCATATTGGCTATACAAAAGGAATCTACAAAGGCTTGTCGTACCGGAAAAAGAAGCTCCATAGTCCATACAAAAGGTAGCTGCCCTATATATGGAGCCAGATCAAACCGGTCATTGTGTACAGCTGGTATAGCTGCTCTAGGCATGTCTTTAACAAATTCAAATGACATCTTGAGACCATTACCCTTTAAATGAAGGTATGCATTTGAGGCCTGAAAAATTGAAACTGAAGTGTAAAACAATGATGAAAGGGTGCCACAAATAGTTTGACAACAAAGAGAGTAGTAGTGCATGAACGAAGTCAATCAAGAAGCATATGAGAATGAACAAAATGTTTAGAGAACAAAGGGGTTCCAATGAAAGAAACTAAAGAAAAGTTTTCCAAATAGATATACTATTATTTATCTCAACTAGGAAAAGCGATACCATATTAGCTAATCGTGGGACTTGATCCGAATTAGCTTTTTGCACTGGACGTTCTTGATTATTAAGCACAGGGACAGATTGTTCTGATTCATCATAAAAACCATAGTTTGTGGAGTTGTATGAGATGATCAGGTTGAATTCGCCCTGATCAGAACTTAAGAAATCATATGCTGCATCACGTAGATGAACCACATATTAGATGCCAATGAGCAGCAGTTAGAATAGCTGATTGAAAGCACAAAGATTCAAAAATATGACCTGCAGCAATTGCGTCGGTCTTATGGTTATTATTCCCTTGGTAATAACCTCCATATAATTCATCATTAATTAGCCTTGAACTGTCACGCCAGAGCACTAATCCTTCTGTGCATTGTATATCTACTCCAAGAGTTCCGGTAAGCATGAGTAATAGGCAAAATGTAGTAACATTGCTAAATAGTAAGACAGGAGAATTGCTTGTGGATTTATTTATCATTTTGCCATGTGCTAAAAGACCGTACTAATCCCAAATATCTTTACCAGTGTCAGCAACAGCTGAAGCCATTGGCACTGCGACCTTTTATTTAGTTGAACCGAAATTTTTATCGTCAGTGAGCAATGCAGCATTTGATCTTACATGGGGATAATAGTTACCTTGACTCACGGTACGATTGCCATGTTGAACTGGATAAGAAAGTGTCAAGTTAGGGAAGCACTTGTTCTGAAGAAAAGATTCTCCATAATCTGCCTGCAGATATTCAAACATCACAAAATTGCCCTGCCAATAAGGATCATACACAGAGAACTCAAAGAATGAAGCAGCCTACCAGAACAAAATCAGACAACGCAGAAACATCTGCCGACAAGTTCACTGAAGAACTATGAGCAGTGAAAATGTTATCTATCACACCTGCAAGGAGAAAAAGGCTATTTCAGAAACCACTCACAGAAAGCTCGCACTGCACTGCACTCTGTCAGAATGGACAATTGAACAGCAAAAAAAACCTACTTTCTACAAAAGAGTGGTTGTCGCCAGTGACAAGGAATGTTGCCGCGCAAGACCCATTGACTCTGCACGACGCATCTGGGAGATCAGTGTACGGGAAGAGGCCATCTTGAACCGCGCTGTACTTGGGATTTGGGGTCTTGAGGAAAGGGGGCTGTTTGGGCGCGCGAGGCAACGGGCACTCGTACTCGTACTGGTAAGGGCATTCTATGCCTCCCATCGCGTTCTCGTCTACGCTGACGTTGCTGCAGCTGCAGTCGAGATGGGTAGCAGGAATAGCACCTCCCTCTCCCTGCGACGACGATGCGTGGTTGATGGCGATCTGTAGGCCGCCGATGACGGAGCAGAGGAGCAGCGGGAACGAGATCAGACAGCAGTTCGTCTTGCAGGCGCGCCTCTGCGGATCGGGAGTGAAATAAACGAGTTGAAATTCAGTGTCATGATGAGTGATCTTGGTGTATTGTTCATGGAGCCGCAGATTCAAAAACGAGTCGAAATTCAAAGTAGCGTCAGTGCAGGGAATTTGCATCTATACTAGTGACTAGTGAGAGCAAAATTGAATCTTGGTATATTATTCATGCTGCAACTGCACCAAATTCTGTCAGTCAGTGATGGAATCACCAAAGGATCAATTTCATCCATTCGACGCAAGAACTTGAAAGATGCAACCTTGATTGGAAAAAATCCAAAACAAGAGGGAGATCAAGGCGGGGGTCACCTGGATTACAAGATTTTTCCTGAAGAGAGCATTGGTTTGCTCAAGATGGCTCGCGCCCATGGCTCTCTTGTTCTTGTTTGCCCTTGGAGAAGCCGAGAAGAGATGCTCTGATGCTGCACTCTCCTCTGCGGAGGATACTGGTTTTGAGCTTGGCGGTTTAAAAAGCTAGCACTAGCAGTATTAGCACCGAGCGTATGGAATATGCCAGCTTTTATTTGCGATTGGAGTTTGTCGTGGCCGTCACGGACAGGACACTCGCCTTCGGTCTTCCCGTGGACTCGTAGACCAACTCCTACTTAAGATTAGGCTGGAGTGATTTTTTTTCTGTCCTGCAAACCACAGTACAAATGTAGGACATTGACCTGATCTCCAAGACGACATTTAACACGCAGGAAACCAGGTCGCTGTCACCTGAGGAAGTGGCGCTTCGCAAAGAGCTAAAACGCAAATGTCTTGGATTCTTGACGTCCTTGCCTGGCAATCGCCCGTCAGCGCTCACGTCTGCTGTTCCTCGCCGAGGGAGACGCGAACACCCGATTCTTCCACCTGCAGGCTTGCCACCGCAGCCGCAAGAACCACATCGCATCACATTGTCAAATAACTTTTGGCATTTGTCGCAAATTAAGAGAACATTCTCTTCGCATTGTCTCTTATCCTAAATATAAGTCATTTTTAGGACATTGGCATGATCTCGAATACGACATTTAACATGCAACTTGTATAAATATATACTCCCTCAGTTCTAAATTATAATTCGTTTGACTTTTTTAACCCCAAGTTTGATTACTCGTCTTATTCAAAAAATTTGTGCAAACATAGTAAAAAATTTAAGTTATTCTTGAAGAACTTTTGTTAATAAAGCAAGCCACAACAAAAGATGTGATATTTTACATAAATTTTTAAATAAGACGAGTGATCAAACTTGGAGCCAAAAAAAATCAAACGAATTATAATTTAGAACGAAGTTAGTACTATAGATCAAGTTGTATTGTATGCTATGAAAGGATTTTCCATACGTGATTAATCTAGCAATGTCAATCATGTGTTATCAACCTACGTAACATTTTATATATTGATAATCCCAGTTAAGAAGTTTGATGGGTGAACAATGTCGGTTTACCAAACTTTTTCTTTATTACGGAGCAGTGCAACACGTACATGTTGGCACACCAGATGTGTCAAACTGAAGAACAAGATTCAGGTGGCAACTTCAGTTATTAGCTACCAAAATGTAGTGCAAAATATCAGGAACAGTGAAATTCGAACTCCAAACAGAAATGGACACACGAATTTTTTGAACTCCTATAATATACTGCTTGATCGATCAATCCTCTTCAGTCTTTCACCAGCCAAGCCCAATGGTGGCGGGCACGGGGCGGCCAGGGCGGGCGGGCGCGACGAGGTTGCCGGCGGGGTCGTAGTTGATGACGCCGGAGAAGTCGGGGAGCTGGCACTTGCCGCCCATGAGGATGCCCTTCTGCCAGACGCACGGCGACGCCTCCAGGCCGCCGGGCTGCACCTGGTGCACGGCCGCGATGGCTGGCTCCGTCCGCCGCCGGCTCACGCTGGCCAGGGCGCGCCGCAGCCGCCCGCCAGGCCCCGGCGCCGAGTGCGACGCGCACAGCGCCAGCGCCAGCGCGCACACGGCCAGGAAAGCTGCCGCGGCGGACACCGCAGGGCCGAGGTGGCTGCCTGGCCCTGACGCCGCCGGCAGCGCGGCGGCGATCGCGTGGAGCGCGAGGTGGCGCGGCATGCTTGCATTAATTTCTGGAGTGGAATCCAGAAGTGTTTTCTCTGACTCTGAGCGGTCACTCGGTCAGGTGTGGTGTGCTGGCTCCTTATAATCCGTCTTTTTTCTTTTTTAGCTTGTTTTTTCTGGAGTGGAAACCCTGTTCGTTTCTCTTGTAATTCGTCTTTTTCAACTTGTTTTTTCAGCTGGAACAGTATTTTTCTCTCTCAACAAATTAGCCGGAAAGCGAAACGAACCGGTGGTGAATGGCTAAATCCTGCGGCGTTGGAGCGCGCTGGATTTTATGAATTTATAGCGGCAAGCCACCGAAGCCAGATTTGCCGTGCTTTTTCGTGCGTGGAGTAGTTTGCTTGCTCTGCCTGTGAAAGAGCTGCATGGAGCTGGTGGTGGAGCCAAGACTGGAGAGTGGTTTGCTAGCTCTGCATGTTCCAACTTGCCCAGGCATTGACTCTTGAGTGCTAACTGAACCATTCTGGTTCGAACCTTTCCAAAATTCAGCTATTTTAAAGTAGTAATTTGAAGCTTTAAAAGGCCTAAAAATTTGACTGCAGCTTCTAACAGACATATTGCTCAAATCAATATTTATTATGTTTTTGTTTAGGATGGAAAATATCTCAGTTTGGGTCACTTTACATGACGAGATAAAACAATATGTTGCCAATTATGCTACTACTCCCTCTGTCCCAAAAACAATGCAATTTTCTCAAGTTTGACTTATTTTATAGAAAAAATATCAATATTTATGTCTCTAAATAGTTTTACTATGAAAATATATTTCATAATCAATATAACGATACTTATTTGATTAATACTTTTTTCCTATAGAGGTGGTCAAAGTTAAAATTGTTTCTCTCTTCGGGAATTGAGAATTGCATTTTTTTTCTTTCTTTTTACAATCTCTATTGGCAGAGGCATCAGCCTTTTATTCCGTCTTCCCATCAAGAAACAAAGCAACTCAATCCCCCAACCCCCAACCCCCAACCCCCAACCCCAACACACAAACACACACAAAAACTGACACAATAATTGCGTGCATTGTTTTCTAAGAGTATTATGATCAGTAATTTTAGATGTTTCTGGTCCTGATTCCTACTGCCACACAGATATCATGGCTCAGGTTTTGTTCTGAGTCAACACTCTATCCTTCAAGATCCTGAGGGCTTCTCCAATCCCATCCTGTGCACAATATAACAAAGTGAAAAGTAGTAAGTTTTCAATCTTTTTTTGAAAATAATAAGCATTGGTCTATATGGCTATACCCTTGATACAATGATTGTAGAGTTCCATCGAGACAACGCACCTCAAAAGAAAGCCTATCAGCAATTCTGGCCGCCTGAGTTTTGATTTCCGGTGATAAAGCTGATCTGATAGCTCCAACTAGCACATCGGCAGCATTGTGGATGCTCAAGGCGTCATCATTATCTGGGACTAGATTTTGTCTTTGTAGGGGTTCAGGCGCCACTCCTAACCAATGTAGCCTCTCTGCCCAGTAAAATTGGTCCAGCAGGAAAGGACATGTTACCTGCATGAAAAGATTTAGTACAATGGGTCAATCCCAAAGCAGGTAGCCATATCATTAAATGGTCAAGAAAATGCAGAATCTTGAAGATGACGTATTTGTTTGAATCGGTATCAGAACTTCAATTTTTTGTTATAGAATTACTAGGCTTGATGCTTCTTACACATCCAAGTATCACAAGTTTAGTAAAGGACAAGAAAAGAGCAGCAGAAAGACAGCCTCAAACATGACGAAGCTATAGAAACTGCTGTCACCTGAGGGATTCCAGCAAGTAGTGCTGCAGCTGTAGATCCACTGTTATCAAAGCAGTAAAAACATAAAATCGTTTGCGGAAGTACCAGTATCGTGCAAGATTATGAATCAGACGCTTGCCAATGAGAGAAAAAATGAGTGCTCTCTTACCTGCCAGCATGGTGAATAGCAGCTGCACATCTAGGAAAAAGCCAACTGTACGGTATTGATCTGAAAATTGTAATATTACTCACAACCAATTCCACATGGCAGGACAAGCATATATAACATCAATCTAGTACTCACCCTAAAAAGCAGAAAAGATGGCCATTAAAAAGGAGAGTGCTGTCACCACCAAGAGAAGGTGACTCCACACCTCTTGATTCATTTTCTGATGAAGCAATGGATTGGATTGCAGAATCCAATGGCTTGTATCCAGATGAAAAAAGGATGAATCTATAGTCTGATGACTCTATGGCAGCCTTAAGCACCATTAAAAACACTTTAGGATTTCTAAGAAAGCCCATTCTGCACCAGATTGGTCATAAAAGAAAATATGTAAGAAAAAAAATCTGGCAAATTTCTAAGAAGATTTGGAATGACAAGAGGAAAAAAAACTCCTAAAAACATAGAACATAGATATGTAAAATGAAGCTAGACCTAGAACGTAGAATGTTTTGCAAAGTGCAAAGCCATGTCCATAACTTTCTACTAACAGCTACATTTAGAGCAAAATAAGGCAATGAGAGCTGATCAACTTAGGTTCTACAATCTACATACTCTGATATACACTACTTAAAAAGATTAGTTGGTGGTGGTGGTTAGTTCTAAAGTTCTACTATGCCTTAACTCCGAGGACTTTTGTGCATTGATTTGTTCATGCATATGTGTATGCTCAGTGAATCCTTTGTGCACAGCTGTACTGAATTTCTTTGAGGTTATGGATTAATGATAGGTCAGAAAATCTATGTAGCTTCAAGGTTAAAAAATAATATTTGTGAACGATGAATAGCTCCATGAGTAGAGACATAATTTCAATATTTGTTGGAGATCCATTGCAATGCACAAGCACCAGGATAGAAAGAGTAAAAATAACAATACGAGTAATATTGGATGAGAACACACCTACCAATGGAACTTAATCCTACAAATATAGGTCTTGATGAATAAGCATTCCTTGTCAGGAAGTGTTCCAGGGAAAAATGGTTTGCACACAACATACCGCTAGATGAAGAATTGGTATTTCCAGACAACTCCATGCATTTGTCACAAGAAAATTGCCAAGCCATAGGAAGAAACCAAAAGCCACAAGCATGAGCATTGAATGGCCAATATCCTACCATGATGTTATGTAAAGTATTACTGAAATTAGGTACATGAAATGTGAAGAAATATAAACATCTAAAATGATTTTAAAAAAATGTGGGGGCACCAGAGCTCACCTGGGCACTCCACAATTTCTTTGCTAAAACCATACCTGGAAAAACAAAACTAATAATCATTTATCCAGTATAAACTAATACAAGGGTGGTTTATCATTGTACAATTAATTACCATCAATCAATCACAATATTTCATTTCCTAAGTTTTCCGTTGTCAAAGCAGTAGCTCACAGAATATAGAATATGAAGGTGTATTAACTTGATTGTTCTCATATAAGGCATAGGCTTCATATATCAAAGGCATGATACTAACAGTAATAAAGGTGAATCCTCTCGCACATGCCACAAAGGAAGATTGGTTACTGGATCCTGCAGTTATCAGAAAACCTGACCTCAGTAATGTTCCAACAGCTTAAACAGGACTGCAAACATACAAACAAAAACAATTATAGATAATACCCACTGTGAAAGGAATAGGGCTAAGATTCAGACAATCATTTCTCCATGATCCCCAACTTTCCGTGAAGAGTGCCCACATCCAGTCGATAATGTCAGTCCAGCAGACCTACCATTGCTTTACAACATTAATGTAGCATTTTTCCCCCTCAATGCTTAAGAGGCATACAACATTTCTCATACATTTCAGATGCTAACATATGAGAATCTGCAATGTCTGTGTCACAGAGGTAGAGATAGAATAAAAATCACATAGCATAAGTATGGTGTATGGCACTATGGCAAACCTGATAATTACATAGAATGGTAAAAGTGTTCAGCCTCAAGGATCTAACGGATATCCCAACTGCTCTACAGGGCTTGGTGTCTACAGAATGAAGTGCTCTATTGTTTCCTCTTATATAATAATAATAATGGGCACTGTGTGAAATACATAAAATGGTAATAGTCATGAGACTATGTCTCTAGAAGACGACCCAATTTATCTGCACGCCATGCAGATAAGTTAAATAGAGTAGCTACTTTAAAAGATATGTTTGCCAATCCGAAACTGATAAATCCAATGACAAAGAAGATTTGAGAGAGAAAACATTGTTATGAGGCATTATTCTGTACCGTGTTTGCAGGAGCTTCTTGGAAGTACTTGTACAGTAGAGGAAAATTTTGTTTAAATTGACGTTCAAATGATGTAGGAGCACTGAAAAAAAAAACAAGTGCCAGAATATTAAATTATTGAAAATGAGGCATAAACACACTAAAATTACTGATACATATCTAATAGAGTAATACTGTAGAAGATTAGATAACCCCCTAATGAAATAATTTAAAATGCATATGTGAAATCGAAATCAATATAGCCCAAGTACCTATACGGAACAAAATAGGGAGCAGCAATGACACACTTTACTTGGAATAGTTCTGCGAGGTGCCAACCTTCCTAAATCATGAGATGACCCATATTATGATAGCATAAAAAGCATTTTGTTGCTGAATTAGGTTATTAGAAATGATTCTGATTTCCTAAATATAGAACTGATTGGTTAAAAATATCGTGGATATGTCCTCTGTCATGTGTGATAAAATCCATTATTTCAATTTTCAACATGTGTTGTGAATCAGGGTTTTCATATCATTACCACCACTTTTAATAACTGAACAGAATATTTTGAAGAAAATAACAAAACCAAGTTCTAACTTATACATGAACAAAGATACTACTTAGTTACTTACCAAAGCAAAGAAATTGATCACAATAAAATCCCCACTGATGCTTGGATTGTTTCCAAAAACTTCTTCAATAGAAGACAAGCATTCTTTCCTGTGCTCCATCTGAATGGCTTTTTTCCGCATTGAAAAGGACTCACGCTCATGATTTGATTGAATAGAATCGCCTAAGAAAGATAGTTGCATGAATAATCGTTTTTTTTTCCAGGAAATAACTGGACCACATGTGATTCAATTAGCCTCCTGGCAGTGGCACTTACTTGAGATATTCTCTACCTGTTCGGCAGCGAGGACAGGCGGGCTTGACACAGGCATGTATCTGACATTGCTGGCCGCTAGATGTGCTGACAAACTCTGCACCAAGTTCATTACATTATGGCACATGAAGTAAACCGGAGTATGAAAACTGTTCCCCTTTAGCAAGCCTTCTTACCCGGTGCGCGGAATGAGTGATGAACACCACAGCATACTCCTGCTGGTCACGCCCAAAAGCTGCAGCAAGCGCCTACAGAACGAATGCAGATGGAATCAAATTGAAAGCACAGCCCTCCAAACTAAATCGAGTCCCTGAGCTTAATTCTGGTGTATTCTGACGGCTTAGTAACAGGTGGAGCAAAAGGAAGCAAAATTGTCTCCAGAAGTCAGCTGCGAGAGGGGGAGCGGGGGAGGTGAAGGAAGAGAAGCATGCTGCGATGGGGAAGACGTCGCCTTGAGTGCCGAACGCCATGAAGACGGCGCGTGGCCGGCGGCCGCCGCCGGCGCGGCCTGCCATGGTCGCCTCGCGAATTTGGGGGTCTCGTGCGTTGCCTCGCCGGCGGGCTGACGCGGATAGGCCGTAGGCGGGCGCTATCTGTGGGCTACTGATGGGCCGATCCACCTTTCAGCCGAATTAAATTTTTTTATTAAATAAAGAAAAAAAGTCCAGGTTAGTTGTCTTAACTTTTGCGAAAGTCAACTTCCCTCTCCAAACTCTACAATCAGATAAATCGTCTCCCTAAACTTTTAAAACCATTCGTTTTACCTCCATGACAAGTTATAAGCGGTTTTTAAAGACGATTTTGTCTTTTTCTTTTTTATTTATTTCGGCTGAATCTTTGAAAAATCATAGTAAATCATAGAAAAATCATAAAATGGAAAATCCAATTTTGTTGGACTCCATATGAGTAGATCTACACATAGAATATATAATATAGTATATTTTAATACAAATTTTTTGTTGTAGCTTAGATCTATATTTTTCTATAATTAATTCATAGCTGCAGTTTCTATAGTCCAATTGTGGTGAATTGTTATAGTGGACTAATTATTGTATGCTTGAACTATAGTAAAAATTTTATACTCATTGGATAATGTATAACTTAGTTATAGATTTATTTATAAATCTAATTCAATGAGTATAAAATTTTACTATAGTTTAAACATACAGTAATTAGTCCACCATAAAAATTTTACCACAGTTGGACCATAAAAACTACAGCTACGAATTAATTACAGAATAGCACAGATCTAAAGCTATAGTAAAAAATATACTAATACATACCATATTATATGGTCACTGTATAGATCTACACATGTGGAGTCCAACAAAATTAGATTTTCTATTTCATGATTTTTTATTTACTATGATTTTCAAAGATTCAACCGAAATAAATAAAAAAGAAAAAAGACAAAACCGTCGTTGAAAACCGCTTATAACCGATCAGGGAGGTAAAACGAACGGTTTTAAAAGTTCAAGGAGGTGGTTTATCCGATTTTAGAGTTCAGGGAAAAAATAGACTTTCACAAAATTTGAGAAAGGTAATGTGGACATTTTGCTTAAATAAAAAACCCAACCAAAAGCCTTAATTGGCCTTCTGCTCGAGAAAAAAGGAGTCGTATGCAAAACTGCAAATGCTTGACTAAAATATAGAAGTGAAAAAATTACAAATTATTATAACAACAATCTTTCCTACTACGGAAAATGCAAGGGGTCATCCATGTGAGAGGATCGACATATGCCCCTAACAATAGCGATAATGATAGGATGAGAGGACATCCGGACGGACCCCGACCCGCGCCGCGCTTGTACCTAGACTCGACATGCCCACGCCTTTACCTCGACCCTGACACGTCTACGCCAGTATGAGTGCCTTATCAGCCCACCGCTCCTCTATCATGCCTCCAGCGCCACTCCCTCTCTCCCCCTCTCTGCGGTGTAGGCGAGCGTCTCGGTATGGTGGTGCAACGGCCTCGTCGTGAGCGGGCCATGACGAGGAGGCAGGCTCGAGCAGCCCTCGACACGGCGGTGCAACGACACCGACGGCCCCAGTCACGGGTGGACCAACGCAGCAGGCCCAGCACGAGGGGCTCCCCGGTGGATCTAGCTCCCTCTCCATGTCGTGCGGGCGCTGCCTCAGGTGAACTCCACACGTCAACGAGCCTCCATTCTCCCAAGCAGCATGGAGATGTTGCATTGCACTAAAAGCGCATGTTGTAAGCGTAATATTTTAAGTGTTTTAGATGTTTCAGAGGTATGTTACAAGTGCTTCGTATGGATATTGCAAAAGTAAATCAGGATGTTGCACATATTGCTATATGTTGCAAGTGTTTCAGGTGAATGTTGTAAGCATTTGTTTAAAATGTTTTATTTGTTTTAGACGTATGTTTGCAAGCGTTTTGATCTGAATGTTGCATATGCACATATATGTTGCAAGAGTATGTTCTAAATATTTCAGCCTTATATTGCAGCAGTTGTTTTCATGTTGCAAGTTGTAAGTGTTTATCTAGAAGTTGCATATGTTGCAATGGCTATACATGTATGTTGCAAGTGTATGTTTCAAATATTACAGCTGTTTTCAGAAGTATGTTGCAAGTATTTTATCTCAATGTTGTATATGTTGTAGTGCCTATACACATATGTTGTAAGCGTATGTTTTCAAATATTTCATTTGTTTTAGACGTATGTTGCGACAAGTGCTTTATGTTGCAAGTGTTTTCAATAGCAGGCATAGGAAGCGAGCGTAGGCAGAAGTATGTTGCAAGTATTTTATCTAGATGTTGCAGTGCCTATACACATATGTTGCAAGCTTATGATTCTAAATGTTTCATCTGTTTTAGACGTATGTTGTTGTAAGTGTTTCATGTTGCAAGTATTTTCATTAGCAGGCATAGAAAGCGAGCGCAGACGGAGGTGGTCCCCGTGTGCATGCCCAACAGCATGGAGTGCATGCACAGCAACAAGCATGCGTAGGCGCGCAGCAGCAGCGCATGTGGGCGCGTGTAGCAAGAGAATGTGGCACGTATAGCAGGAGCATGCAGGCGCGTGCAACATGCAGGGGTAGGCAACAACAGCATGCTTTATTTGCTTTGAGCTTATCATATTAGCAAATCTCTCCTCAAAATTGTGAGAGATGGGAGTGTAAGGAGAGGTGGAAGATGTGTGTCTGCCTAGTCCACCTATAGGAGTGGAAGGAAAATAGAATAATGCACATCTGTGGCTACCGTCCAGACAGCCGGATATTGGCCCCTGTTGGTACGCTTGTGTTTGCCTACCTAATGCGCATGATGTTGCTGCCTGCCTCGCCTACTACACGCGTCTGCTGCTTCTACGCGCCTAAGAGCATCTCCAAGAGTACCCAAAACACTCTCCTTATCTAGGATTTTTAGCAGGATAAGGAAAAAACCATCTCCAACAACTTTCAATACCACCTCCTAATCTTTTTTAGGACTTAGGAAAAAAGCCTCCTTCTGCGTAAAGATGCGCATGTCTTCGTTCCCTCGCGCAGAGAATCTGGGTGGGCGGAGGCGTGTGCTAGCGCCGTCGACAGCTCGTACCGGCGGAGGCGTGCGCTGGCTTCTCCACGATTGGTCATCCCATAGGGAGCCCCGGCTCATACTGGCTTAAGCCCGAGCATGGAGGTGTGCAACACCGATGCGGTGACATTGTGCATTGGCATCAGCGGACCCTGCACGTCACCGAGCGCCGCAATTGGCACCCTGCACCACCAGAGGCGTGCGACATGAACGGCGGCATCGCAACCACCTTCTGCCACATGCCGCCAGCGAACTCCAAGAGCACCACCGCGTAGGCGGCTGAAAGCTCTAGTTTGGTTTTGGTGAATTGATGAAACCCTAAGTGCTAACCAAGTTTACCAAGTGATCATGACATAGGTAGCACATTCCAAGTGGCAAAGCAAATGAAGATCATGACATGATGATGGTGCTGCCATGGTGATGATCAAGTGCTTAGACTTGAAAAGAAGAAAGAGAAAAACAAAAGGCTTAAGGCAAAGGTATAAATGGTAGGAGCTATTTTGTTTTGGTGATCGAGACACTTAGTGAGTGTTATCACATTTAGGATCGATAGCCATACTATCAAGAGGGGTGAAACTTGTATCAAAATGCGGTTATCAAAGTGCCACTAGATGCTCTAACTCATTGCATATGCATTTAGGATCTAGTGGAGTGCTAACACCCTTGAAAACTTTTGTGAAAATATGCTAACACATGTGCACAAGGTGATACAGTTGGTGGTTGGCACATTTGAGCAAGGGTTAGGAACTTCACCGATGGAGTGTCCGCCCATAGAGTGCAGACAGTTCGACGGTGCCACCAGCGCTCTATACAGAAAAGACGGAGGTCACTATAAGTGACCGGACACTGGTCTCGATAGGACCGGCGCGTCCGGTCAGTGGATGCGTGAAGACGCTGGTGTCAGTCCACGACTGGACGCTGGGTCACTTAGTGACCGGACGCTGACGGGGTGCGTCCGGTCCTGCTGACGTGGCAGCGCACAGAGGAGACATCGAGTGACCAGACGCTGGGTGAGTCCGGTCAAGCATGACTGGACACGTCCGATCGTGATTTCTCGCTTCTAGATGCTTACTGGAAATGACCGGACGCTGAGGTCCAACGTCCGGTCACTTCACAGCAGCGCGTCCAGTCATCACTTGACCGTTGGGATCGAGCGCTCAGTATTTGAAGAGAGGGGACATGTGGCGTGCATCGCACGACCGGACACTAGGGTCGTGCGTCCGGTCGATCTGACCAGAGCGTCCTGTCACCCTGAGTAGTGCCTAGTGAAGGGGTACAATGGCTCTATTTCGTTAGGGCTTCTATTTAAGCCCTATGGCCGGCTCAAGCTCACCCTCTTGGCCATTTGCATTGATATAGCAACCTTGTGAGCTTAGCCAAAGCCCTCCCACTCATCTCCATCATTGATTCAACATCTTTGTGAGATTGGGAGAGAATCCAAGTGCATTACTTGAGTGTTTGCATCTAGAGGCACTTGGTGTTCGTATTTCACTGCAGGATTCGCTTGTTACTCTTGGTGGTTGCCACCACCTAGATGGCTTGGAGCAGCGAGGATCGTTGAGCGGAGGTTGGTGAGTGTCTCCGGCTCCGATCGTGGTGATTGTAAGGGGTTCTTGACCTTTCCCCAACGGAGAGCCAAAATGTACTCTAGTGGATTGCTTGTGGCTTGTGTGATCCTCATCTTATGTTGGTTGTACGGCACCCTATTGAGGGTTTGGTGTGTGATGCCAATTAGCGCATGAACCTCCAAGTGAGTGAATCGCCACAACGAGGACTAGCTTACTGGCAAGCAAGTGAACCTCGGTAAAAATCATTGTGTCATCATTTGATTCAGAGGTGATTGGTCTTCATTGTTATTCATTCTTGTGATTGATTGGCTCCTTCCTCGACACGACGGTGTAATCATCTTGCTCACTCTCTTTACATTACCGTAAACTAGTTGTCAAGCTCTTTAGTGTAGCTAATTGTGTGAGCTTGTTAGTTTGGTTAGTGTGGCTCTTTAGTTAGTTTTTGAGAGCACACTAACTTAGTGTAGTGTCATAGCTATTGTGTGGGTAGAAACTATATAAACTAGAATTGGGGTAGGTGATTTGCTATTTTAGTAGGCTAGCGCAATACTTGCTTTGCCTCAAAATTATCTAACCAGTTTGTTAAGTATTGTTGTAGAAATTTTTAATAGGCTATTCACCCCCTCTAGGCATTAGGACCTTTCAAGTGGTATCAGAGCTGAGGTCACCGCGATTTGAGGCATAACAACCTTCGGTGTAAAAATAGCTCAAATCAACAACACCAAGAAGCCACCCTAATTTGATGGCTCAAATTATCTCTATTGGAAAGCTAAGATGACAACTTATATCAAGTCAATCAATAGGAAAGTTTGGAAGGTGGTAGAGACAAAGATTGAGATTGAAGATGAAGAGGCTCCCACCGCCGCCAAAGAAATACTACTCCAAAATAATGATATTGCTCTTAGTGCCATCCATGATGCTTTGGATGAGAGAACATTTGAGCAAATCAAGAACATTAAGATGGCTCATGAGGCTTGGAAGAAGTTGGAAGACTCATTTAAGGACACTCAAGCCATGAAGGGTGCAAAGGCATATATTCTCAAAGAGAAGTTTGCAAGCTTCAAGACGAAGGAGGATGAGAGTGTGTCGGAGATGTTTTATAGGCTTCAAGTGCTTGTCAATGATCTCAAAGCACTTGGAGAAGAGGTGAAGGACAAGAACTTCTCCCACAAGTTCTTGAGATGCTTGCCTTCAAGATTTGGCACATTGGTCACTATTCTAGTGAGGAGTGGTTTGGACACCATGACATCAAACCAAGCGTTAGGAGATATAATGACCGATGATACATATAGAGATGATGATGAGAAGGAAGAAAAGAAGGAGAAGAAAGATGAGAAGAAGGATGAGAAGAAGAGTGTGGCATTCAAGGCCACATCATCCAAGGGCAAGGCAAAGCAAGATACATCAAGTGAAGATGATAGTTCATGGGATGATGATGATGATGATGAGAAGATGGCTCTCTTTGTCAAGAGATTTGGCAAGCTCATGATGAAGAAGGGCTACCATGCTAGAAGAAAGAAGTCTTCATCCAAGAATAAGGAAGAGTCAAGAAGGTGCTTCAATTATGGAAGCAAAGATTATCTTGTTGCTCATTGCCCATACAATAGCGACAAAGATGATGACAAGAAGAAGGACAAGAAGTAAAAGAAAGAGAAGAAGGACAAGATGACCTTCAAGAAGAAGAAGGGTGGTTCATATGTGGTCACTTGGGATAGTGATGCTTTCTCAAGTGATGATGATGATGATAGTGATGATGACAAGACCACCAAGAAGAAGGCACTTGCAAGCATTGCTATCAATGAGAAGCCTTCTCTCTTCGACACTCCATCATGCTTCATGGCTAAGACCACTAAGGTACAAATTTGTGATGATGGAAGTGATGAAGAACATGATAATAAAAATAAAAATGAAAATGAAAGTGATAGTGATGATGATAAACCTACTAAGGATGAACTATTTGACATGCTAGAAGATACAAAAGAACACTTTAACATTAAGAGAAGGGAATGCAAAAGCTTGCGTAAGGAACTAAAAGCCCTTAAGCAAGCCTTTGATGAGCTCAATGCATCTCTCATAAGAGGCTAGAGGAAGCCCATGAGAAGCTTGCAAGGCTCATAAAAAGCTTGAAAAGTCTCATTCCTCTTTGCTTGATGAGTAAAATAAAAAGAAGCATGTTGAAACTTGCAATGTAGGCTTAACTTGTGATATAATTGATGAATCGTTATCTATGTCTATCATTGTTCCTCCCGCTAGCCCTTCTTATATTACTTCTACTTCCACCTCATCTAGTAGTGATGGTTTCACTTGTGATGCCTCACTAATGGTTGAGAATGAGACCCTCAAGAAGGAGGTCAATAAGCTCACTCACACCTTGGCTAAGGCCTATGGTGATGAGGACCGCTTGCTTATGTGCTTGAGTAGCCAAAGAGCTTCTCTCTACAAAGAGGGATTGGACTATACCCCCCAAGAAAGGCAAGATAGCCTTTGCTCCTCACAAGACTAGATTTATGAAGAACAATGGTCGGTTTTGCACTAGTTGCAAGCAAGTTGGTCATAAAGAGCATGAATGCAAAAAACAAGAGCAAAAATGCTAATGTATCCTCCATTAAACTTGATTCTTTCTATATGCTTACCAAGGGTGCAAATGGTGTAAAGGCTAAGTTCATTGGTAAACCATGGATGGGCTCAAAGAAGAAAGCTATTTGGGTGCCAAAGAGCTTGGTCACTAACCTTCAAGGACCCAAGCAAGTTTGGGTACCTAAAAAGAATTTATCTTCTTTTGTAGGTAAATTACAAAGCTGGAGGAAGGCATTGGGTTCTTGATAGTGGGTGCACTCAACACATGACCGGTGATGCAAGAATGTTCAACTCAATCAACACCAATAGAAATGATGGTTATGATAGTATCACATTTGGTGACAATGGCAAAGGCAAGGTCAAAGGGCTCGGTAAGATTGCAATATTCAATGACATGATCATTTCCAATGTGTTGCTAGTAGAGAGCTTGAATTTAAACTTGCTATCCGTGGCTCAATTGTGTGATCTTGGATTCAAATGCATATTTGGGGTAGATGATGTAGAGATCATAAGTGTAGATGACTCTAATTTGATCTTCAAATGCTTTAGATATGAGAATCTATACGTGGTTGATTTCAATGCTAGTGAAGCTAAATTATCTACATGCTTGTTCACTAAGTCAGCATGGGTTGGTTATGGCATAGAAGGCTTAGTCATGTTGGAATGAAACAATTGAATAGATTGGTTAAGCATGACTTGGTTAGAGGTTTGAAAGATGTGTTTGAAAAGGATAAGCTTTGTAGCTCTTGTCAAGCCAGAAAATAAGTTGGAAACACTCATCCTAAGAAAAGCATGATGAGCACTAGTAAAGCATTTGAGTTATTGCATATGGACTTATTTGGGCCAACACAATACACTAGCATTGGTGGAAATAAATATGGCTTTGTGATAGTGGATGATTATACTAGATACACATGGGTATTCTTTCTGGTGGACAAAAGTGATGTGTTTACAACATTCAAATTATTTGTTAAGGGCATTCACAATGAGTTTGAAATAACCATCAAGATAGTTAGAAGTGACAATGGTAGTAAGTTCAAGAACACTAGAATTGATGAGTTGTGTGATGAATTTGGAATTAGACATCAATTCTCGACCATGTACCCTCCATAATCAAATGGCCTTATTGTGAGAAAGAATAGAACACTCATTGATATGGCAAGGTCTATGCTTAGTGAGTACAATGTGAGTCAATCTTCTTGGGCCGAAGCTATCAATACGGCTTGCTATTGTAGCAACCGCCTCTATTGTCATCCATTGAAAGAGAAGACACCATATAAACTTTTGAATGGAAGAAAGCCCAACATTGCATATTTTTAGGTTTTTGGTTGCAAATGCTATATCTTGAAGAAAAGCACTAGATTGGGTAAGTTTGACAAGAAATGTGATGAAGGATTCCTACTTGGTTATTCCACTACAAGCAAAGTGTGACAGAACCGCCCAATTTATACAAGATCAAGTACGGTTGTCCCCGCTAACACGTTGACACACCCATACTTTCACTCATATAAACCCGGTAGTCCGCCGAGTGTCCCGAAAGACCTCGGTAAATCAACATCACAACCAAGATCGCGTGATTAAGCAAATACACATCACATACATCGGGTTGCAGCGGAAATAATATTACAAAGGGTTTAACAAATAATAGTACAAGTTTGGGGTTTCAAAACCGCTTAGTGAAAACAACATAGCTTTCAAATGATTACATTAATATAAGTTCCAAATATAGTGCTAGCATAAGTGACATCATCCGACAAAAGCATATAGATGAGAAGTAAGTATAGAATCACCGAGCCCACCGGTGGTTAGCCACCATCATCAATAGGTCGAGAACTTCACCTGCAACAAGGTGGGATAAACCCTGAGTACTCGAATGTACTCAGCCAGACTTACCCGTCGGAAACCAAAACAAATGACACCAAGGATCATGCAAGGCTTTCTTTAGTGGGCTAGCTGACTTGTTTGCGAAAAGCATAAGCTATCATGAAGAAACCATTTTAAGTACTTTGCATCATCTTTATTATGACCTATTCATCTAGGTAAGCACATGTACTATAGCAATCACTTGATTAACCAATAACATCCAGTTACCAATTTAGATTTAGCATATCTCATACCATCCAGATAACCATCATTGTTCCATAATAATTACTACGATGCAGTAACTCGAGTCAAGTGCTCACTATCCAGGAGCGATGGCGATTCGAATCGATTCCTAACCAGCTGGTGATTTATTCCTTACACAAACCTCACTCACCCGCTAAAGTGAGATATTGATCACCGAGTCAACTTTCCAGGAATCTCGAGTTTGCCAGGAACCACATGTACCCGGGGGCCGACCGACTGCACTTTGGTCTTATCATCTCGCCCCCGTGTCCTACCACACCTGCTCCGGCACAGTGCGCTGCGGGCAATCTACTCGGCCCGAAAAATCTCCCAGCTTCGCGGTCGGAAGGTACTTTATCCGGCCAGCTAAATGTAAGGCATGCGTTCAACATGACTCGAGGGCCAACAATGATCGGTCCTTAATCGACACAGACGGAAACTAACAGCACCCCAGAACCCTGTCTGGTTGCCTCCAACTTTTTCCGTCCGGTCTCCAATTATCCATCACATATGGTGAATTCCAGGATATCATTCTTTCCATAGCTAAATTCTTCCAGTAACCACCTATAATGTAGGTGACCGGATATCACCGATCGCTACCGGTCTAAGCAAGGCTAAGCAGTTATTCGATCCTGACCTAACAGGGTAACATGGTAGTAAGGTAGGCAAGGATAGTAATAAATGCATCAACGGTTTCAATCAACTCCTACAACTTAATGCAACAATATATATAAACTCATATATATAGAAAGAATTGTTTTTATAAAGTAGGAGACTTATAATGCTCCGGGGCTTGCCTGGGATCCGACACAAGTCAGTTCAGTTAGCTTGCACCATCCTGGTGACATCTCAGATCCTAGCACTCGCTTAGTCCTTCCATCTTCGGGACAGATACTCCATACATCGTCTTCGGATTCGGCTCCAACATCACGTCCTTCACGTGGTTCATCTAGTGTACCTAGATGAGATGCAAGATGCAAGTGCATGAATATGAAGAATAGTACCATGAGATGCATCACAAATAGCAAGCAAGACAAGCATCGTTTACACTAAACACACTTAAGTACTTTGCGATGCTTAACTTAACATCACACAATCTATCATGCTAAGATAACAAAGAATATTATACATGGCACATAAGTCTCACAAGATCTCAGGTGTATTTAACTTAATTACCAAGGACGTGAACCACACTTAGCAACATGCAAAGCAAGTCAAGGTGAAGCAACAACTATAACCGGAATATGCCAATTTCTGGACTTGCAAACAGCAGCTTCATAAATCAATCATATCTGGAGTTTTATAAATCCAAATGATATGAAACAAGACATTCTGGAAAGCTTAGGAAATTATCTACATTTCATCTTTAATCATCTCAGCATGATTCTCAAGTTAACTAAGTCAAATATATTCATTTACTGAAACTGGTCTACAATTGACAGAAAACAGCCATTTCTGAAACCCAACTTTAAACAGCTATAACTCTTAAACTACTTGGCCAAATGACACCAATTTTTAATAGAAGCTAGATACATGAATTATCTACAACTTTTGTATAAACAAGTTTCACAACAAAGCACATTATCATGAAGAACTTTGCTAAGTTCCCAGATCTATCCATAAACCACATTGGCAAGAAAATAATTATTAACTTATGTTGCAAATACATAATTAGGCAAAACCAACTTTACCAACATGTCACACATGACTAAAGAACACCAGAAAACCTAGTGTCCATGACCAAATAAATTCTTTTAATGCATTTCTTAATTTATTTTAGATAATAAGGTGACTTAATGAACATATACCAAAAGTGCACAATAACTTCTACAAAAATTACAGTGGCTCACATATCCTCTTAACAGTCTACTGTATAAATTTCACTCCATTTGGATATGTATAGCAACCTCTACGAAAAAGACAAGTTGCTAAAGCAAGAATTCATGTGAGAGCAAGATAAACCAATAACTCACTCATACTTCATCCAATACTCATGAAATTTTTATCACACATCAACTATCATATGAGTAGCATGCCACAAAAATTTCACTCCATTTGGAGCCCTAGATCTACAGTTATGAAAAATAACAAATTCAACTAGCATTACGACCTTCCTGCACAAATCTATTTTTACCGCAAAATATTTAAACTAAAACATGCCATATTATAGATCCACTGCATAGACAATTTCACAAGGATTCCAAAAAGTCTTCATTTACTATTTTACGAATTTTCTACGATTTACTATGAATTTCCAAAGTTCCTGCAAAATAATTACAAACCAGTCCTACGGCACTATTCACCTGAGTCTATGACAATGCAGATAGGACCCTGAACTTCGTCGAATTGTCGTATGACGTCCCTGGCGGGATTTTGAACAGGGAGGTCGTCGGAGCTCGCGTAATCCGGCCGGAGAAGGCACGTCGTCGGCGGCTGAGGGGCGGGGGAGCACTAGGGGGCCCTTGCGCACCCGCGGGGCTGCTCGGCTCGACCCGAGGTGGCCCATGGCGGCTTGGCCACGCGCGGGCAGCGGCTACAGCGGCGGCGACCGGAGCTTCCACGGCCACGGTGGCGGTTTGCGACGGCGAGCACGAGCGCGACGTGAAGGAGATGGCGGCGAAGCTTAGGGCGGTGCTTGTGGGGAGTGAGGAGACTGGGAGCGGCGGGAACGGCAGCGGCCAAACTCGAGCTCGCGGCGGCAACCATGGCGGCCGCGTTCCGGAGCGCGCGCAGCACCAGAGAGCGAGGGAAGGAGAGTGGGGAGGCGAGTGAGTGCTCGGGCAGCTCGGGCGTTCGCATTTGGAGGCGCAGGGGCAGGGCAGCGCGTGGCGCGGAGGCGGGATGCGCGGCGGCAATGGAGTGCGCGCTCTGTTGCATGGCTGCCACGGAGACAAAACAACGAACACGTGGCGTGCGTCTCTATGCCCGACTTGGGGTCCGTTTTTGGGCCAGCTCTGCTCCGAACTGGGCTATGGGCCTTGAAGCAAAATTCTTCATCTTCTGATGCTCTACAAACTTGATTAAGGGTGCTCGGCCGTTAGGCTGTTGGATTAGCAGATAATTAGTACTAAACTTGATAGTGTCAGTGATTTGACAGCGACAAGCAAACATCCAAAATTGATGGTCGAAATGAAATGCAACTGGTGCCATCTTCTTGTATGTTCTTCCCCATCATGTAAGCTCCAACTTTTACATTTGGATCAACTGAAGTTGCTTAGCAAAATTTGGAGAACGCGGAATGCCAACAGTGATGACAATGGATTCCAGACTTAGAAATTTTTCTAAGTGCTGAAATCAGCAGCAAATTTGATCTTGTGACCTTGATTTGACTTACTTCCAAGCTGATCTAGCTCTTAGTCCAAAAACAAAGTTTGTTCTACTCTACCCAATCTTCAACTTTTATTTAAGGTGCAACTCCATGCAAGCACTGTAAGTGGTTGGTCAACATAGGTCAAAGTATCGTCACTATAAAGCTTAAATTAGAGTTATTGACCGATTGAGGCATTTTCTTGACTTCTCCTCAACATGAACCTTTCATGACTTTCGTTGTAGAGTTCATCTAGAGTCATTTGGGCAAGGTTGCAAGATTTGGTTGACGATCAAGAATTCCATTCGCTTTATAAAATTATTCAAGCAAGGACATAACTCGTCATTTCATGTGACTTCTTGATTCCAAACTTCACGAAACTTTTCCATGGATCAATATAGATGGGTATTGATGTGAGACACATGAAGATATTTCAATCACACCACCCAAGCATATATCTTGAAAAGGGGTCTATAGGCGAGCACAGGTGCAATATCCAAGTTTAGGTTGGGGCTCGTTTCTATAGGTTTGACCTTGACATCTTCATCATCACTTAATATACCATGTTTTAGCTCAAACCCATTGCTTAACTGGTGGCAAACACCTGGGGTGTTACAGCCCTCCCCCCTTAAAGGAATCGCGTCCCGAGATTCGATGCGAAAGACTTTTAAGGGAAGAGAAACATGTCATCCAGTTTCCAACATCAGTGATAGCATTAGGCTACTTAACTTTGGAGCATCAGAGAGGCTAATTTGGTCATGACACTTTCTGATACTTGCTCTTCGTCGTAAGCTGTTGTCTGAATAATTTCCTTCTTTGGCCTTCATGAAATATTGTTATTTTGGGAGGAATCCAAGATAGCAATGTCCTACGTACTTCGTCCTTGATGTACGAAGAGCGATACAAACGTAGACTAAATACTTGCAGCATCTACTTCCTAAGTGGATATAGCACAGACCTTATGGACTTTGCACTAGATGATAATCTTCTGAAGGATACTCGTTGCAATGGTTCCATGTGTGCAGTTCTCTTTCTCTGATAACAATATTGTATGGTCTGAGTCTGCTGAGTGAGTGGTAAACATAGTAGCTGACCCTGTCGGCTCAACGTTCTCGATGATCATTCCTTAGGGAGCCTTCGTATCCAAGTTGCAACAGTGATCTAGGTTGGATCTGATGCAACCTCTTGGGTAAAAACACATATAAGGTACCAAAGGCATGTCAGCATTGGAGAACCATTGACGTAGAAGGATGTTAGCGAGGCTTGGAGGACAACACAAGTTGCAAGTAATCACAAAACTAAGGACTAGTTCACTACCAAGCAGGTTAAGTACAATTTGCCTTCGTGGTGCAGTTGCACAACAAGTTGGGTTGACTTGCATCGTAGCAAAACCAGCCTTCTTACTACATTTGTCTTCGAGACTTCCATTCCAAGGCCAATCAATATCTCAAAAACCATAATCCAAAAATCTGCGGTTTGACATCTTTCCAATTGCTTTCGAATTGCAAGGGCACAATTTTGACTTCTAGAACACCTTGACTGCTCACGCATTGCTGATCTAAGAGGGCAAAGGCAAGGCACATAGGGGTGCAATTAGTCTTCTCAAGGGTATGGAGGGTTGTATAATCAGCAATACACCTACAAGTTGTAATTTCTTGGCATGAATTACAAACACAACCGTTTAATGCAAATGATGATCGCAGTCACAACGAAATTGCAGATTCTGTACCCCTTTTGTTTTCTATTCATATCTCACAAACTACTGCTCCAATATGCACAAATTTTTGTGGACATGTAGATCCATGGGTCTTCCAACTACTCACCAAAATTCAACTCAAACGGACACCGTTTGTCCATCCAAACAATTCATCTACCAAAACTGTTGTGTTCTGAAATGGCAGCAAACCGAGCCGACAAGATATCTCTCAAATCCGATGTTTTACTCAACTAATACTCAAACAAACTTAAGACATTGAAGGGTCCTAAGCGAGGAATGAGATCACCAAGTTTGAAGTCAATCCAACTTTGTTTGAGTCACTAATCGCTGGCTTGAAGATAACCGGTTTAGTGCCACAAAATCTAGACATATTTCATGTTCTCCCTTTTCTTCGCTTCACACGTTGAAGTGTGTGTTTTGCACTCTCTAACCTTTCTCATAGCAGCAGCAGTCTTTCTCTAGCTGAGGATGGAGGCTAGAGTTTTCCTCACATGCTTCTCTGGTAACATTTCAACCATCGTTTTAGACACCAACTCGACGATGCGCAAGCATTGGACTGGTGGGTCGTTTTCGCAGGGCACAAAGCATTATTCCACATGTAGGGCATTCCTACATAGACAAGGAACCGTTCCTGAATATTCTCTGGCACTTGGTCCAATAGAACCTTGAACAAATCCGTTTGTTGTACCTAGGGCACAATGATGCTGATCGAAACTAGGCACATGCTTTCTCTAGTTCTTCACTCAGCTGATACGACATCTTGCATTGCTGAACGTCCTTGTTGTTTCTTCGTCTAACATTGTTCTGTGAGACATAGCCTTCATAGCTACCAAGAAGTTGCTACCTAGCTGGAGATTAACTTTACTATGGGTAACTAATCATTTGTCCCTCAACACTAAAAAGGTTCCAAACCTTCACTCTTCATAATAAAAATTGTGGTCGAAGCCTATAGATGGTCGCCATAGAAGTTAGCAGGCAAGGGGTCACATTAGAGATGGTTGATCTCGACTGTGCGATCCGCATGCACATAATATCTCGGTCCATTCATCATCTGACTGATAACTTGCTCAAACTTAAGTGTGGTGCACCTCTCTGATCCAATGAAAATGACATAAGTTGCTCACTAGATGACCGACGTCATTATAGGGACAGTCACGTCGAGCAGAGTCACTTGTCTACCCTCTTGTAGTCTGTTTATGTTCCTGTTAGTGACCTGTTCTTCAAAGGTTAACCATTGGACGACTTCACAAGGGAGTCCTATTGCATCTAGTTCAACATATATATCTCTTGACATGATAAGGAGAGATAACCAAGGAAGAGCTCAAGTGAGAATAACATATTGGTGTAGTTCTGCAATGGATCATGACTAGAAACCTCGATACCAGCACGTGCCGAGCAGCACAACCTTGTGTGTGCACCCACAGGAGGCTCTCGGTTTCATCGCGGCACCATAGATCGCTAATCGTGGCACCATTACTGAACATACAACCCACAAGAAATCTCACATGGCATAAATTGGGTTGCATAGGAGCAAGCACTATGCGAAGGAGGGATAGCAAACAAAGGTAGTCACAAGGTTAGGAGTCAACAAGTAGGGGATCTGAAAATCAAAACACAACGCAAGAGAGCATAGCTTAATTGCCAAAGACAACTAAGCAGGGGACTTCTTGCCAAATTTCCATATACGTCTTGTGTCCACCAAGTGATTACCAAAACTTGGACGTGGTTCTAGGATAGCGCTCTTCAACACTCGTATGCTTACCGAGGACAAAAGGGGTGATAACTATGGCACTAATTAGATAACAAGCATACATACCCACCACTTGGCTAAACTAGAGGACATTATAGGTTAAGCATGTAACCACAATTATTTCTAACAAGGCTAAGCACACACTTTTCTCAAGCACTTCCTATTCAAGCAACATGGAACAAGGCATTCTTGTTTAACTCCACACAAGGAAGATAGTGCAATACATCGACCACAAGTTACTTAGTACTTAGAACAAAGGAAGGGAAGCATATTTATGCACAAGCACAATCATGATGCATGCTCGTCCTATTCGTCCTCACGAAATTGCCAGCCTAAGGTGGCAATCACGTTCTATGTCGGTGGCATAACACGTACTCTCTCGATATATAGCTAGTCGTCAGCTACATTCAATCTACGCATTCGTGGTTAGCGTACCTGCAGGCAAATTCATTGCAGCCCATCCCCACAAGAGATAAATAAGCGCACAATGAAAACAGTAAACTAAGATACTCTCCATATATACATCCCCAGATGTATATACTTCGATATCCATAGCTACCCGACAGATCTACCCACAATTAAGTACCTTCATATATACATGTGTGTAACATGTAAATATTCCAGTAACCACAGCTAACTCTCCCCTAGACCGACAGTTGGACGGTCATACTCTCACAACTCACACTTACCTGGGCGTAGAGGCAATTGATCCATACATTACCATTCAAACAAATGGCATCCATACAATAGCACGCTGTATGGATGACGAAAGTAAAAATTTCGATAAAGTACATCCCCCAAAGTTAGTACTTAGATAGCCACCTAATAGTCCTTAACTGGGCATAAAGGAAGATGTCGCTAGCATAGTTTTGCAAATAAGTTTTGACAAATTTGCCTGTAGCTAAAGTTTTAGTTAAAATAGACCTTTTAAAACCAAAACTTAGCTTTTAAAACTATGTACCTGACAGTATTATTCTTAATCTCGCTCTGATACCAGCTGTGACAGAACCGCCCAATTTATACAAGATCAAGTACGGTTGTCCCCG
This sequence comes from Miscanthus floridulus, assembly GCF_019320115.1. Taxonomy (NCBI): domain Eukaryota; kingdom Viridiplantae; phylum Streptophyta; class Magnoliopsida; order Poales; family Poaceae; genus Miscanthus; species Miscanthus floridulus. The sequence continues at coordinate 34,468,338 of NC_089586.1, read as the reverse complement.
CTAACACGTTGACATACCCATACTTTCACTCATATAAACCCGGTAGTCCGCCGAGTGTCCCGAAAGACCTCGGTAAATCAACATCACAACCAAGATCGCGTGATTAAGCAAATACACATCACATACATCGGGTTGCAGCGGAAATAATATTACAAAGGGTTTAACAAATAATAGTACAAGTTTGGGGTTTCAAAACCGCTTAGTGAAAACAACATAGCTTTCAAATGATTACATTAATATAAGTTCCAAATATAGTGCTAGCATAAGTGACATCATCCGACAAAAGCATATAGATGAGAAGTAAGTATAGAATCACCGAGCCCACCGGTGGTTAGCCACCATCATCAACAGGTCGAGAACTTCACCTGCAACAAGGTGGGATAAACCCTGAGTACTCGAATGTACTCAGCCAGACTTACCCGTCGGAAACCAAAACAAATGACACCAAGGATCATGCAAGGCTTTCTTTAGTGGGCTAGCTGACTTGTTTGCGAAAAGCATAAGCTATCATGAAGAAACCATTTTAAGTACTTTGCATCATCTTTATTATGACCTATTCATCTAGGTAAGCACATGTACTATAGCAATCACTTGATTAACCAATAACATCCAGTTACCAATTTAGATTTAGCATATCTCATACCATCCAGATAACCATCATTGTTCCATAATAATTACTACGATGCAGTAACTCGAGTCAAGTGCTCACTATCCAGGAGCGATGGCGATTCGAATCGATTCCTAACCAGCTGGTGATTTATTCCTTACACAAACCTCACTCACCCGCTAAAGTGAGATATTGATCACCGAGTCAACTTTCCAGGAATCTCGAGTTTGCCAGGAACCACATGTACCCGGGGGCCGACCGACTGCACTTTGGTCTTATCATCTCGCCCCCGTGTCCTACCACACCTGCTCCGGCACAGTGCGCTGCGGGCAATCTACTCGGCCCGAAAAATCTCCCAGCTTCGCGGTCGGAAGGTACTTTATCCGGCCAGCTAAATGTAAGGCATGCGTTCAACATGACTCGAGGGCCAACAACGATCGGTCCTTAATCGACACAGACGGAAACTAACAGCACCCCAGAACCCTGTCTGGTTGCCTCCAACTTTTTCCGTCCGGTCTCCAATTATCCATCACATATGGTGAATTCCAGGATATCATTCTTTCCATAGCTAAATTCTTCCAGTAACCACCTATAATGTAGGTGACCGGATATCACCGATCGCTACCGGTCTAAGCAAGGCTAAGCAGTTATTCGATCCTGACCTAACAGGGTAACATGGTAGTAAGGTAGGCAAGGATAGTAATAAATGCATCAACGGTTTCAATCAACTCCTACAACTTAATGCAACAATATATATAAACTCATATATATAGAAAGAATTGCTTTTATAAAGTAGGAGACTTATAATGCTCCGGGGCTTGCCTGGGATCCGACACAAGTCAGTTCAGTTAGCTTGCACCATCCTGGTGACATCTCAGATCCTAGCACTCGCTTAGTCCTTCCATCTTCGGGACAGATACTCCATACATCGTCTTCGGATTCGGCTCCAACATCACGTCCTTCACGTGGTTCATCTAGCGTACCTAGATGAGATGCAAGATGCAAGTGCATGAATATGAAGAATAGTACCATGAGACGCATCACAAATAGCAAGCAAGACAAGCATCGTTTACACTAAACACACTTAAGTACTTTGCGATGCTTAACTTAACATCACACAATCTATCATGCTAAGATAACAAAGAATATTATACATGGCACATAAGTCTCACAAGATCTCAGGTGTATTTAACTTAATTACCAAGGACGTGAACCACACTTAGCAACATGCAAAGCAAGTCAAGGTGAAGCAACAACTATAACCGGAATATGCCAATTCTGGACTTGCAAACAGCAGCTTCATAAATCAATCATATCTGGAGTTTTATAAATCCAAATGATATGAAACAAGACATTCTGGAAAGCTTAGGAAATTATCTACATTTCATCTTTAATCATCTCAGCATGATTCTCAAGTTAACTAAGTCAAATATATTCATTTACTGAAACTGGTCTACAATTGACAGAAAACAGCCATTTCTGAAACCCAACTTTAAACAGCTATAACTCTTAAACTACTTGGCCAAATGACACCAATTTTTAATAGAAGCTAGATACATGAATTATCTACAACTTTTGTATAAACAAGTTTCACAACAAAGCACATTATCATGAAGAACTTTGCTAAGTTCCCAGATCTATCCATAAACCACATTGGCAAGAAAATAATTATTAACTTATGTTGCAAATACATAATTAGGCAAAACCAACCTTTACCAACATGTCACACATGACTAAAGAACACCAGAAAACCTAGTGTCCATGACCAAATAAATTCTTTTAATGCATTTCTTAATTTATTTTAGATAATAAGGTGACTTAATGAACATATACC